>NC_092824.1:27283401-27623401 GCF_023375885.2 Dermacentor andersoni | reverse complement strand
CCGTAGGCCAAATAACAATGTGCCACAAGGCCAGCAATACTCACTCACGATCTTGCTGTGTCAGTGGCGCGTAGCCGTGGAGGGGTCCTGAAAAATCACAACGAGAGCTTCGAAAAAGATCGCAGTGCGCCTGCAAAAAAAAACGTCGAATCATTGCATGCATACGATATACATTATATTTCTGATAAAGAACTGCAGACTGAGTATAGAGGAAGAACATGTACAGTAATAGCGCCAAGGCAAAACAAGTGCTGCACAAAAGCGGTAACCTGCCTCGAAGGGCTGCTTAACCATCTCTCAAACCCTGCTATAACGTGCTACAATGAAATCTCAAACGAGGCACCGTATAATGACACTTCTGACATAAGGTTACTTAGTGATGACACCGGATGGTGGAAACGTTACTCCCGTGAATATCCATTTCTTCATGTGCGATCTTTTTAAAATCTATCAGAGTTGTTTAAAAACCGAACTAATGAAAACACCTTATAGTGTTAATGCTAACATCTTTACAAGTGTGGTGTCGTTGCGTAGGGCAAAAACCAATTACTGTGCGAGGCATCTGTCAAGTGCACAGCAGGTGCCATTGTTCACAGCACAGCAGGTGCCAATATCCCAGCAACGTTTAGTTTGCAGATGACATTGTGCTGTTCAGACACACTGCAGATGAGTATCTTAACAGAGTATAGGGGTGGGGTTGAATTTCTGTATGCAAAAAAAAATAATGATCAATAGCCTGGCAAGGAAACAAGAGTCCAGGATTGCCAGTTACCCTCAAGAGCCTGTCCGTCCGTCCGTCCGTCCGTCCGTCCGTCCGTCCGTCTGTCTGTCTGTCTGTCTGTCTGTCTGTCTGTCTGTCTGTCTGTCTGTCTGTCTGTCTGTCTGTCTGTCTGTCTGTCTGTCTGTCTGTCTGTCTTGGTGCTGTTATGGCCGTTTATAATTTTGGTGTGTACCAAAGTTGGCTTAGTATGACAACAGTGTGTGACGAATATAAATGATAGGTTCTGATATGAATGTCATGGCATGCGTGTCGTGTAGGTCATGAAATAGCCGCCTACATGATGCTATGTACGAAAGCTGACATAGTATGAGAAGAGTGTATGATGTACATAAATAATCGTAGGGGACATGAACATGATGACATGTCTTATGTAGGTCATGACACCACCACCTAATGCTTTCATAGATACCAAGTGATGAAACGACCGTGACGCCAATTGGCATATTATGACACGAGTGCATGACGAACATAAATGATGGGTCATGACATGAATGTCATGACACGCGTCCCATGTAGGTCATGAAACAGCCGCCTACATCATGGTGCTCTCCCGGTTGTTTTGTTAACTCTGTAGACTCCCCGCACACTCCTTTGCATAACATCAATTTCCACATGGTATGGAATTTGCCGGCATTCTTTTTTTAAAAGTAGGCAACAAATGATGCCTGATAAAGTACCTGAGCGAAAGTACCAGATACAAATGAAAATATGCTTCGCGTTAAAAAAAACCTCACTTTCGTATGAGCTCAAACCCGGGTCGTCTCGATAGAAAAAGCACATTTATAACGAAAGTATTCCTGCTGCTCGTCAACATGCGCAACGACGCGTCAGTGGATTAGGAAATGTGGGAAAGGAGGAAACGCCTGCGATGCTGGTAAAACAGAAAATGTCATCGCTGGCTGCGGCATCATCTCTGGAATTTCAGCGTTGATCAGACGTGCCGCTATACTGCGCTGATATTACCACGAAACAGCGGATGTGTGCCGCAGCCCTCTCTAGTGATGTGCGATCTGTGTGGTTCTGGCTGGATAACTACTGATATCCTAGCCATTACGTAGTTTTGTATATAAGTGCATCCAACCGGCTTTGCTTCGCTAAAGAATCCTTGTCGTCTTGTGTTAAGCCCAGCTGTTCGCGTCCCCTAACTTTGGGTGGGCGACGTTGAAAACTTCCTATTGATACTAATGGGTGGTCGGAAAAACCTCATCTTGCTCGCTGGGTTTTCCAGAAGCTCCTAGGTTGCCAGGACTAACGGAGTCCAATGCGCAAGTGTGCTGCTCTCAAATCGTGGGACCGCTGTCGCAGCAGCTCCTCACGGACACAGTAGCGAGGGGACCTGGGGATGAAAGAAACGGTGACGTCTTCCGGACTACGCGGTGCGATTAAAGACTTAAAAGCGACGGTCGGGTAGGCAAAGGTGTTCTTTTTCTGGCTCGTGCCACGCTACCTGCACCCGCTCCGCGAGACTTGCCCATATTGTTTTTGTCCAAGCAATGGCTATGACCCACTACTGAAAACAAAAGCCATAAACTCGTGCATGTCAAATTATGTTTAACTGAAGCGCACCACCGAACGAGACGTTGGCGTGACTTGGCTTATTTGTGGGATTTTCTTCCTGTTGTCAAAGGAAGCGGTAGGTGTGGCAGACGTTTTCATAGACTAAACGCATAATAATTGAGCTTTAGTGATGATGATATATAGGGTTTTATGGCACAAGGTTCAATGATGGCCAAAGAGCACCACTCAATGGTATACTGTAGTCGATGACGTGGTCAATCGCAATCGGCAAATGTATATATGTAGAGTGGCTGGACAAAGACCTAAAACTATGGCTTTAATGTGAGAAAAATACATACGTATTGAGATAATGACAATGCCTGCTGAGGCATGCCATTGGCCTGAGATAAATGGTTTCTACTGAACGATATTTTGAAAAGTACAAATGCCAGTACTACTACCGCCTTGTCATGGCACTTAAACGCAAGAGCCTGGAGGCGTGTGTTCTAGGAGACGCTAATATTATTTAGGGAACTTAAGACAGCTTTGTTTGCGACTAAAGGTTCCACACCAAGAAACATGGCTGGATAGAGATAAGTTGACGGTTGGTAAGCTGCAGGAAAGTGTCGTTCTCGCTCAGTGGCTTTCCGGTTGCCGGAAATCTAGAACGAAATAGAGTGCGGTCGGCCGCTTGCGACATTTAGCAAAAGTGGGAGGTCCACCGCCAATGAAGAAGTGAGAATAGGTACTTCTGTGTGCCGTATTATCCTCCAGTCGACAAAACAGCCCATCCTTTCGTAGTTCTTTTGCTATGCCCTACCAATTACGTAAATACGGCCTATTTAACATGTTTTATGTTTATTTGTACCAAATGGATTGACAGCAATCTTATGTTATTTAATGAAAAAGTCTTGAGATCTATAGCACGGTTAGCTGAGTGGATAGGATGGCTGTTTTTGTTATGAGCACAGTAGCTGAGTTCTAGCTGTTCCACAGCAGCCCTCTTGACTGTGAAGGACCGTCGGCCCGAAGAGCCCGCTGCCCAATCAACCCGGGAAAAGGGGGGTTGCCGGGATCAATGCACCAAATGCTACTGGGTTTTCCATCTGACAACGGCAACGCTATCGCATTGAATCATTTCGAATACCTCGCCGTGGCAATTCGACGGGATCGTCATGGTGGCGAGTGATGCGAAACGCGGAAATAAAGAAGAAATAGAGAAATGGGTGGGAAAAAATACCACATGAAGGCAGTTAACCAATTAGGAGACGCAGACCTTCCCTCCTGCGTCCTTAAGTGTTCCTCGCAGCAGCTGTGGTGGCAAGATAAAGGTATGTTGCTACGTTATTCAGGTGATTTAGGCGCGAATCGGCGCAAGAAAAAAGTGAAGATTTTTTTCACGTGGACCTAACAAAGATCGATTTTATTTTCACCGAAGGGAAAGAGAAAATGGTGGGGTACACTTACAAGGATGGCCGCGGTGTGGTACTAGCACTCAAAACAATCCGAAACTGAAACGGAAGCCGAGGATATAACAGCCAGCCCATGCGACAGTGACGCTGCCTCCATTTATCGCTCATTCCTGCTGTTGTCAGTTGTGCTAGCTGGCTTTGTTTGGCTCGTGTGTTCATCGACATTGGTACTGTTTGTGACGTTTTTGTGTAGTATTTGCGAGTTTTACTTGCATTTGTTTGAAACAAAGGCTCATTTTCCCTGAATTTGTCCAGCTGGAAATATACAGAAAGGTTGTTTACACAGTATTCTCACCTGCGCCTAATTATTTCATAAATTTTTCTTACACATGTACACGAGTAATTTCACATTTAATAAAACAGTGTGGTCACTCGGACCACTGCCATTAAGTAATGAATAAATAATTATGTAATAACCAATTTTTAAATAAATTGGCTATGTCCAATACATCGTTCGTCATGCGATTTTAGAAAAGGTGCTCCTACCTAAGCAGATATAACTCAAACACTAGTTGATCATGAGGTCGTGTGGGTGGTGCCCTCTTGACAGAACTACACTGTCCCATGGCTGCTGGACGAACACACTGGACGAGCGATTCTTGACCCGCTAAGTTATGGCTGGTCAGAGTATCGCTGGATGTGCTAAGCGCCTTTGAATGTTGACGTTTGCACCGATACTTCCACGAGATTTGGAAGAGTGTAGGGCGTTGTCATCGCACCAAATCCAGATGCTGCAGTACGTGAGTGGCTACATTTTGCTATATCTGCGTAGGTTTGAGAATGCGTTTTTTTGCATAAGTGTTAGTTCTAGTGTCTTTTCAGTCGTGAGCTTTTTGTGAGGAAGAGGGTAAATGCTGCGGTCAAGCCGCTGGATCTCGAGGCGTTCTACATCATTGGATGGTAACGAAGTGAAGGTAAAAGTTGGGGTTTGACAGGATGAGTGGTTTTCTTTGTTATTGCCTGCGACTGTCCTGCACTTCATCGTCCTGTCGTCCTGCCAGTATCCTTATGCTCGACTGCACCCTACTCACCGGGCACAGATATAAAGAAATACTCTCGCACTGTATCGGATATCACTCTTACCGCGGCTACAATGTGCTATCGCAATTTGTATGCTATAATCACCAAGATATGTAGTTACAGTGTAGGAGAAGGGGGTAGTGTGTTCAGTGGTGGCGAGTGAGATGTATTGGCACGAGCTGGCCAGTACGGAAAGTTCTGACACTGGAACCCCAACTCATGCGAGAGTAACGCCACCAACATATGTAGCTCATTTGTGCTGTTTTGAGTTGCGGTGGCTGTGTGCGGCTTGCCTGTTCGTTGACGTTTGTGCTGTTTGGTATGTTTTTTATGTGGGGTGTTTGAGATTTTACAGCGAAGCTGTACATAGCTAGGACATCTTTGTCGTCCACGAACAACCCAGGAACTAGCTCGTATGTTCGTCGTCATCGTCTGCTTCCACAGCTGACTCCATTGCCGCCCATTGCTTAAGGAGGTACGAGTCGTTCATTGGCAATAGGAAACTATTGTCATCATCGTCCTCGTCGTGGTCGTCTCGATCCCAATTGGGCTAAAACCTCCACCACCACAAGGAGAAATCCAACCAAGTGAACCGAAGGACAAAACTTTAATACGGCAAGCTAGGGCGATGCAACAACGAATCATATAATATAGCACAATAAACATATAATAGTAAAGAAATCGCAAACCTCTCCAGCGTATTGCCACCGCTGGCAAGCGCTGAAAGTTTTTATTTCTCAGTTCAACTGTAGCCACCTCGACTCGGCGTCACGTGATGTTCAGTGTCCTCTTCACCACGCGGACACGCCAAAATGGGTCGGCCCTCAGTGGATCGTCCATACCGCAATCGTTCACAGAGTAGTAGTCGCCGAGGTGAACGTTCAACAGGTGTAGCACCATCTCCAGCCGCAGGTCGATAGATGGTTTTACCAGGTCCCTGCACTGCACAGGCAGCCGTAAAGGCAATTTTTAAACAATTTCAGGCGCCACACAAGCCATTACTTATACATGCAATAGACATCACTTGATTGTGATTATTGTTGTTGATTTAAAAAAAATGAAAGATCCACGTATTTGCTGAAGCTGTGAAGTGACTTATTCAAAAGTGAACCCGACACTGAAAGCTACTTGAAACTGTATTTCGTCTGATGTATAGTAAGCGATGATTCGAATGATAGAAAGACTGGTCTCGCTGTCGCCATTCTGAGCCAAAAATAGTTCGTCACATATGATAGCAACAAAAACGTATGCGCTTTTAAATTATTTAACGGTTAAATTTCGTAGCTCTCATATTCTGATCTCGTAAAATATGACGCAATCGTAAACTGAAAGAACGCGCAATGGTGTGAACTTATTTACCGTCCATCAAGTGACGCGACACATGTCGTTGACCAGCGGTAACAGGAACCTTCTTGTCCTCGCGACGAGTGTTTTCGAAGTTTTCTTAGTTTAACTGTGTTTGTTTTCAGTAAGTGCACCACTTGCACTAAGAAGCGTCGGTACGATTGCATTAGCGAGTGTCCTGTTGATGAGCATGGTGTTTATGAATTTGATCTATGTTTTCTGGCGCAAGGGTCAGTTGTGGCCAAAGACAGCCAAAACCTGGTGTACTGAGTGTGCACTGGTGTTACCAATGACAGTATGTAGTTGTAGGGTGCTTGTAAAGGGCCCAAAATCCGGCGTGCCAGAGGTTCGTAAACCGTTAAAATAAAAACCGGGCCATGACGTGATATATGCGCAATGAACGCAATTATGTAACATGAGAAAGCCGGCAGCTCCCAGGTCTTGTGGGAATGGATGGTCTGCGAAGCAGAGTGCGGGAAGCCAACCAAGATAATGAAACGACCAAGATGCAACAAGAGAGAACCAACACGTAGTTGGCTGTTTTATGACCTACACGACACGCATGTAACGACATACATGCCATGATCTGTCATTTATGTTCTTCATGCACTTATGCCACAATATGCCAATTTGATTCCACAAAGCTAACGAAATGACCATGAGAGCACTAAGACATAGGTCACTGTTTCGTGACCATCATGACACGTACGTCATGACTTATCATTTATGTTCGTCATATGCTCTTATCATACTATACCAATTGCGGTAGATAACAAGATGTATGCAGCTATTTCTTGACTTACATGACAGACATGCCATAATAATAATTTCATGACCGATAATCTATACCTCTCATATCATCTTGCAAATTTGAGGAGTGAGGTGTGCCACCATAGTTGTCTGAGCAGTGGCTCTGGACTGTACACTTTGCAAAGGCTCTTTGGTCAGGGGATCTCAGCCAGCCACAGCCGAATCTTTGGAATAAAAAACACCGTCTAGGGTTACGGATGTATGGTCGAACAGTTAACCTAATGTATCCTGCTTCAATGGTTTCAGGATGAACGCTAGATGGAAATCTCAGGACAAGACGTTTGGTGGAGATTTCTTTGTTGTCCTGTCTACTGTTGGTACGTTCTAGATTGATGATATTTTGATCTTCGCACCCTTCCAGGAATTAGGTTTCGACCATTTTAGGAGGACTTCTGATACAACTCTGCGTGAGCTATGCATTGATTGGCGTGGGAGTCCAGAAATTAGTAGGTGGCCAAATGTCCCAAGACCGCCGAGCTTCTCGTACAGATGTTCCTGAGTGACATGAAGAAGAAGGTCTCTGCCAGCCATTTTGACCATCTTATTACCTGCCCCTAAAGCTTCGGTCTAAGATTGAGCAACCATGGATGGAGAAATAGATGTGGCCAGTTATTTCTGTTATCGCTGCGTATGACATGGAATTTGGATAGGTCTTGTTTGGTCGGTTGAAACATGTGTTCACTTCATCGATCTGTCCCCTCTTTTGAGGATGGTCATAGAGTATGCGAGGAAATGCTGGTTTTCCCATAGTAGTTCCGCTTCTCTTCTGCAGCAATCGCGGTCACCCACCACGGAGCGCAACCAGGGGACACTGCAGCGCTTAACGCATAAGGCTGCAGGCGCCAACCGTACTTTGCCAGTATAACCTACTATATTGTGCCAAAAAGGGGGGGGGGAGGCATCTACAGAAGGGTAAACAAAGTCGCCCGTGTAAATTAGGAAGTGACGGAATAGAATAGACTATGGGAGAATAAATATAGCCGGCAGATTCCACGCCGTCTGGCAATCAATGTTATGGCAAGCAGAGTGCCGGGAGCCCACCAAGTTAACGAAGCGACCATGAGAGGACCCAGGCGTAGGCGGCTGTTTCATAATATATATGACACACATGTCAATACATTCCCGCCATGACCTATTATTTATGTTCGTCATGCATTCGTAACATATTAGGCCAGTTTTGGTACATACCAAGTTAACAAAACGACCATGAGAGCAAAGAGACATAGGCGGCTAGATAGTTATCGTCGATATTCGTCCAGACATGCTTCGAATTTAAAAAAGAGATAGCAAAGAAAAAGATTGAACGGGCAAACAGGAAATGGCGACTGCCGATTTCGTCCACGTGAGTCAGCCTGGAGGTGTCGTCTATGTAAAGCAGAGGCCCGAGAGGTATGTTGCATCCGCCGGGGGCCTTAAAGCTACGAACACCTGCCACAGGCTCGATTCCCACGATTCCCTTTTCTCCAGACACGGCCAAGCCATGCGCGGCTGCTCGCGGGAACGGCCAGCCGTCGCGTGCACGACTTACCAAACGCCTGCTGGTGTAGACGGCCCCTGTGGAAGCATCCCAGTCACAATGTGACTGGGATGCTCGTGCGTGTTGATAGTGGCAGTGTCCTGTGTGTTGGATTAAGCATGTGTGGAAATAGTTAATCGCAAACGCGGTTGTTCGAGTGTTCTTGGGAGTGCATAAGTTATGCAAGATTTGTTTAGTTGTTCATTAAGGTGTCTCATATATGCATAAATTGAAGAAACGTAAGTAAGCGTTAGGAAACGTCAGTGTAAAACGCAAGTGTGCGTTCGGAACCGCGAACGCAAAATTGCCGTCTATGTAAAGAAGAGGCTTGAGAGGTATGCTGCCTCCGCCGGGTGCCTCAAATCTCGAAGCACCAGCCATCGGCTCAAACTCCTGGATTCCCTTTTCACCAGACACGGCCAAGCCACGCAGGGCTGCAGGCGAGAAGGGCCAACCCACGTGTGCTGCACTAACAAAACAGCTGCCAACACAGACCGCCCTGTGGAAGCACGTGTCTGGTGCGGAATTAATGAACCGCAACTTGACTGGGACATTCGTGCGTGTTGATGGCGCCAGCGCCCCGTGTGTGGGATTAAGCATATGTGTGAAACATGGAATTTGGACAGGTCTCGTTGGTCGGTTGAAACATGTGTTCACTTCATCGATGGCAGACGCGGTTATTCGCATGTTCTTGTGAGTGCATAAGTTATGCAAGATTAGTTTTGTGTTCGTTTAACATATGTCCTACATGGATAAAGATAAAGATGAAGAGAAGCAACGTAAGTGTTAGGAAAAATCAGCGTGAGGCCCAAGTATGCGTTGTGAACCGCGACCGCAAATTTGGCACAATTCGTATAACGCAGTAATCGAGATAACGAAGCTTTTCAGTGGTACCATCGGAGGCGGTAACTAGTTCACTGCGAGAGAGTATGAACAGGCTGTTCGTCATGTTAGGCTACATAAGTTATGTTCAAGCAATTTACCAATATCCTTTTATGCGGTTCTGCGTGTTGTCGTCCATTCATTGAATAACGAGATATGTTCTTTTTATTGGCTGGAAGTCATGCTCGTAGCTTCAAAACAGTAATTGTGTATGGTTATGATGAATATTTTCATTTGATTTTTTTCATTAGGTGCTCAGTTTTCTCACGATTCTTTGGCCTCGTCGGCATTCAACGTAGGTGTTGAAAGGGGATTTTAAAGAGGACTGGATCTGCTTTTTTAATATTGACAGTGAAAAGGTGTTACTCTCATGATTTGGAGAAAATAAAATGTATCCTAGGCGTTCGTATATGCCAGGAGCTGTCCACACTAGTTCCGAAATAAGTGATCGCTGATTTGAAATGAAGTTCACTTCCATTTTCCTGCGTGCGGTTCGCCCCCTATTGCTGAAAAATTTTCCTGAAAGTATTTTTCCTTTCGTGACAATGCAAATTGTCGAGGTGCTTTCCTCATTTAAATCGAAAATACAAAAATATTCGCGTATTGATATGTTCTGGTATTATAGGATTAGCTAGAATACGAAAACAAAAGCAGCGATGTATTTATCAACCACAGCGAGAGATTAGGCGCAAATCATTGACGCAGTAATCAACAACGCGTAAGCGATAGTTGTCTTTGGTTTGAAATAGGTGATACCGCAATAATGGGTTTATTAGTCGTACACATATAATTAAGGGAATCTAAGTCCCAATGCAGACATCCGTTACACTACTCTGCAAACAACACACTGCTATATAGGAATCCGTCAGATGACGTGACGTCAGTGCTCAGGTAGTGCTCAGTGCCCAGCTGTGCAAGCACCGATAGCCTTGTGAATATTTTTCTTGCTCTTACGAGAGAGCTTGCGGTAGGAACGGTTTGGTTTGTCATTTATCGTTTAGCTTATACGTCGGATGACCTTGTAGGGTCCGAAATAGCGTCGCAGCAGCTTCTCACTGAGTCCTCGCCGGCGTATCGGGGTCCATACCCAAACACGGTCGCCGGGCTGGTACTCGACGAAGCGTCGTCGGAGGTTGTAGTGTCGGCTGTCGGTACGCTGCTGGGTCTTGATCCGCAGGCGGGCGAGCTGTCGGGCTTCTTCGGCGCGCTGGAGATAGGTAGCGACGTCAAGATTCTCCTCGTCAGTGACGTGCGGCAGCATGGCGTCGAGCGTCGTCGTCGGGTTCCTGCCGTAAACCAACTTGAATGGCGTGATCTGTGTTGTTTCTTGCACCGCCGTGTTGTAGGCGAAGGTGACATACGGCAGGACCGCGTCCCACGTCTTGTGCTCGACGTCGACGTACATTGCTAGCATGTCGGCGAGGGTCTTGTTCAGGCGCTCCGTGAGACCATTCGTCTGCGGATGGTAGGCAGTTGTCCTCCTGTGGCTCGTCTGGCTGTACTGCAGAATGGCTTCGGTGAGCTCTGCTGTAAAAGCCGTTCCTCTGTCGGTGATGAGGACTTCTGGCGCACCATGTCGCAGCAGGATATTCTCGACGAAAAATTTCGCCACTTCGGCTGCGCTGCCTTTTGGTAGAGCTTTGGTTTCAGCAAAGCGGGTGAGATAGTCCGTCGCCACGATGATCCACTTATTCCTGGATGTTGACATCGGAAACGGCCCCAACAAATCCATCCCAATCTGCTGGAATGGTCGACGAGGAGGTTCGATCGGCTGTAGTAATCCTGCTGGTCTTGTCGGTGGTGTCTTGCGTCGTTGACAGTCTCTGCATGTCTTGACGTAACGGGCGACGTCGGCGGTCAGACGCGGCCAGTAATACTTTTCCTGTATCCTCGACAGCGTCCGGGAGAATCCGAGGTGCCCAGCGGTTGGATCGTCGTGTAGGGCGTGCAGTGTTTCTGGACGGAGCGCTGACGGCACCACAAGAAGGTAGCTGGCGTGGACTGGTGAGAAGTTCTTCTTCACGAGCAGGTTGTTTCGTAGCGTGAACGAAGACAACACGCGCTTAAATGCCCTAGGGACAACGTCGGTGTTCCCTTTCAAATACTCGACGAGGCCTTTTAGCTCCGGGTCTGCTCGTTGCTGTTTAGTGAAGTCTTCCGCGCTTATTATCCCAAGGAAGGCGTCGTCGTCCACGTCGTCTTGCGGCGGGGGATCGATTGGGGCGCGTGATAAGCAGTCGGCGTCGGAGTGTTTTCTTCCGGACTTGTATATTACCGTTACGTCAGATTCTTGTAGTCTGAGGCTCCACCGCGCCAGCCGTCCTGAAGGGTCCTTTAAGTTAGCTAGCCAACACAACGCGTGGTGGTCGCTGACGACTTTGAATGGCCTGCCATAGAGGTAACGGCGGAATTTAGCTGTAGCCCAAATGATGGCGAGGCATTCCTTTTCAGTCGTAGAATAATTGCTTTCCGCTTTTGACAGCGACCGGCTAGCATACGATATCACCCGTTCAAGTCCTTCTTTCCTCTGGACTAGGACGGCACCGAGGCCTAGGCTACTGGCGTCAGTGTGGATTTCAGTATCGGCGTCCTCGTCGAAGTGTGCAAGTACCGGCGGCGACTGCATGCGTCGTTTGAGTTCTTCAAATGCGTCGGCCTGCGGCGTTTCCCAATTGAACTCGACATCAGATTTCGTTAGATGTGTTAGCGGCTCCGCGATGCGCGAAAATCCTTGACAAAGCGCCTATAGTAGGCACACATGCCAAGGAATCTGCGCACTGCCTTCTTGTCGATTGGCTGCGGGAACATTGCGATGGCAGCTGTCTTCTGCGGGTCGGGGCGCACTCCAAATTTGCTGATGACATGGCCTAGGAATAGAAGCTCATCGTAAGCGAAGCGACACTTTTCCGGCTTCAGGGTGAGCCCTGATGACTTGATGGCCTCTAATACTGTCGCAAGCCGCTTAAGGTGATCGTCGAAATTTCCGGCGAAGACGACGACGTCATCCAAGTAAACAAGACAGGTCTGCCACTTCAATCCTGCTAAAACCGTGTCCATCACGCGCTGGAACGTTGCAGGCGCCGAGCACAGTCCAAATGGCATAACCTTGAATTCATAGAGGCCGTCTGGCGTGATGAAGGCGGTCTTTTCGCGATCCCTTTCGTCGACTTCTATTTGCCAGTAGCCAGACTTGAGGTCCATCGATGAGAAGTATTTAGCATTGCAGAGCCGATCTAATGCGTCGTCTATCCGTGGGAGGGGGTATACGTCTTTCTTCGTGATTTTGTTCAGTCGACGATAATCGACGCAGAAACGTAGGGTTCCGTCCTTTTTCTTCACTAAAACAACTGGAGACGCCCACGGGCTTTTCGACGGCTGGATGATGTCGTCGCGCAGCATTTCGTCGACTTGTTGTCTTATAGCTTCGCGTTCTCGCATCGAAACTCGGTAAGGGCTCTGGCGTAGTGGTCGAGCGCTCTCCTCGGTGATTATGCGATGCTTTGCGACTGGTGTTTGTCGAATCCTTGATGACGTCGAAAAGCAGTCTTTGTATCGTCGAAGCAGACTTCTGAGCTGTTGTTGCTTAATCACGGGGAGACTTGGATTTATGTTGAAGTCTGGCTCGGGAACTGCGGTCGTCGGGGTAGATGCAACAGAATCCGAGAGGACAAAGGCATCGCCGGTTTCCTGTATTTCCTCGATGAATGCGATCGTCGTGCCCTTGTTGATGTGCTTGAACTCCTGGCTGAAGTTTGTCAGCAACACTCTCGTGTTTCCTCCATGCAGTCGAGCGATCCCTCTTGCGACGCAAATTTCACGGTTGAGTAGTAGACGTTGGTCGCCTTCGATGACGCCTTCTACGTCAGCGGGTGCTTCGGTGCCGACCGAAATAACGATGCTGGAGCGAGGCGGGATGCTCACTTGATCTTCGAGCACACTCAAGGCGTGGTGACTACAAGGGCTCTCCGGTGGTATCGCTTGATCTTCCGACAGCATTATTGACTTCGACTTCAGGTCGATGATTGCGCCGTGTTGGTTCAGGAAGTCCATGCCGAGAATGACGTCTCGTGAACACTGTTGCAGGATAACGAAGGTGGCAGGGTAAGTCCGGTCATGAATGGTAATTCTTGCCGTGCAGACTCCAGTCGGCGTAATGAGGTGTCCTCCAGCGGTCCGAATTTGGGGGCCCTCCCATACAGTCTTAACCTTCTTCAACAGGGCGGCGATGTGTCCACTCATTACGGAGTAATCGGCCCCTGTGTCGACTAAGGCAGTGACTGCGTGGCCGTCGAGAAGCACGTCAAGGTCGGTGGTTCTTTGTCTGGCGTTGCAGTTAGGTCGTGGCGTCGGATCACGGCTGTGTCGTGTTGAACTGAAGCTGGAACGTCGCTTCGTCAAGTCGTCTTTCGTCGGTGTAGTCTTGGCTTCCTGACTTCGTCGGGACGGCGGCGTGTCGTCATTAGGTCGTCGAAATGGTTTCTTCGTCGTCTTCGTCGGCGGCGGAGGATCTTCGTCAGTTCGACGAACAGCAACCGCACCTCCATCGGTTGCTGCTTTTACTTTTCCGGATATGGGCTCGCAGAGCGGCCCCGGGCTGGGCCGGTGTATGGTCGGTGCTGCGGCGACAGGTAGCGGCCTGGTGACGGCGAACGGGACGGTCGTCGAGGGCTCCACTGAGTAGCGGCGAGGTAGTCGGCGATGTCACGAGGGCGTTCACCTTCCCTCGGGCGCTGTGCGTTCACGGCGAAGCCTCGCAATCCCAGGTCGCGGTATGGGCATCGGCGGTACACGTGGCCGGCTTCGCCGCAGTGGTAGCAGAGCGGGCGGTGGTCGGGGGCGCGCCAAATGTCCGTCTTCCTCGCGTAAGTGCGCTGGGCGACGGGTGGGCGTGCTGGCGGCGGCGGCGGTGGACGACGGAATTGCGTCGTTACAGGGCCCTGGCGTGGTCGCGGAGGGGGACCTTGACGGCGTGCGACGGCGGCATAGGTCATCGATTCTGGCTGGGGCTGCGGTAATTGAGGTTGCGCCTCAGGAACCCCAAGCGATCGCTGAACCTCATCTTTCACGATGTCAGCGATCGAGGCCACTTGAGGCTGCGACGATGGCAAGACCTTGCGCAGTTCTTCGCGCACGATGGCCCTGATGGTCTCGCATAAATCGTCCGTGGCCAGTGATTGAATTCCGGAGTAGCTTGTTGGCTTGGTGCGTCGGTCAAATTGCCGGTTCCGCAATTCCAGTGTCTTCTCGATGCTCGTCGCCTCACGAAGAAACTCGTCGACGGTCTTCGGTGGGCTTCTTACCATACCGGCGAAAAGTTCCTCCTTTACGCCACGCATCAGTAGACGTACTTTCTTCTCGTCGGACATTTCTGGGTCGGCGTGGCGGAACAGACGGCTCATTTCCTCAGTGAAAATCGTGATCGTCTCATTCGGCAGCTGTGCTCTTGTCTCCAGTAGAGCTTGGGCTCGCCCTTTTCGCACGACGCTTTGAAATGTTTGCAGGAAGCCGCTTCGGAAGAGGTCCCACGTCGTCAAGGTGGCTTCTCGATACTCGAACCACGTCTTGGCGGCGTCCTCCAATGCGAAATAGACATGTCGTAGCTTGTCGTCGCTTGCCCAGTTGTTAAACGTAGCGACCCTCTCATACGTTTCCAGCCAGGTTTCCGGGTCCTCAAATGTGGAACCGCGGAACGTTGGTGGTTCCCTGGGCTGCTGCAGCACGATGGGGGACGCCGGGGCCGCCATTGCGGTTGCCTTGGCCACAATCTTCTTGGTCTTCTCAGGTAGAAGTCCGTGCTCCGGGGGCAGCTGTTGAAGACGGCGGCTTGCTCGGTGGTCCGGGACTACGTTGGTGTTCTGTTTGTAGTCTGGGCTGGGATCACGGCTTGTCGGGGGCGTCCTGTACATGGACGAAAAGCACCTCCACCAGATGTCACGTGGTAGTGACGGTGAAGAAAGAAGCAATACGGTGGAATACAAAACTAGCTTTTATTGGGCGAACCTGTGCCCACAAAAACAGGCTACACTTATAGCACAACGATAGCGGCGAACACGGTCGGCGATCGTCGGAAAACTGATTAGCGGGTCAAGCGCGTCGGCTTTTATAGATCAGTCGTCGAATGTTCCAGATTAACTGATGGGACCCGCGTGTCTTCCACAAAGTTCTACACCATTCGTGTCAGCGATGAAATCTGATAACACAAGGTTCGGCGACAACAGACACGCGGATAGAAGCGTCGATAACTTTCCAGAAACGTCGGATACATGCTGGCGCGTCCCTCGCTGTGCGATTACAGTTGTTAAGCGGCGAAACGTGGTTGCCCGATAAAGATAAGTACACGTGTCAATATTTGGGTGAACGAAGAGCCGTGGGCATGCGTGCCTACGTAAACAAGCTTGTGGCACTCAGGTGCTGGTGCACTGGGAATGACATTGGTGCTCTACGACAAAAATTGTGCGCACTATAAATCAGTACCGAAACGCAGGGACTGGTATAATGATCGTAACTGCGTTTACATTTAGCAACAAATGGTCTCGAAGGAGACTGGCGACCTATAGATCCAAGTACAACGGTCGGATGAAATTTTCGAATGCGGCAAGCTTGAAAAAGGGCCTTGTAGAACGCAATATATTATTCAAAAGCTTCATACGGTAAGTGGAGGAAACTCGTTGGACGACGCATAAGCTCTATGAAAATGAGTGACCAACGGTTGCCTTCACAATGATAGCCTTGACTTTGTAATTGTGTTTTACAGCAGAGTGGTGATCATAGCCTTCACATTGTGTTCATAGTATAGAACTTTCTTTATTATTTACAAAACTATTTGAACGCGTGTAAACGCTGCGGATTCAGCGGTGTCACTAGGTCCATTCGATTGGTAGACCTGCGCAAGTGTGTCAGGAGATAATTTACCAAAAGCAAATGGAATAAATTTTGTGTTCAGGACTTATTAACTGTGAAAAAGAAAGGCCTAAATATTGAAACGGCTGTTCTAGTCCATACGCGACTGAACAATTGCTTCCGTTTCTCCCGGCTTTCGAACGAAGGAGTAGTTCATGGTGGCTTTTGGGTAGATCAAGGGCGAAAATGTGGTGTTTGGACCTGTACAAATACCCCGTAATTGCTATCATCGTCTTAACAGCTGCGCCCAAGCTCATTCCACAGAATTTATTTATTTATTTATTTATTTATTTATTTATTTATTTATTTATTTATTTATTTATACATACTTACTGCAGCCTTGGTGAGGCTATTGCAGGAGTGGGCAGTGAGGGAGTGAAGAAAAAAAAGGTAAGCCAGGAAACAAAATACAGGCACAAAAACATGAATATCAAGTTTATGTAATTGTTTTCAAAAATTCTTGCGTAGGTAAAGAGCGGAGGCTTCCAGGCAGTGAATTCCAGAGTTCCAGAGGATTGATATTGTCACAGTCTGTAATGTGGTAAGAAGAGAACGCTGATGGTGGCCTTTGATACGACGGAGGAGAGTTTAGTTTTTTTCGCTGCTCTACGCTGGTTGGCTCCGCAGCGGACGTAACCTGGGCGCCATGTCATACGAAGGAAAGTCTTCAAGCACTGCCTCGTCGTCACCACCGACGGACACTCACTCGCGACCCTGCCATGTTTTTCGGGATGGACAACGTTGGCGTCGATGACTGGTTGCAGAATTACGAACGGGTCAGCGCAAATAAGAGGTGGGATAACACGCTTATGCTGGCTAATATTCTAGCTAAAGAAAACGGCACGAGTCTGGTTCGAGCTACACGAAGAGATTTTGAAAGTTGGAACCAGTGCAAACAGAAGCTTACAGATTTGTTCGGCAAGCCCATCGGCCGTCAACGTGCTCCTAAGAAGGACCTTGGGACCCGTGCAAAGACGTCCACTGAATCTTACGTGGCGTACATCCAGAACCTCATCGCTCTTTGACGCAAGGTGGGTAATAATATGCAGAGGCAGACAAGGTCAGCCACGTTTAAAAGGCAACGCGGGCGACACGTTTAACCTGCTAGTTTGCAAGAATATAACAACGGTGAATAAGATCATAAATGAATGTAGCCGCTTTGAAGACGCGAAGAGCCACCGCATAGTTCAACAGTTTACGCGTCTACGCAAAACCGCAGCTTCGTCGGCATGCAAAGACATTTGCCTACCGCGTGAGCCCACTCCCTCCGAGACCGCCGTAGGTATCGCCCGACGAGAAATCGAAAGAGCGTCTTGTTGCACGCCCGTGACGCAGTGCTTTGACTATTCTAGGCCGCTCGTGTCTCTTATTCAGTCGGTCATTCGCCAAGAACTTGTGAATGTGGGTCTTCCATCCATCTGCTCCACCAACCATCCTAACTTTGCTTCGTCTGCTTATTCTGCGCCTGTACACCGGAGCTATGCGGTCCATACCCGAGCTATCGCAATCCGGCCGAATGGTGCACACATGATGATAGACCCATCTAGTTTTATAGTGGACATTTGGGCCACATCTCTCGCCATTTCCGTAGTTCCTGGACAGCCCAGGCACGACCAAGCTTTTCGGCATGTCAGCGCTCCCCACTGAATGCACACCCACCTGCACTCTCCACCGAAGTTGAAGACGCACCTGACAACGCTCGAGCCACTGCGACTAGCCGCTCTCCATTACCCCATAGGCACCGCTCCCTTTCGCCTCAGCTGCGTCGCTCCCAGTCCCCAGCTTACCGTCATCTCTCTCCGACGGGAAACTAAATGTGGCAACTCCTGGAGGTGACGCAGCTCTAGCACCCCGGCCTGAAATTACTCTGCTGATCCTGCCGATGGGACGTGGACGTACATGGTTTGCCCGTTACAGCACTCATCGACACTGGAGCAAAGATTTCCATCATGAGTGCGGAGCTTCGAAGACGCTTGAAGAAAGTACTTACTCCTGCTGACTCGACTGCTTCAAGTCACCGACAGTGGAACTTCGGCTGTGCTTGGAATGTGATCTGCCCGTGTGAGTGTCGCTGGTCGCCACACGTCCGTTTTGTTTAGTGTGCTCGAACGTTGCCCTCACGATGTGATCCTCGGACACGACTTTTTGACCACCCATTTTGCTCCGATTAACTGTTCAGCTATTGTTGTACAACTTGACCTACCCCTTCCCGTTGACCTTCCTGCTCAAGCTCCAACTTAGCTTTGTTCTGCGAATTATATTCGCCTACCATTTCTAGCAGCAACCTGCATCACTGTTTTAGCCTGCCCACCTGTATCTGACGGACACTATGTCCTTACTCCCGCAACTTCAGTCCTGCTTTTTCACAATGTCTCCTTCCAGCACACCACTGTTTCTGTAGCGGACATGAATTCCCATCCTCAACTTCGGACAGTGCCCACAAGTACTTCCTCGAGGCATGTCTTTTGCTACGCTGTCAACCTCGCACGAGTGCCCAATTTCCTTTTATCTGTTGTTCCGTCTTCCACCAGTGCTCGTTCTGCGCCTTCTGCATAAGCTCCGTCCGACGACCTTATCAAGACGATTACACCAGACCTCGAAACCCCACAAGCAGCAGAGCACCATGGCCTCCTCGAGTCATACTCCGACATTTTCAACCTGAACAATTGCCTTTATGTCAAACTAGGGTCCTGAAGCATCGTATAAATACCGGCAATGCAGCAACGATTCGCCGACGCCCATACCGGGTCTGAGCGACACTCGGTAAGTTATCCAAAGCGAGGCTGACAAAATGTTTGCCAAAGCAATAATTGAATTCTCTTTCAGCCCGTGGGCTTCCCCTGTTGTTCTCCTCAAAAAGGAGAATAACCGCTGGCGATAATGCGTTTACTATCGTCACCTAAACACGAACACCAAGAAGGATGTATATCCACTTCCTCGCATTGACGATGCCTTGGGTTGTCTCCACAGTGCTTCTTATTTTTCATCGATAGACCTTCGCTCTGGATATTGGCAAATTGCCGTGGATGAAATGGACCGTGAGAAGACCGCATTCTTCCCACAAGACGGCCTATATAAGTTCAGGATAATGCCTTTTGGCTTGTTCATTGCCCCGGCGACCTTTGATATGATGATGGACATGCTCTTGCGTTGCTTGAAATTGTCCATCTGTTTGTGCTACTTGGATGACGGCTTCGTTTTCACTTCAACTTTTGCAACCCATTTAGAAATACCTTCATCTGTTCTTTCTGTACTTCGCACCGCTGGCTTAACTCGTCCAAGTGCCACTTCGGTCACCGCCAAATAACCATGCTCGGACATGTCGTCGATTCGTCAGGCATTCGCCGTGACCCCGCTAATGTTCATGCTGTGCGGAATTTACCCATATCAGCTTGTGCCAAACATGTTCGAAACTTTCTTGGCCTCTGCTCTTACTTTCACAGGTTTGTGGGAAATTTCGCAGACGTTGGCCGTCCCCTGACTGACTTCGTCAACAAAGACGTTCCGTTCTGCTGCGGGGCTCTGGCCAACCGCTTCTTTGTCGCAGCTCATCACGATGATCGCCAGACCTCTTGTTTTCGCTCATTTTTACGCCTCCATTCCGATAGAAATCCACACTGACGCCAGTGCCCACAGCATCGGCGAAATTTTAGCTCCACGCTACTGTGGACCCAACCGCGTTATCGCCTACGCCAGCCGCGTCCTCTCTCCAGCCGAGCGCAACTGCTCCGTTACCCAGCCCGAGCGTCTCGCTCTCATTTTGGTGGTGGGAAAGTTCCGATGCTACATATATGGTCGAACATTTACAGTTAAAACCGATCACCACACCCTTTATTGGCTTTCTTCCCTCAAGGATCCCACCGGACGCCTCGGTCGCTGCGCCCTACGCCTGCAGGAATAAACACACACTGTGGTCTACAAGTCGGGTCGTCTACAACAGGACGCTGACTGCCCGTCTCGTCATCCCGACAATGCACCGGATGGTTTAGTAAATGTCGCACCGATCTGCGTTCTCTCTCTCCGCCTTGAAAGACATTCGTACTGAACAACGACGCGATGAATCGTTCATTCATTCACATGTTGATGCTACAAAAGGGCATACTATATTGGCGCAACTTATAGCAAATTTTCTGTCTTGAGAAACAAACGAGAAATCAGGCTGGGTTCGTTGCTTGGAGACAGCCATAGTATAGGTACTTCACATCCCATTCATAATACGATGCCTTTGCCGCGTCCACCCTGTAATTGAATTATTTCCTTATTGAATTATATGCAAGTCAAAGAGTAGAACTAGAAGGATTCGGCTTTCCGTGCTGGGGACCTATTTGCGGACGGCGACTCATGGCGAAAGTATCGTGTTACCGTGAAGCAGTGCTAGCTTAACCAATTTGTTCACCCGGTTGCTTTCCGTACTGGGGACGTATTTACAGATTATCGATTGCGGCGATATTATTGCGTTTGCGTGAATAAGTGCGAAAGCAGCCAATCAATTCACCCAGTAGTGCTCAGTGAAAAATGACACTGGAACTAATACTTCGTACAGCTATTACACTCTGTTTTGTTAGATTTTTTTACAAGATTACTCATTAATGTGGCATTTTATGGTACTGCATATGGCTCACTGCCAATGGAGCCAGAATGGTAATGAAAAGCGCACTCTTGCTTTGTTACAGAAACTGCCTTGGCATAGAGTTTCTAAATAAGTACCCTAGAGTGAAATGTGGCGCAAGTGTCTAGGGGGGCTCTCATGAGGGTTGCCTCAACCTAGATGGGAATGATGGGAAGTACAGGCTTCGGATTGACTTCTATCTTTAGACTAGTGGCATTTGCTAGTGGCGCAGAAAACAAAGCTGTACTCAAATATTATCGCGTAGAATCTAATTTTATTTATGCAGGATGTTATATAATGTTCAACACGCTACATAAACTTCGTATGACTTTGAGATGGAAGCATGGTTTACTATGGTTTATCACTGGGTCACGCCAGGGTATGCATTCTTGTGCGATTCTGTTCCCGATTTAACACCAAAGAATAATTATTTATTTGTTTCTGCAACAGCAATAATAACCGTGCATGTATTTATATAAAAAATACTCATCAAGTATTTCTGGAAATAAAGAGGTTGTATTGTGAGAAAGTGTTGCGCCCTTGAGCGGAATGCTACAAGGGTTGTCTGCTACGACGCCTGCTCGCTGCAAACGCGAGACTTTTTCTCGCAGACGGCAGACGCGAACTCTCTCGCTCTTTCGAAAGGCTGCGTCGGCTGTCACGATTGCTGAACATCTTCAAGTACTCTTAAGCACATCTGCTGCAGTGCTACCTAGTGGCCTCCTACGAGTATTTCGTCATCATATTTTATATGGACGTACCGCTTCCGAAGCGTTATGGCGTGGCTTTGCACTTACGCATCTTGCGACACTAGACTACAGACAGGAAGCAGCAACATTTCCTACCACAAGTAAGTTTATGTTGTCAAAGTCCTAAAACACGCATTTCAATGAGCACATAAGCGAGCAATGCATAATGAAGCTCTCAATTAACTTTGATTGTCAAGCCACTGGAAGTACAGCTGTATATGTCTTGTATCAGTAGTGCCTTCTTTTTCCTATTCTGAAGGTTCATAAAGCACGTAACACTACAGCGCCAACCTAACACATTTTACAAACCAAGGTCGAAGCGCTCAAAACATGTTCTTTCAACGCTTACGATGCCGTCGCTTTCTCGTCAGGGCTTCGACGCCACATCGCGACACAACATCGTACCAGCCGCTGGCCCAGTGCGCTATCGCCACTTCAAGCAACATAAGAAATGCAGAGAGCTTTGCGTTGCACTCTCCCACTGCATGTTATAGCAATGGCGCTTGGAGCGAAACCAAAACTGCCAAAAAAAAGTACTTGTAGACTAGTTCGCCAGTCAATAGAATGCCAATCCGAAGCCTGTACTTCCGTGCGTTGGTGTAATGGTGTTCTTACATATATATATATATATATATATATATATATATATATATATATATATATATATATATATATATATATATATATATATATATATATATATATTGTACTGTAAAATCAGGAGCAGAGGGGCTGTGGCTAGGAGAGAGACAGCGACGACGAGAAAGAACAACCTTGTTTCGGTGCTCGGTCGGCTACACTACC
Organism: Dermacentor andersoni; assembly: GCF_023375885.2. Lineage (NCBI taxonomy): Eukaryota > Metazoa > Arthropoda > Arachnida > Ixodida > Ixodidae > Dermacentor > Dermacentor andersoni. The sequence continues at coordinate 27,601,017 of NC_092824.1, read as the reverse complement.
TCTCGCTGCTTCAGCGTTCTAGTCGCGAACGTTTTCTGCTCAAAGTGCTTCGCGACATTTGGTGGAAGGTGCTGGACCTATTGCAAACCTGGAACTCCGAAGCCGGACGATCCCGCTCACATCTCCCATGCCTGAGGAGACTAGTACTACCGCGCCACCCATGGCACCACCTCCAGTCGTCTGTCCTGGTGCGCCACGCCAACGGGATCCTCCCATATTCAATGGCACTGACGATCATGACGTAGAGGACTGGCTGTCATCATACAACCGAGTGAGTGCACACAACAAATGGTCTGAAGCTGACAAGCTTGGCTCGCCAATCTTTGGTTCCGCAACCATGAGGCTGACTTTTCCACCTGGTCAGCATTCCGAACGGCACTTCAGGAAGTATTCGGTCGCCCTGCTGTGCGCAAACTTCGGGCTGAACAACAGCTTCGCTGTCGTGCCCAACAAAAGGGCGAAACCTTTACGAGCTACATTAAAGATGTAGTCGACATCTGCCGGCGTATAGACCCAGATATGACCGAAGATGCCAAGGTCAAGAACATCTTGATAGGCATAGAAGATGACGCCTTCCAAATGCTCTTGGCAAGGAATCCTCAGATGGTCAACGACATCATAACACTTTGCCAGAGCTATGAGGAGCTGCGCAAACAACGGCTTTCTACGCGCCAAGCACTCGCTCCGGACGTCGCGCTTTCAGCTCTGAGTGATGGTGTCACCTCTACTCCTCGCAGTTAAGAAATTTTTGACAGAATCAAGCAATTTGTACGAGAAGAAGTGGCGCGCCAACTCTCTCTTCTGCCAGTCGCTCCAGCCTCAGAGCCGCGCTTGTCTCCAGATCTCCGTCACATGATACAAGAACAAGTCGCTCACGCAGTACCACTTGTTCATCAACCGCCTCCTACGCCTGTGCCACTTACGTACGCTGCCGTTGTCGCTAATCCAAGGCCTCCTTCTGCAGGTAATCAACCCAGACTTACCAGCGCCTTTCCCTCACCTCCGCAAGCAGCTGCAACATATTCTCCTGCCCCCCCCAAGCAGCTACTGGTCGCCACAGCAGCCCGTGCGCCCACCTCGCCAATATTTCCAACAGTCTCCGCCCGCTGTTCTCAATCCATGGCGCACCCATGACAATCGGCCTATCTGTTATTCGTGCGACCTACCTGGGCATGTAGCACGGCTTTGCCGTCGGCGTGGATGGTATCCTTCGGATTCTCCGAGGGCACAAAGTAACGGTTTCGACTCTCCGTCCCGTTCTGCTACTGCCGCTCAGCCCTTCGAAGCCTCGTCTCCTCTTTCCCGACCCTTCAATACCCGTCGGTCTCCGTCTCCCCGTCGGCGTTCTCTGTCGCCGCTTATCCGTCGTGCTGAAGCTATCCGAGAGGAAAACTAAGGACCGCAGTTCCGGAGGCAAGAACTGCGATCTTAGCGAACTCCTCAAGACCTCATTTATTCCCTGCGAATGTCCTTGAAGTTTATGCAGAAGACATTGCCGTTCATGCGCTTGTAGACACGGGAGCAGCAATATCAGTGATTTCGGAACAGCTTCGTCTTACCCTTAGAAAAGTAGCGATGACTTATTCAGCCATTTCATTACGTACAGCAAGCGCTGCGCCGATTGAACCCTTAGGGAAGTGTACCGTGCGTGTTGTTATAAGCGGCGCTTTATACCATATTGAGTTCGTTGTTCTGCCTCGCTGCTCCCATGCCATGATTTTAGGATGGGACTTTCTGTCCTCTCATCATGCGGTTATAGATTGCGCCCGTGCTGAACTCGCGCTGTCGCCATTCGGCACCAACGTTTTTGAAGATACTGATGACACTTCCGGTCGCGTGTTCGTCACCGCCGACACCGAGATTCCTCCACACTCTGCCACACTTGTACCCGTTTCCTGCGTTGGGTTTTCCGACTCCACAGTTTTTTTCACGCCGTCTAAGCTTGTTACTCGCCGCCATCCTTTCTTGCTTCCTTTTGCCCTTCTTGCCATTCGACAAGGTTCGAGCGCACTTTATGTATCAAACCTGTTTCCTTGCCCTGCTAGGCTGCTCCACAATGAGTGTCTTGGTTATGCCGACGGAATCGAAGCCAGTTTCCTTTACGATGTGCCTGACGACCCGGCTTCTCCTCCGGTTGACACTCTGGGCCTTCAAGTTTCTCCTCCCACGCCGCCGTGTGACCCAACATTTTACCAGAGTATTGATCCCAACCTCACTCCAGCGCAGCACGCCCAGATCGTCCATCTTCCAGACCGCTTTCGCACGTCATTCGACCTACAACAATCTCGCTTAGGCCGCACTTCTACTGTTGTCCATCACATCGACACCGGCAACCATGCGCCTTTACGCCACAGGCCGTATCGTGTATCCGCCACGGAGCGTAGCAGGATCGCTGAGCAAGTTGCAGACATGCTCGAACGCGGTGTCATACAACCTTCGCACAGTCCCTGGGCTTCTCCTGTAGTGCTGGTAAAAAAGAAAGATGGCACAATTCGCTTTTGCGTGGACTACCGGCGACTTAATAAGATCACACGCAAGGACGTTTATCCGCTACCCCGCATTGACGACGCGCTAGACTGCCTCCAAGGCGCTGAATTCTACTCATCCTTAGACTTACGATCCGGGTACTGGCAAGTGCCAGTGGCTGAGTCAGACCGTCCGAAAACGGCCTTGATCATACCTGACGGTTTACTTGAACTCACCGTGATGCCATTTGGCCTGTGTAATGCGCCTGCCACATTTGAAAGAATGATGGACAACATCTTGCGCGGCCTCAAATGGCAGATGTGCCTATGTTATCTGGACGACATCGTTATCTTTTCACCGAACTTTCCTTCCCACTTACTTCGACTTGAACGCGTCCTAAAGTGCATCGCCGATGCTGGCCTCCAGCTTAACTTGAAGAAGTGTCACTTCGCTGCCCGCCAGCTGGTCATCCTCGGCCGTGTCGTGTCGAAAGAAGGTGTACTCCCTGATCCGGCAAAACTACAAGCTGTTGCCCAGTTTCCCCGACCAACGATTTTGAAAGAACTGCGCAGCTTCATTGGATTAGCGTCATACTTTCGCCGTTTCATCCGCAATTTTGCCTCTATAATAGCACCTTTAACGCAGCTTCTTCATGGTGGCCACAACCTTTCAACCTGGTCACCGGATTGCGATGCCGCCTTCACGAAGCTGCGTCGTCTCTTGACGTCACCACCAATCCTGCGCCATTTCGACCCATGTGCTCCAACTGAAATACACACGGATGCCAGTGGCGTTGGCCTTGGGGCCGTTCTCGCTCAGAGAAAGGCTGGCTTCGATGAGTACGTCGTTGCCTTCGCCAGTCGTGCACTCACTAAACCTGAATCGAACTATTCTGTCACAGAAAAGGAATGCCTGGCTAAAATTTGGGCCATAACCAAATTCCGTCCGTATCTTTATGGCCGCCCGTTTGACGTCATAACTGATCACCATTCGCTGTGCTGGCTGTCGTCCTTAAAAGAACCGTCCGGTCGTCTTGCTCAATGGGCCCTTCGACTGCAGGAGTACGACATTTGCGTGCTGTATAGTTTTGGCCGAAAACATTCGGATGCGGATGCCTTGTCTCGTTCGCCGCTAACAGACGAGGCTGGCTTCCCGAAGGCTTCATTGTCCGAGTCTTCCCTTGCTGCCACGGACATTCTTCTGGAGCAGAAGAAAGACCCATGGATTGTGTCCATGCTACGTTTCTTGTCCAGCCCATCGACACCCACTACCAATCGCGCATTACGTCGCCAAGCACATCACTTCTCCATTCGCGACGGGCTCTTGTACCGTCGCAACTACCTCCCGGACGGCCGCAAATGGTTGCTTGTCATCCCGCGACACCTGCATTCGGATATTTGCGCAGCGTTCCACGACGATCCCCAGTGCGCGCATGCAGGGGTACTGAAGACATACGCGCGTCTACGCCTTCGTTACTACTGGCGGGGGATGTATCGATTCATCCATCATTATGTCCGCTCCCGTCTGGTTTGCCAACGCCGTAAAGATCCCCCTCGTCGTTCAACTGCGCCATTGCAGCCTTTGCCTTGCCCAGCACGTGCTTTTGATCGAGTAGGCATCGACATTTGTGGACCTCTGCCGACCACATCAGATGGCAATCGCTGGGTAATCGTGGCCATCGACCATCTTACGCGCTATGCGGAAACTTCCCCTTTGTCCAGCGCTTCTGCACGTGACGTCGCCTGGTTCCTCCTGCGCCACATCATCCTTCGCCACGGAGCTCCCAGGGAACTACTCAGTGACAGAGGCCGCGTCTTCCTCTCCTACGTCATCGAGGCTCTCCTCAAAGAATGCCGCATCATTCATCGCACCACTACTGCGTATCATCCGCAGACTAATGGCATGACCGAGCGCTTTAATCGCACTCTTGGTGACATGCTGGCCATGTACGTTGCATCCGACCAAACCAAATGGGACCATGTTCTACCTTTCCTGACCTAAGCTTACAACACCGCCACGCAGACCACCACGGGATTTTCGCCCTTCTTTCTCCTGTACGGACGCGAACCTTTTTCCACAATGGATACTATCCTTCCGTACCGCCCTGACTCCACGGAAACGACTACCCTATCCGAAGCTGCTGCACACGCAGAAGAGTGTCGCAAGCTTTCCCGTATATTTCCGTCAGAAGACCAGCAACGCCAGAAGCACCATCGAGAAAGTTCCAATGCTCCTGTATCGTATGCTCCTGGCTCGCTAGTGTGGCTTTGGGTTCCAGCCTCTACCACCGGTCTGTCACCGAAACTCGCGTCGAAGTACCAAAGCCCGTACCGCGTGATCAACCAAACGTCTCCAGTCAACTATATTGTGGAACCCCTCGAGCTACATTTGGATCATCGCCGTCGTGGACGCGAAATTGTGCATGTCCAGCGTCTCAAGCCCTACTATGATCCGTCTGTGCTGTCCTACCCGTAGGTCGCCGGGACGGCTTCCTTTTCCGCGGGGGAGATAACTGTACTGTAAAATAAGGAGCAGCGGGGCTGTGGCTAGGAGAGAGACAGCGACGACGAGATAGAACAACCTTGTTTCGGTGCTCGGTCGGCTACTCTACCTCTCGCTGCTTCAGCGTTCTAGTCGCGAACGTTTTCTGCTCAAAGTGCTTCGCGACAATATATGTATATATATATATATATATATATATATATATATATATATATATATATATATATATATATATATATATATATATATATTGTAGTGGGCAACATGCTTGTGGCGCTGTGCGGACTGCCACCGCTGCGGCGCGAGACCCGAGCTCGGGCTGCTGATGCGAACGGCTAGGACTCGCGATCAAGAGCTACTTGCGATACCTCGTACGAGCTGCAATAAACCCCCTTTCATTTGGTGGAGGTGCGGGGTAGACCTCGGAAACTGGAACTCCGAAGCCGGACGCTACCGACTGCTGCAACCATGCCTGACGAAACCACCCAGCAAGATGCACCACAGCCTCCGGCGGTCATCGTTTCCGGTGTGTTGCGCCAGCGTGATCCTGCCATCTTTAGCGGCACCGATGATCATGACGTGGAGGATTGGTTGTCATCTTACGAATGGGTGAGCCAGCATAACAAGTGGGACGACGTCACCAAGTTGCACAACGCGTTGTTTTACTTAACCGGCGTCGCGAACCTCTGGTTCCGAAACCACGAACACAATTTCGCAACATGGAGCCCATTCAAAACAAGTTTCGCAGAAGCGTTCGGGCGCCCCGCGGTGCGCAAGCTTCGCGCAGAACAACGCTTACGGGGGCGTGCGCAACATCACGGTGAAACCTTCACGAGTTACATCGAATATGTCATTGACTTGTGTAAGCGCGTGAATCCGTCAATGTCAGAACAGGACAAGATAAAACACATTATGAAAGGCATTGATGAGGACGCCTTTCAGATGTTGTTAGCGAAGGATCCGCGTACCGTGGCCGAAGTTATCAATTTGTGCGAAAGTGTTGACGAGCTACGGAAACAACGCATCTTAGCTCAGCGCCCACCGCCTACAGAAGACTCGTTAGCAGCATTAATTATTGGCGACAACCACACAACATTGCTGACGCAAATAAAAGAATTTGTGCGTGAGGAGGTCGCACGACAGCTCTAGATTTTGCCGACCATGGAGAAGCCTTCTCAATGTTTGGCTCCAGCGTTCCGACAGATAATTCAAGAGCAAGTCACCGAAGCTCTTCCACCTCCGTGTCAGCCGGCTCCCGTGGCCGCGCCTCTGACGTGTGCTGAAACCGTTGCACGGGCGCCTCGTCTACAGGGGTTCTCTCCTCTGCCTTCAGCGCCTCGCCCGCCGGTGTTCTCTACTCCGCCTTCGCCTCGCCAGCCGGCCGATCTCTTTTTCAGTGCACAGCAGCAGGGTCCAAATCATTGGCGCACTGCTGACAACCGCCCAATATGCTATGCCTGCAGTACCCCGGGTCATGTAGTGCGCTTCTGCCGCCGGCGATTGCCGGCCTTCGTGGGCACACCGCGACGACCCAGCTCCGAGTTCCAACCTTTCCGTATGCCTTCACGACCACCATCGGAAGTTTACGCTGCTGATGACATACCGGCACCGCCGTCACAGATCTACGGCATGCGTCGCTCGCCTTCCCCTCGTCGGCGCTCACTCTCACCCATGCGTCGTAGACCCAGTGTCAGTACTACTGAGGCGGAAAACTGATTTCCGCAGTTCCTCAGGTACGAACTGCGTAATCGTCGGAACATCAAAGTCCTCGTTTTTCCCCCGCTAACGTTATTGAAGTGTGCGTTGATGGCATCAAATCCCTTGCGGTCGTCGATACAGGTGCTGCTGTATCCGTGATTAGTGAGAAGCTTTGTCGCGAAAAGTGACCATGAAGCCTTCGGTTCCATTGCTTAGAACAGCCACTGCGCAACAAGTACAGCTAGTCGCTATGTGCACTGCCAGAGTGCTGATTCGAGACATTTTGTATTCCATTGATTTCTTTGTGTTAACTTGTTGTTGCCACGATGTCATTCTCGGTTGGGATTCTCTGTCGCGCCATCATGCCGTCATCGACTGTGCACGTGCTGAGGTTCAGTTCTCCGTTCTGTGCGATTCGCCATCTCACGACTTTCAACTTCAGGATCTTAGCAGGATCTGTGTAGCTTCAGGTACTGACCTTCCTCCTCACAGTGCTGTATTTGTCCCTCTTTTATGCGCATCGCTTACCGAAGCGACGGTCATGTTTACACCCGCTGCCGTCTTCATTCGCCGCCAGCCCATATTGTTGCCTTTCGCCCTCCTCACGGTTCACCATGGTGCTGCAGAAATACTGATTTCAAACCCAAATCCGTACACTTTGGCTTTGCACTGTGGCGAGACTATTGGTACCGTCGAGTCTGTGGACGCTGACGCTATTGTGCATTTCCCTATGGCCGACGACGTCGATACTGCCAACGTCACAGCACTGACACCCCATGTGCCATCTAACCGAGTACCACCGGATGTTTTTTGTCGCTCCATTGCCGATGACCTCGAGCCGACACAACGTGAGCGGCTAATTACTCTTTTAAATGATTTTCACGCATTTTTGACTGGAACCAAGCATCTTTAGGCCGCACAAGTACCGTCTCTCACCACATTAATACGGGACATCACGCACCATTACGCCAGCGTCCGTACCGCGTGTCATCCACCGAGCGTCATGTCATCACAGAGCAAGTTGAAGACATGCTTGACCGTGGTGTTATCAAGCCATCCTGCAGCCCTTGGTCATCGCCCGTAGTACTCATTAAGAAAATAGATGGCTCAATTCATTTCTGTGTGGACTATCGTCGCCTCAACAAGATTACACGAAAAGATGTCTATCCTCTACCGCGCATAGATGACGCCCTGGATTGTCTACATGGTGCTGAATTCTTTTCTTCTTTGGACTTGCGATCGGGCGACTGGCAAGTGCCAGTTATAAATCCGACCGCTCGAAAACAGCTTTCATTACGCCTGATGGCCTGTATGAGTTTACAGTAATGCCATTCAGCCTCTGCAACGCGCCCGCGGTATTCGAAAGAATGATGGTCAATATTCTGCGAGGCCTGAAATGGAAGACGTACCTGTGTTATTTAGACGACGTGGTAGTTTTCTCCCCTGATTTCACCACTCACTTCTCTCGTCTACGCGAAGTCCTTACTTGCCTTGCCACCGCCGGCCTTCAACTTAACTTGAAAAAGTGCTGCTTCGGCGCCCGCCAGCTGACCATACTTGGCCATGTCGTTTCCAGAGACGGCGTCCTTCCCGACCCTGACAAACTTCGTGCTGTCGCGAAATTTCCGCGGCCAACTACACTGAAAGAGCTCCGAAGTTTTATCGGCCTTTGCTCTTATTTTCGACGGTTTGTGCGCAATTTTGCCTGCATCATCGCTCCCCTGACGAAGCTCCTGGCTGGCCCAGGTGACCTTCGATTGGACTCCGGCATGTGACCAAGCCTTCACCACTTTCAGTTCAGTTATGGGGTTTTACGTGCCAAAACCACTTTCTGAATATGAGGCACGCCGTAGTGGAGGACTCCGGAAATTTCGACCACCTGGGGTTCTTTAACGTGCACCTAAATCTAAGCACACGGGTGTTTTCGCATTTCGCCCCCATCGAAATGCGGCCGCCGTGGCCGGGATTCGATCCCGCGACCTCGTGCTCAGCAGCCCAACACCATAGCTACTGAGCAACCACGGCGGGTCACCACTTTGCGTCGTCTGCTTACCTCACCGCCTGTTGTACGCCACTATGACCCGATGGCACCGACCGAAGTTCATACGGACGCCAGTGGCGTTGGTCTTGGAGCCGTCCTTGCGCAACGCAAGCCTGGCTTTCCAGAATATGTGGTTGCATATGCGAGTATTGCCCTCACGAAGGCAGAAACCAATTATTCTGTCACAGAAAAAGAATGTTTGGCTATAGTTTGGGCGTTAAACAAATTTCGCCCTTACTTGTATGGCCATCCGTTCGATATTGTGACAGACCACCACGCGCTCTGCTGGCTTGCGTCACTGAAAGACCCGTCAAGCAGTCTCGGACCTTGGGCTCTTCGGCTCCAAGAATTTGACATTCGCGTCATCTATCGATCCGGGCGCCAAAATTCTGATGCCGATGCACTCTCCCGATCGCCCATGCAATCCGACGAAACGCCACCCTCACCCGTAGAGTGCCCGGTTGCTGCACTTACTGTTACTGACATGCCATCTGAACAGAGGAAAGATCCGCGGATTGTGTCTCTCATTGACATTCTTCACAGTTCTTCGACGGCTACATGCCCTCGAGCCCTTCGTCGCCAAGCCACCCATTTCGTGCTACGGGACGCCATCTTGTACCGCCGAAACTATCAGCCGGACGGTCGCAAATGGCTGCTAGTCATCCCTCGCCATTTGCGCTCCGACATATGCACGTATTTCCACGCCGACCCACAACAAGCTCATGCTGGCGTCCTGAAAACCTACGAGCGGCTCCGTCAGCGCTACTACAGGCGCGGCACGTATTTTTATGTCCGCAAGTACATTCGGTCATGTGTAGCCTGTCAGCGACGCAAGACATCTCCTCATACGACTGGCCCTCTGCAACCTTTACCGTGTCCTGCACGTCCTTTTGATCGGATTGGCATTGACCTTTATGGGCCTCTTCCATGCACTGCTAAAGGAAATCGTTGGATAATTGTCGCAGTAGACCACCGCACAAGATATGCCGAAACTGCTGCACTTGCTTCGGCTGCTGCTCGCGACGTCGCCGCATTCATGTTACGGCATTTCATCTTACGGCATGGCGCACCGCGAGAACTGCTCAGCGACTGAGGCTGTGTCTTCTTGTCCGAAGTTATTAATGAGCTACTCGCCGCTTGCCGCACTATTCACCGCACCACTACGGCGTACCACTAACAGACTAACGGTCTAACGGAACGGTTCATCCGCACTCTTGGTGACGTGCTCACCATGTATGTTGCGTCTGCTCATTCCAATTGGGACGATGCCCTCCCTTTTGTGACATACGCGTATAACACCGCCGTTCAGGCCACCACAGGCTTCTCACCATTTTTCCTTCTTTATGGACGTGAACCTTCTACTACCCTCGACACCGTGCTATCATATCATCCGGATGCCTCTGAATTCACCCCTCTTTCCGAAGTTGCTCGCCGTGCTGAAGAGTGCCGCCAACTGGCTCGCTCGTTCACGTCGGCTACCCAAGGAATTCACAAAGATCGCCACGACAACGGGCAGCCCACACAGTCCTTCGCCGTGGACTCTCACGTCTGGCTTCAGCTGCCCTTCCAATCGCCACGCCTTAGTCCGAAGCTTGCTCCGAAATATCAGGGTCCGTACCGGGTCGTCGCCTGTACATCGCCTGTGAAATATGTTGTCGAACCGGTGACGCCATCTTCGGACAAACGCCGCCGTGGCCGCAAGACGGTTCACGTCAGCCGCCTGAAGCCGTACCACGACCCCCTTATCGTGTCATCAACTTAGGTCGCCAGGATGGCTGCTCTTCGCCGCGGCGGCAATTGTAGTGGGCAGTGGCGTAGCCAGAAATTTTGTTCGGGGGGGGGGCTCACGTTGCAGCTCGGCCTCCCACTTAAGAGGAAACATTAGGTCGGATGCTCCTGTCTAAATACATGTAGAAGGAGAATTCGTTTTTCTCGGCAACCACTGCACCAAATTTGACGAGGTTTGTTGCATTTAAAAGAAAAACTTAAATTCTAGTGAACATTTGTTTCGAATTTTCGATTTAGGTCGTCAATATTTTACTGAAAGTGGCAAAAATCGAAAATTTTTAGAAAACGAGACAATTAAGTTTAGAACTCTGTAAATCAGCAATGAAAATTGATATCACAATTCTGTGAATTGCGCATAATAGTACATCTACAGCGGACAATATTGATGTGTTACACATGAGTCTCAAAAAAGTAAGTATTATGGAAGTACGGCTTTTGCAGAGCCCTTGTACATAACATTACTAATCCACGTAATATACAAATTGACATATCAAATTTGTCCGCTTTGAATGGTCTAATGGATGCCGTTTACAGAACCGCGCTATCTGTTCTTGATGCAGAGCTATTAATTTGTAAACTTCGTGCTTCTATGTTTTTCGAACTTTCAAATTTTTCAAAATATTTTAAACAATGTTCAAGCCCTAAATTGAAATTCCGCTTCCAACAGACACTAGAATTTAGCTTAGTCTCTCAAATGCAACAAATTTCGTTAAAAGCGATTCAGGAGTTATCACAGAAAAGCGTTTCTGCGTTTTACATGTATCTGAATAGGCCGCGTCGGAGTAGGGCCCGAGCTAAAGCTTCCTCTCAAACAATTTGCCTAGGGATCAAATACATGAATAATAACTGCATTGCCATTGCCAAAGATGCTGCAAACGAATTCTTGAACGCTAAGCACTGTCAATACAAGTAAAATATGTATTTTTTTCATAAAAGAATATATTCGTATGTGCCAAAAATTGTGCCCCACATAACTGATGTCAATGCTTTCATGTGTTTTGTCTATTTAATAAGGAAAGAAAATATCACACGAACTTTAGAACTACATCAGTTCGAAGCCAGCAAAGCAGTGCATTCCGCTGATATGAAAAATGTAAAGGCCATGAAATGAACAAGTTGAGAACAAACATATTAATGACACTTTGTCATACAAGATCCTTGTTTACATTCTTGTACATATGCAACGGCCAGTGAAAAATCTCAATGACGCTGTCATTTGTTCCAGCGTATTACGCAGCAGCAGCTGTCACCGGACGTGTATCGTAATTGCACCGGAATTATAGTCGCAACAGAGCACGTATAAAAAGCAAGAGTTCTGCAGAATATACGAGGGCGAGTCAAATGAAAGTGAGCCAATGCGAATATATGACAAACGGGGTACTATAATTAAAAGTAGCCGCCATGGGCATTTAGACATTTGTCCCATTGACTAACGAGTCGCGCAATTCCCGTCTCATAAAGCTCATTGGGTTGCTCCTTCAAAACCTCTGCAACTGACTTTCACTTCATCGTCCGAGACGAATCTGGTTCCCTTGAGCTGTTTTTTCGTTTGCCCCAAAATGTGGAAGCTGCAAGGCAGCAGGTCTTAGCTGTGTGGCAGTTGTTGCAGCCTTTCCCGCTTGAACTTTGCCAGATTTGTATTAACCCCATCGGCGACGTGGGGACGGGCATTGTCATGGAACAAGATGACCTCATTCGTCAATTTTCCACGTAGCTTATTCTTGATTGCGGCACACAGCCGATCCCGCGTTTCACAATATCGGAAACAATTGATAGTCTCTCAAGATTTAGCAAATTCTATGAGTAATGGCTCCTGACAATCGAAAAATAAAAGTCAACAACACCTTTCTGGCAGAAATGACGGCCTTTGCTTTCTTTGGGGGTGGTGAGCTCGAATGTTTCCATTGTCAGCTTTGCCGTCGTGTTTCAGACTCTTAGTAGTGGCATGATGGTTCGTCTCCGATCACAATTGCAGACAAGAAATCATCACCCTTATTGTGATAGCGGATCAGATGAGTAAAGGCTACGCCGATCTTCTCCGTATTCTGGCGGTAGTTCAAAATCTTGCTCATCCACTGCGCGCACAAGAGCTAATAACCGAGATGTTCATGAATTATGGCGCGAACCAAACCGTGACTGATATTCACACGCTTAGCCAGTTCATCGATGCTTATCCTCCGTTCTTGTCTCATCAGCTCATCAACCTTTTCAATTTTGTTAGGGGTGATTGCACGATGGCTTTGGCCCAGTCGGGGATCGTCTTTGCAACTTTCAGGTCCTTTTTTGAACCGTTTGTTCCAACGCTTCACAGTGGCCAATGAAATGCAATGTCCCATGTACACGGCAGCCATACGGCGACTAATTTCTTTTTGAGAAACACCTTCAGCTGTCAAAAACCTCACGGCACCACGCTGCTCAACTTCTGGGACGTCCATTACGGCACGCAACCATGTACAACCCAGTGTATGAGAGCATTAAAGAACATTTATCCTCACACCTGCATGTCACTTTTTAAATGATAGGTCCCTGTGTGCTACGCGCAGGCCTTGCAGATAATCAACAGAACCATAATTGCGCGCGGTGGGTAGGCTCACTTTCATTTGACTCGCCCTCGTACATTAGAAATGCGAAGATACAATGGCATATACAATTGAGAAGAAACGGCTTGATAAAGGGCAAAAAAGTGCCACTGGAAACAAAGTTCACTGCACGTATACACAACGCCTCGCAACAAAATATTTAAACATACGTATAAATAAGTCTCTAATAAATCTACATATCTAAGAAAAAGTCACGGTATATAATGCGTCAAACTAGGCAAATAAACATGTTGCGCAATCATAGATTCACAGAATCCTAGATCCTGGCCCCATTCCATCCACTCCATCCGATGTGTCGCACGCGACGGAAGGCGGCGCGCTTGCTCCTCATTTTTCTCCCTTGCGCACACAAGACAGCCACCATCGTCGGCTCACCCATTCCCCCCCCCCACCACCCCCCGCACGCTTTCACTTGCGCATACAGCATGCGGCGCGGGGTCACGATGTTATCGCACTTGGACTTTATGCGGAACATGAGGACGACGGCGACGGCAGGAATGCGCCTAGAGTGTCCATATAATTGCTATCGCAATAATATAGTAAGAGTATCCGGAAACTGAAGCGTCCCATGGCCCATTTCTTTCCGCAAAAGAAGTAACAAAATAGAACTTTCACGATGCGACAATTCGCTGCACCGCAACAACGCTTTTTTCCTTTTGTGAGGCGGGGGCACCGTAATAAAAAAAACGCAAAGTATGTTGGTCACAATCGAATGCTTACTTTGGGCAACTAATATGGCCATTAAAGGAATGTCAAAGAAAACACGAGACGCTTGGTCCACCAAGAACCATGCGCATACTGCTCGGTATCCTACACCGGCGAGACAAGACTTTCTGGAGAGGTTGCGCTCAAGCGAACGCGGTGCAATCCGTCGAGCCCCCACAGTGATGGCGGCTAGCGACCATTGTTTCTTTTTCTCGTCTGCTAGCCAGAAAACATCCAAAACTCTGCCAGGCGAAAATGCACTCGGCCAGAGAAAACCGAACGCGCACCGAAGTGCGCTGCTTGATGGGCGGGGCAACACGAGAAAAACGCATGCGCTCTGGCTGGCTTTGGCAGCGCGCGGGTAGGCGAGCGAGAACAAAAAAATTGAAGAGGCTCAACGTGTCCTCTCGATTAAAAGCAAAAGTAGAAACAATAAATAAGAACGTAGTTACCTTTGCTGGCTTTAGTGTCTTCACTGGATGCTTTGGCGCAGTTGAAAAAAAAAAAGTTTGATATATTTTTATGTGACATGACGGCACGAATGAACCACCACAACGCTTCGTCTCATCAGGCCACGCTGCGGGCTTTGTCAACTTGTCTGATAGTGTGTTAATTTGGCTTGTCACGTTGTATGGCCCGATGTACGACTTTGGAAAAGTCAATGCACCTTTGGCGTCAAATATTTATGGGAGCATTAAACTTACAATGTTCCGCAATTGAAAATCTAAAGCGCACGTTTCGAAATGTCAATGCACCTTTCACATAAGACGTTTATGAAAACTTTATACCCATAAAGTTTCGGGATTGATATCCACGCGCTCCGTAAATTCCATGATAGAGTGTAGATTCCGCGGCCTCCGCGAGATGCCGCGGCGAGCCCGTTCACCATCAAAAGGTCCTTGAAACTTTGTGCTCGGATGGGGCTACTTGCGTTATGTGACTCCCGGTGCATGGGCGTTGCCGCGAAATTCAGCCCGAGTTCGCAATTTTAGCGGTGAAATGGCTTTTCGAGCGTGAAAAAGACGCTCTAGACAAAATCCAGAATGATTTCCGGCGCCGGGGGTTGCTTTGGTAGGCGGTGCATGGACAGCACGAAAAAATTTCGGGGGGGGCTGAAGCCCCATAAGCCCCCCCCCCCCTGGCTACGCCCCTGGTAGTGGGCAATATGCATGTGGCGCTGTGCGGACTGCCACCGGTGCGGCGCGAGACCCGAGCTCGAGCTGCTCATGCGAACGCCTAGGACTCGCGAGCAAGCGCTACTTGCGATCCCGCGTACGAGCTGCAATAAACCCCCTTTCAATATATATATATATATATATATATGAAAGGTCAGCCTCTGACTGAACTGGCTCCATTACAAAGAAACCTGGTAATTGTATTACCGGCCTACATTTGCCCTGCAGTATAGATGACCGATACTATGAGGCACCCAAGAACATAAACAATTCAGACAGGTTCTCTCGACGCGCGCCTTCAAACCGAGCTCTATACAACGAAAAATCTTCATAGAAGCTTATACCTGCTCAAGTGTCAAATATAGCAATATTGAGCCAACGCGCGAAGCGTATGTGACATCGCCGTGTAAAAATACATATACAGTCCTCGTGTTAACAGCTCAAAACGTAGAAGGGACGCGAGGCGAGAAGAGGACACGAGCGATGACTTTCAACAAAGGTTACTTAGAAGAAACACGCCTTTTTCATACATTTGCCCAAACGCGTCCCAAACACGTCACTGCACATCATGTGAAACATGCACTTCTGCGCACTCAAGTAAATATTTCACGCACAAAAGACGAAAAAATCCGCGTTTATTTCAAGTAAACGTTGTTGAAAGTTCGCGCTCGTCGTGCCGTCTTCTTGTCTCGTCTCCCTCTTACGTTGTGCGCTGTTAACAACAGGATAGGAAACCAACAACCCAACCTGCTATTCTACCGACATGTACTGCACATGCGAGATTGCCTATATAACGAATAATTTCTCGCCATGAAACTACCAAACAAACAGTAACTTGCAGTTTTTTCATAATTGTGTGCCCATTCAGCTATAGCAATCAGGGTGGGTAGCACACTTCACAGCGAATGCATGAGTGCGGTAACATCAGCGGAAGCTTTCGTGAAATTTATTGATAAATGTGCACATCAACATGGACAACCTAGGCTCACAAAGCGCTCTGCTGTAGTTACACAAAGCTCGTCACATGAACCATAAACTACGAGAATGCGCGCAAGCGCCAAACTTGCGCACCTTTCAAGACGTAGTCGCCAAACGTTCCTTCGTTGCACAGGTACCGTGGCACCGACGGCTTTCCGGCGTAAACAACGTAGAACTTCCTATGAACTCTAGCTCAACGAAAGCACAACCATCAACACGTTCTTCCGTACAGTACAATTCGGAGCCCGAGTACCAAGTATTTCGCGGGAGAATGCGGGAAGGCAGCTTGGCAGAAGTATGGCAGCTCGGACGGACGCTGTAGTAGGGCATTCTTGACACTGCTGCATCCCACGAAACACAGCTAACTATTAGCGTTACACGAGTGTGGAGGTTCTGCAATAGTTAATGCACAGGATAAGACGCACATTCTGTATAGGCACTTTTAAAATATAATAATCAATTCTTTCACGGCAACGAGCACTCACGCACATCCAACTTCGTCGATGGTCGAAACAAACATTGGACGGACGGACGGACGGACGGACGGACGGACGGACGGACGGATGGATGGATGGATGGATGGACGGACGGACGGACGGACGGACGGACGGACGGACGGACGGACGGACGGACGGACGGACGGACCTGGTCTATTTTGTTTTTGTGCGCCAAGCCACACTCTGCAACTTCAGTAACTTGCCAAGCTTTCCATTCCGCACCCAGTGCTTTTTCTGTGTCACATCCTACAAACGTACTAAAAGCTGAAAAATTACTGTTGGTGTTTGTGTATTATCTCAGCGATCGCGCGCGCCGATGGGAAAACCGTGCGAACAACGTTCATGTGTAGGCATGATAGGCTTTTTTTTCTTCTGGAAAGCATGAGCATTGCAAGTATTCTACGTTTATTACACAAAGGAGTGCCCAGTAGGTACGACTTTGTGTCATAATTGACGTAATTTTACTGCTAAGCATTGCATTCGGGGTGAAACAAAACTGATGTTTGCTTATTTTACCTGCTATTTCATTGAGGAATAGGTGTTTCTTCGGATGTTTTCTATGTGCTGCTGCAAAAGCTGACTACTTTCTGTTCCGCCTTGCCACCTTTACTCAAGTTGTGGCCGAGTGCAAAATTTTGTGATAAGGTGTATTTCCGTTTTTATTACAACGTTATTTTTTGCTCTGCCATATCTTTTTCTTATTGTTCAGTAGTAATGAACATGTTACGCTTTTCCTATACTTTTCTGCAGGTTTATAAGTAAGCTCTTGTTTCTTTTTTGGCATGGCTCTCAATCAAACAAATTTGGCATTTTTTTCCACTTTTAAGTATTTCGCGTGGTATTGTTTTTGCCATTAGTAGTGAATTTTCCCATTCTTTAGTTGTCGTTACTATGTCATGCACGTCGTCCAGTCTGTGCAATATCTCAGTGAGGTTATCAGAAGATCTCAGTGCGCATATAAGAAGCGCTTCTAAACTTTGGTCTTTAGGGCATTACATAAAAATATTTTATATCTGTGTACAGGAAAGGCCTTCGTGTTCTTTCAAGATATATTTATTTATTTATTTGTTATTTCGCTGTCTGTGAACGTTAGTGTTGTTTAGCAGTCATCTACATGACATGCCTTTTTGACCAATTTTTATTTTCTGAGCGTGTATCATGCTAAGCTATGCAAAAATATTTGTTTTCGGAAACCAAAATACTTAGAAATGACATCGCACGCGCCCCGCTCCCCGACACCCACATCAACTGGGTTCCAGGCCATCAGCACATGACAGGAAATGAGGCGGCACACGCGGCTGCCAGCGAGCATACCATCAGGGCTTTCCTGCAATCCCACACTAGGCCGGCCACCAACGTCGATGACATCGCCCTAAAGTACTCGGAGCTCTGCAACACCACCGACTGAACAGAAGAAAGTACGAGCAAAGAGGTAGAAGTCATCATGCGCCGCCTACAGACCGACACCTACGTACACGGAATAATCATGCACTGACTGTATCCTACACAGTACTCGTACACATGCCCCGAATGCGACGTTCCAGGCACCCTGCAACAGATGGTCCAGCATTGCCCACTGTGTGACACATCCGCAGACCCTACCTCACAAGCTCCACAAGACGACTCCAAAGAAAACCGCCCCATAGAAGCACAAGAAGAGCGCCCCAACTCACCGCAGATATATACGACAACTGAAACGTGGGAGGCCAAGCTTTCCTCTGATGACCCGGACGACCAACGCAGTCTCGTCTCCCGGGCAAAGGAGGCAGTCCAAGCCAGAGGGTTCTTGGAATAAGGAATCCTCCCACCTAGGGTGAACAGGTTCTGACCCGGTTTACCATTTCGGAAAATAAACGTTTAGTTCACTCTCTCTTCCCAAACGGAAGCCAATAAACCGAGGCCAAGGATCTGTTGTGTTGGAAATGGAATTTATTTACGTTCTGGCATATGCTGACACACTCAAAGTATGGAGAAGCCTGCGCGCGTGCTAACGCATAAAGAACGGCGAGATAAAAAAAAAAGCGTACGCGCCGCGGACAGGCAAAAAGAAAGCAATACTTAACGCGCACGGGGCATGGAGAAGGTTGGAGAGTGAGCGAAGCGGCTCGGCATAATAAAAACAAAGAAAAACAGAGTGCTAGGGTGAGGAGGTGCCACGCGGCTGCAGTTCCAGTTGCCATGACAACGTAAACAATCGTGTGCGCCTCCATTTTCCTTAAGCATCGCCCTCCTGTTAGGGCCGTAACTGGAAGGGGCCTTGATGCTAGCGTCTATAGAGCGTCTGCTTCAAAACAGTCAAGGAGAGCCATACGGAGATTCACCCCTGGGCATATGCGACGTCTTACGCCGGACGTTGGGCACCAGAGTGGCATACCGTTTTTCTGCGACACGGCTCCTTAACGCTTTCGCGCTAAATTCAAGGAAGCCCCCGATCTTCTACTTATATTCGTTTGAATATCCGGAAAGGTGGTGGCAGACTTACGCAAGAGATGCCACATTGAACAATTGAAACTGTTACGATAAAATACGGCGTGGTTATTTCATTCGAAGATACCGCCAGGATGTGGTTCTAGAATCGAGAGTCGAGCCTAACACCGTGAGAGCGGTTTCGCTGCGTCTTCCTGGAAATATTCACGAGCGTCGTGCGCCAGGAGTGGGCGGTAGTTCTTGAAACCCGTGTGCAGCTGCGGAATAAGGATATTGCAATCTGTACAAAAGAGACTAACAGCCCTTATGCTACGTCGACCACAACACGCCTGAGAAAAAAACGTGCTTCAAAAAAAAAGGTGCTTCCTAATGCGCTGTTTGAAGCAACGGCTTTGAGGTGGATTTAATTCGCAAGCTAGCCAATGCCATCGCGAAATTTTGAAGGAAGCCACAGGCATCGATAAGAGGCTGGAAATCCACGTGCGGCAACATAGCCGCCCACTGCATTCGCCAAAGTGAAAATTCCTATGCCTACGCACCGACGAGCTCTGAAAGACAATCAGAGCCGTTGTAGGCCTACAACTGCGCAACATGTTCTCTTCGACGCAGCCTCAAGTAACTTTAATGGCTGATATCGTCAGACAGGAGATAAAGCAGTGACTTGATTATCTTAATTGCCGCAGCTTAAGACGGAAGTCGTGGCTTACGTTGTTGCCGATTGCGTCTGCCTCCGCGCCCACACCAAAACACAGTAACTGGGCACTTCTCTCACTAGTTGCCGCCAACGCACACGCTCATCATCCCACGGAACGCCCGAAAAGGACAGACGTACGGCGTGGCGTGCCGATGCCCCTACTGTTAAGTGGGGCTACCAGGGTTTTTCGTCAACGCTCTGCGCCCGCAGGAAGGCGAATGAGCACGTGAAGTCTGTCTATTTGGCTGCAACTTTGTGGATACCCCGACTATTTTCCCGATCGCCGTCGCAAATGCAGTACGTGTCACTGCAGCGCTGCAGTACTGGTCTGTGAGCCCGTGTGCGGTAAACTAAAGCAGTAACCGATGGAGCTGCGGCTGCTTTTCGTTGTAATACCCAAAAGCCAACCCCGCCAACGCAAGATCAACCTACACGTTGAAGCAATGGCACACTTCCATTTCGACGAAGCACCCTTGGAAAAAAAAACATGCCGCCTGAAGAAGACGTGACGACAAGATGTAATAGCCATGATCTGACGTCGCCAAATAAGTAACGCAAGACCACGAACCAAAAACCTCGAGGTGCTTCTTGATCCGGGCAGCTGGAGGTCACCTGATAACGCTGACTGGAAAGTGCACGGACGTCGAAAAAAAGAAGTGGGACGCCACCCTTCCCGTACGTATTCTTCGAGAGCAAAACTTGAAGCAGCGTGAAGCAGACGAAGACAACAATTGAAAACACACGCAACAGGACGAGCGCCCTACTCAAGATGAACCAACTCGCCAAAATCAAGTTGTTGTAACCTTCGCTTAGAACACCACAGTCCAAGAAACAATTCAGATCATGTCGTTCAAACTAGTTCACGGCAGGAACCCAACGGCGGCTTTCAACGACATGGTACAGCACGTCACCACCGAAGACAATCTCGACAATCTCGACGGCGACTTACGCGCTTGAGCTGCAAATAATTTTTTTGTTGATCAACGCATGTTTTCGCCACTATCATTCTGCCCGAGTGTGAGTTGTTTTTGGGTGCTGGTTCACCCAATAAAGAGGTGTTTTTTGGACTCGGTCTTTTTGCTACCGTGTTCTTCACCGTGCCAATAACGTTGCAATATCGAGGTTTCAGTCATTAATAAAAGTGAAAATTATAGTGACGTTTCACATCGTGACCGTGCATTACGGCAAGCGTTTGCTTTGCTGTCCTGGAGCTTCTAAGCTTTGCCATCTTGTCTGACACTCGCATTGTCGAAAGCCACGGATCACGTTGTGCGGGAGTCTCCTGCACATGCCTAGGCCGCGTCTTTTGCCGGCTCTCATTTCGCTCGTACCTGGCGCTTGCCGACTACTTCCAGGTTGCTCAACTCACGTTTGGTCTGCGGCCGGTTGCGTTGCTGCACCATCATTCTCGCTTGGCACGCGGAAATTCTCGGAGGCGAATCACTGAAAGACATGGCGAGGTCTGCGGTAGCGTTGAAGGCACCTTGAAAAGTTGCCTTTGTGTTAAACACTGCCATTGGCTAAGCATAAGTTACCTCTCGTTAGTGCAAGAGGTGAGAATGATCGCACTTCCGCCACAAATTTGAAGCATCGATTGCAATAGCAAAAAACCAGACAACCATACGAAGTAGGGATAGCACATTTATCAGCCGTAGCAACTTGTGAGCAGTCGCTTGCTAACAAAATTTACAAGCATGGTGGCAGCGTGAACAGCAAACATGAACACATCACAGTCGATGACCGTATACTCTCGCTGCCCAAAACCTCGCCTAAGGAAACGTGTCCGCAGCAGCAGCGAGCCAAGTGAACTTCGTGCTCTCTATAGCTTCAACGTAAAATGAACACGGAGAAAAGATAGCACGCACAAAGCGCCGTCCACGCATTTATACTCAGCCCCGAACGCAGATCATTCTCGAGATACGGCCCTGCGCTGCCGCCACATATTTGAGCTGCAGCCAGAATAGAAAACCGCACTTCCCTTGCCCCGTTGCCTCGCAACATTGGGTGCCTCTCTCGTGACGGAAGTGCTCGTTCCTCAATGGCAAGTCACCGCCCGATCGCCCTCACAAGTTGCCTTTGTAAGTATTTGAAAAAAATGATTAATCGGCGACTCATCCATTTCCTTAAAATGAACAAAATGCTTTATCCCTATCAGTGCGGCTTCCGAGAAGGGCGCTCCACAACCGATCATCGCCTACGTGTTGAAGGAAATATCCGCGACGCATTTATACATAACCATTTCTTCTTATCGATATTTCTCGATATGAAAAGGCGTATGACATGACGTTGCGTTACGGTATCTTAAGAGACTTGTCAGAAATGGGCATCCATGGTAATATGCTAAACCTAATATAAAGCTATCTGTCCAATCGTACCTTCCGGGTAATAGTCGGCATTGTACTTTCACGTCCTTTTACGCAAGAAACGGGTGTACCCATGGAGGAGTGGTCAGCGGCAAGCTCTTTATCGTGAAGATGCACGCTTCGTGCTACATTACCACCGGCCACCTTTTATTCTGTCTGCGTGGACGACATTCAACGAGCTTTCAAATCCTGTAACCTCACAGTGTGCGAGAGACAGGTACAGCATTGCCTGAACAAAGTGTCAATGTGGGCAGAAAAAATGAATTTAAGATCAATCCTAACAAAAGTTAGTGTTCTTTTTACAAGAAAGAGAGGCCTGATCCCAGATCCTTGCATAGAACTGTGTCGACAACCGATGACTGCAAACAAAGAACACAAATTTCCAGGTGTCATACTTGACTATACACTCACCTTTGTCCCCTACATTAAACATCTTAAAAGAAAATGTCTAAAACAATGAACCTAATGAACCTTCTATCCCAGACTTCGTGGGGTAGTGACAGGAAGTGTTTAATGAATCCCTACAAGAGCCTCATTCCATCACGATTGGACTATGGTGCCGTGGTTTTTCACTCTGCCGCCCCGAGCGCGCTAAAGATGCTAGACCCAGTCCACCATCTCAGAATCCGACTGGCCACTGGCGCTTTCAGAACAAGTCCCATTGAAAATTTATATGAAGAACCAAATGAGTGGTCACTTCAACTGCAGAGAACATACATCAGCCAAAGATATTTTTTGAAAGTCAACTCTAATCCTCAACATCCTTGTTTTAATACCGTTAACGATATGACATATGCTACACTCTCGTAATCGTCCCTCCGTAAAACAATCTTTCTCGCTGCGTGTGAGGGAGCTTAGCACTGAAATTGATGTCCCAATCCAGCTAAGCTGCTACCGCCTTGGGAGTGGCAGATGATACAATGCGATTTAACTTTCATGCAAGTTACAAAGCATGCTCCAGAGATTGAAATGCAAATGCAGTTCCGGGAACTCCAGTACAAACACTCCTGCACGGAGTTCTACACAGACGCATCGAAGTCACACGATGGGTTGTCCTATGCAGCCGTCGGTCCATTCTTCGCGGAAACCGATGTACTGCATCCGGAAACTAGTATCTTTACGGCTGAGGCCTACGCACTGTTGTCGGCTGTAAAGCATATAAAAAAATCAAAACTCCAGAACTAAGTTATTTAAACGGACTCCCTTAGTGTTTGACGGCCTTGATGTCATTCTGTAAACACAAAAATCCAGTAATTAATGAACTCTATGCCATCCTATGTAAAGCATATATACCTGACGAACATTTGATTATATGCTGGGTGCCTGGACATAGGGGCATCGAGGGTAACGTTCTAGCGGACCAGATGGCCACATCAATTTCATTGCATGCAGTTAATCCTACTGCTTCGGTCCTTGTCACAGACCTGTAGCCTTTGTTATGAAGGAAACTGCGAAACTACTGGCAACGCTTGTGGCATCTGGAAAGAAATAATAATCTGCATGCAATAAAGCCACAATAAGGTTTCTGGCCTCCTGTAACAAAATCACGCCGCACAGATGCCCTATTCTCTCGTCTAAGAAAAGGACATACATTTGGGACGCGTAACTTTCTACTCACCGGAAACAAGCCTCCAACCTGTCGTAGATGGAGGGAGAGGCTGACCGTCCTCCACGAGCTTCTGGAGTGTCGGGAAGCCGAATCGGAAAGAAACATTTTCCCATAGCATACCGGCAGCACATCCCCCTTCATCCTGTTATGTTACTCGGTGCAGAACCGCTCTTTGATACCAATGCTGTCATAGGTTTCATGAAAGAAGTTCTTCTACATGATATTAGCCCCATTAGTTCGTAGCGCATCCTCTCTTCAGAGAATGCCGCTGTGATAATTATTTTGAATAGCACATGCCTATATGCCCTTGTGCTTCAAGGGCTCTGGCGAGGCAGTAGTGCTCTATGCAATTTAGCATCTCGCATATTTTATATAATACATCATTCCTTCTTAATTCATTTTTGTGGTCATAGTACACGTCATTAATCATTGCCCTAATTTTATCACGTGTAAATTTTATGCAATTTACACCAACTGTTTTAGGCCTCTTTACAGCCCCGTCACAATAAACTCACAGAACCCACCAGACCGCTACATATTTATTACCCCTAACATGGCTCACGTTGCCCATACCTGGCCCTTGCGCCATTAAACCTCGAACATCATGAAAGTGAGATATAGGCAGCTGCTGTACCACGACCCGCTCAAGAATGTCGGGCTGCCGTCGTTCAAGAGGCACAGATCATGACCCGTAGCAAAAGATAAAACAGTCCTGGCTCCTGTATTTATAGAGTGAAAAAGCAAGGAGAGGCAAGGCAGGGAGGTCTAAGAGACCAGCTTGCGGTTTGCAACCCTACACTGGGGGATTGGAAAAGGAACAATAAAAAGGCGGGACCAGGAAGAAAAGTGTCAAATAATGCCTGAAGCTGTGGTAGCTGCTGATGCAATGGAAATTTACTGGAGCCTGCAAGAAATAAACTTCGGGTCGAAACAATCAGTGTCTCACCTACTAAATATGACTGCATTCAATTAAGTGCACAGGTGCATGTACTTTTGTTTAGCGAGTTCTTGTTTTTTTCTAAAGTGCGGAAAGCCCGCTTCCGTGACACATACCACTCTTTTGGTTCTGCCGATAAGAATGGCTGCGATAAACCACACGCGTCGGCTGCATAGCTAGCAGTGGTGCAGAAATAAGCTCTGCATTGTTCGCTTAAGCGGATTGTTCTTTTTTATTGATTAAATATTCCTTCGCGATTTCCCCTGCAAAATATACCCATAACGCGAAAAGTGGCACACCCCTTATCTGCAGGGTAAATGCATAAGTGGCAAAGATAGAGCATTCCATCGTTAAAACAGCCTAGATGTAGAATAAATGTAGCTTGAGAACTGATAGAAAAGCAATAGAAAACGAAAAAAAAAGAAAAGATAACCGTTATCGTCACGCCCCTTGAGAGAGAGAGAGAGAGAGAGAGAGAAACAACTTTATTGAGCCGAGCTCGACATCTTAGACGCCGTCGATGGAAGTGGTTCCCTCTTAACGGGACCCATATGCTTCCCTAGCCGCCTGGCCCCTGGAGATCAGGACGAGCTGGTCTTCCAGGGCGGTGCTGGTTAGAAAGGTCTCCCATCGCTCGGTCAAGGTGGATGAGGGATGGGGTAGGGTAGCGGGGCAGTTAATAGGTGGGGGGATCGCCTTGATGAAATCACATACTCCAATAACGTGTTGGAGCGTGCCTGGCTGAGTTTTGCAGAAGTTACAATCCTCCTCGTACCTTTCCGGGTACATCTTGTTTTGAAGGTAAGGGTGCGGGAAGAATCCTGCCTGTGTTTGCCTGTAGATCGCTTGCTGTTCTCTGCTAAGCGATTTGTGAGGATCGGGGTAACGGCGCCTCTCCGTCTTATAATGGTTCGTAATGTCTCTGTAACTAAATATGGACTGTGGCTCACCTTCCTAAACCCGGTGTTCCATCTCTCGGGCGAACTGGTGGGCAAGTTCGTTGCCCTCCAGCCCAGAGTGAGCCGGTGTTCATATTAACTCAACTTTCCTTTCAGGTACGTCGCGTTTACTTTGGAGAATATCTAGTGCCACACGAGACACCCACCCCTTCCTGTAGTTGTTATACGCCTTTTGCGAGTCGGTGACAATTCTTCCCACCTTGGGCTGCGCGAGTGCTAGCGCTATCGCGGCCTCTTCTGCCGCCTCTGGAAAAGACGTCTTGATGGAGGCGCAGGTTACGAGCACATCCCGCGTCGTAACTGCCAGCGTTGCTTTTGATGAAAACTTGGGTAACGAAGCGTCTACGAACAGAGTGACCCCCTCTTCCTCTTCTACTATTGGAGCCAAAGTCTCCGTCAAGGCCGCTATACGAGCCGCTCTTCGGCCGTCGTTACGACCCGACCTCATGTTTCTAGGCAGTGGCTTACTGTGGATTTTATGCACCCACAACCTGGGTAACGGCCCCGTTTCCTTCCGCTCTGCCTCTTGCCAGCCCAACTTGGCAAGAACGCGATGTCCCGCCGACGTCTGACTGATCCGAACTCTTTGATTAGACAGATGAGCTTCTATTAACTCTTCGACGACGTTGTGCTTGGCCATGCCGAGAAGCTTGTCGGTCGAAGAATGCTTCGGAATGCCCAGCGCCATCTTGGTTGCCTTTTGTATAATGACGTTAAACTGGTCCCTGTCTGTTTTTCAGTAACCTGAGGTACGGCGCCGCGTAAACGATGCGCTACGTCAAGAAGGCCTGGACGAGCGTCAGTACATCGTCCTCCTTCAATCCCCTTTGTCTGTTTGTGACTCTTCTGATGATGTACGAAATTTGTTCTGTTGAAACTTTGATTTTGTCGATCGACGCCCCCGCCTTGCCATTGTTCTTGAAGATGACACCCAGGATACGTGCTTGCGTGGTTGGTGTTATGGTCGTTCCGTCGATTGTGATGCGTACGTTCTCTTGGTCTCCTTTCTTTCTTCTTGGCTTGATGACGAGTAACTCGGACTTCTGTGGCGAGCAACTGAGGCCGCACAATTTAGCGAACTCGTGCACGGTCTTTGCCACTCTCTGAAGGGTTTCCTCCATCCAACTCTCCGACCCTGCCCTCGACGTCCACACAGTGATATCGTCTGCATAGAGAGCGTGATCTATGCCCTCTATGTCTTGAAGCAAAGTCGGGAGAGGGAGGAGTGCCAGGTTGAAAAGATGCGGCGAAAGAACCGATCCTTGCGGGGTGCCTCTGTCTCCCAGGACTATCGGTTTCGACTTCTCCTCTCCAATTTTGATGGTTGCCGTTCTATTGCTTAAGAAATCCTGCACATATTTCAATGTTCACTTTCCGCGTCCCGTTTGGTGCAGGTTACGGAGAATACTTTCGTGCGTGACGTTATCGAAGGCCCCCTTGAGATCGAGCGCCAGGATAGCTCTTGGCGTAGGGGTCTTCGCTTGCTTGATAACCACCTCGTGTATTTGCACCAAGACGTCTTGCGTGCTCAGGTGCCTCCGGAATCCGTACATGGTCGGTGGCATCTGATCAGTGACATCCAAATGTCTCTGTAGTCTCTTGAACACCATACGCTCGACCACCTTCCCTACACATGACGTGAGGGAGATGGCGCGTAGATTGTCGACGTGGGGTGGTTTCCCCGGCTTGGGAATGAAATGCACCTCCGCTTCTTTGCATTCTTTTGGTAACGAACCCTTCTCCCAGGACGCGTTGACGAGGTTTAGCAGTTCAGCTCGGCTTTTGTCGCGCATAATATGCGAAGCATACTAGCCGCACAACCACGCTCTTCCTTGCTGCACCGCGCGCGGCCGCGTAGCTACCATATCACGTGATAACAGCTGCAAAAGCGGAGGCTCAACTCGTGCGCTCGCTTGCGGCCGCGTAGCTACATAGCCGGGTCTCAGCTCGAGCGCTCGCCTGCATGAGTTGTTTCTTCGTCTAGCCGAACCAAAAAAAAATGGCCAGGCTTAGCTTGGTTAAGCCAAGAATGCGTTGCATATTGCGCGAGTTGAGGCCCCGCTTTTCCTCCGGCTGTCGTGACGTCACGTCACGTGGTTGCGCTAAAGGTCAATGGTGGCTGCCCGGCCGCGCCCAAGGGCTGAACTGAGTGATTGCAATATGCAACGCATAATATAGCCAAACAACAGCAGTTCACCAGGCTAAACAGTGGTTCAACAACTAAAATAAAGGCTAGTATGCTTCGCATCCTGGGCTTAACCTTAGCTAAGCCACAGCAATTTTTTCAGCATCTTGTATGTAACGCCGTCAATTCCCGGTGCGCTGCCTTGATTACTTTCATCGATGGCCGCAACCAGCTCCAGTTCGGTGAAGGCTTCGTCCATCTCGACGTGGCTATCGCCTTCATACTCGTGAGTCGGGTTACCGCTCTTCTCGGTCTTGAGGTATTTACTTGTGAGTTCACGAATGAGCTTCTCCCCGTCCCCGTCGTAACTGTTGATCATTCTTGTGAGGTCTCGAGTGCATGCGCTCTTGCTTTTTAACGGATCTATGAGGTGTCGCAACAGCTTCCAATTCTTCTTCGTAGACAGTGTGCCTTGCAGGTCATCACATATATTCATCCAGTTTTCCCTGCATAGTTGTTCCGCATACTCGGTTACTTGCTTGTTGAGCGCGTGCATACGTCTGCGAAGCTTTTTGTTATATCTTTGCCTCTTCCACCTTCGAGTAAGACCGTGCCTGGCCGCCCACATGTGAGTAAGCCTGCTGTCTACGAAGGGAATTTGCGTGGTCGCAGTAATCTTCTGCGTAAATTTATTTACAAATTCGCGTTGCTTTTTGGCCCACGCCTCATACGTCTTGGTGTCTTGGTTTTCGTCCTAGCCTTCACTGTCTGCGCTTCTACGTAACCGGTCCCTGTCTGTAATGTTGGCTTGACCCAATTTCGCCTTGATGTCAGTCCCCCCGAGTGTTACAAAAATAATATCGTGATCCGAGCCAAGATTTTCCCCCGTGTTACGCCAAGTTACGTCGAGGTTCCGCCGAACTAGCGTCAGATCAGGTGTGGTGTCTCTGACCGTGCTAGTGCCTGTCCTGGTTGGTACGCCCAGTTCGTTAACCACCTCCATGTCGTGATCCTCTATAGCTTTAACCAATTGGTTTTCTCTTTTGGACGAATATTTATAGCCCCACATCGTGTGGGCGTCGTTGAAATCTCCTAGCACTAAAATCGGTCTTGTTTTTGCTTCTTTAAAGCAGTCCAATATGGTGCCTTCAAAGTCAATGACCCTGCTGGACGGTCGGCAATAAGCATTCAGGACGAAAAAGTTCTTGTCCCCCCCCCCACTCTTCTGCTGTGAATTTCGATGAGCGTATGTTCGCAGCCTCGCTGAGCGGTCACGTGCTGTATGGCCGCCTCGTTGCTGCGGACCAAGATCGCAGTACCCTTTTCGCTAGGGTCCGTATACGTAATGTATCCCGCGAGCTTGGCCCGGCCGTTGGTCTCTTGTAACGCTATGATATCCGGTTTTTCGTCCAATTTATCAACGAATAGTTGTAACTCCCCTATCTTGTTTGCAATACTCCTACAGTTCCATTGAAATAACGTCGC
Source organism: Dermacentor andersoni (assembly GCF_023375885.2). Classification (NCBI taxonomy): domain Eukaryota; kingdom Metazoa; phylum Arthropoda; class Arachnida; order Ixodida; family Ixodidae; genus Dermacentor; species Dermacentor andersoni. Next base: position 27,571,968 of record NC_092824.1, on the reverse strand, counting down.
AGACTCTTTCTGCTTTCCTTTAGTCTTCGCGAATTTCTACTTTTTGAGCGGTAGATTTGCGCACGGAACCAACTTTTCGCGGCCTGACGCGTAGATTAAGCCGTGATGACTTCATCTTGGCAATGGTGAAATGCTTATTTTTCGCATTCATCGTCATGACTCTAACGGAGAGTTGGCTGCATTTGGCCTCCACATTATCCATTCTTACTGTTAGACTGTTCACTTGCGCAGACATTTGGGAAACTTGGCTGGAGATTTGCGTAAGCATGCTCATGACCGACTCCATTGTCGGAGCAACGGCGGCCTCAGCCTTCTCTTCCTCCATGGCAACCACTGCCGTTTCTGTCTGTGGAGTTTGCGTCACTGACTGCGTCAGCGCCGGTGATGTGATCTGCGCCGGTGACGCGATCAGCTTCGTCACCGCTGGAGCAGCGCTGGTAGTGTCTCTCTTGGGTACTTTCCTTTTAACTGCACTGACGTCATTATCACTGTTCTTTGTTCTACTGAGCGTCTCGATACGCTCCATCATTGCTTTTGTCTGATTGTTTTGGTTCTTGATTTGATTGTTCTGCCTCTCTATCATCTCCTTGAGTTCCAAACAGTGTCTACACTCGTTGTCTTTGGAAGGGCGGGAGGAGGGGAGGGGAGGGAAATTGCTATTGTCAAAAGTGACGGGAGACCCCGCTGCCCAGCCCACCTGTTTCTCGGCGCCGTTGCTCCGCTGGGTCTTCGACTTGGACCTCGAACGAGATTCTCGCCTGCGAGCCCCAGCTGCCGATGGTGACCTGTTATCGCTCGTGCTTCTCCCTCGCCTTGTCTACGAGCGGCTGCGACACCCGCTCGGTGGCTGCCACGCTGTCTGCTGCCACGCTGCCCCCTCGGCTGCTGCCGCTGCTGCTGCACCTGTTCTCGTTGCTGACGTTCCAAACGCCGTTTACGAACGACGTATGGCGTCTTGAATCTCGCTGTACACTCCTTGTCCGCGGTAAGGTGGTTGCCCCCGCAGAGGCTGCACTTGGGGTTACTGCAAACGTGGCTTTCTTCAGGATTCTTCATGCCGCAACCACGGCATATCTTGTCTTCGGGGTTAGGACAAACGTCCATCCGGTGACCGAGGCTACCACACCGGTAGCACATATCGATCTGCTTGCGATACAGCGAACACTCGACCAGCAGGTTGCCGTATCTGATGTAGTTCGGGACCTTGTCGCCGTCGAATGCGATGACCACCGTCATCGTCTTGCCGAAGCGGTTGGCTTGCATAGCAGTGGGATTATACTCTTGAACGATGTAGCCGTTGATTTCTTGAATAGTGTCCGTCATCGGGACACCCCTGATGACGCCCTTAACGGTGCCGTGGGGGGCGGTCTCATAGGCGCTGACTTCGTGTGCCGTGCCGTTGATAGTGAGGCTTCTGACTGCCGAGTAGTGGTCTGCGTTCTCTCGCTTAGGCGTACTGATAACGACTATGTTTTGCTGTTTGTTCGGGCAAACAACATCTTGCGTCACCTCCTCGCCACTAACATTCGCAGCTGCGACGATGGCTCGGCTGATCTCGAATCTAGATACTTCCCCAATGTTCAGACCTACCCTGGGACGCATGACGATCTTGATATCTTGCCTCGGCAACACAGGCATCCTCGCTGCCTTGAGTAGCTTGCTCTTGAAATTTTTCCGCTGCGGGCGACGATGCCCGGCAGCCGCCGGCCCCCCGTTGACCGGCGTTAGACTTAGCTTGCTCTCGTGCTCTTGTGTCTTCTCCCCGGCGACGCGCCAGCCAAACTTCTCGGAAACTTCCTCCGGCATTATTTCTTCACCCTCCACTTCCACACGCATAGCGGACGCTATTTTCTTGAAGCACTTCGCCTCTATATCCCCGGCAAGGTCAATGGCCCCGACGGACCACGCCTAAGCACGGCCGCTAGGCCCTGCTTTCTTCAGGCTTAGCTCACAGCGACACTGTGCTCGTAGAAAAAATCCTCCTAAATCGGAGAGAAATGGTTTCGCACCTCAGATTTCGGTATCCACACGGTCCTTCTAACTTAACGGATGCCGTTGTGTGAGACCTTGCATGAGCTGGGGTGAATTACCGGGCCTTTTGCCGAAAAATCGAGGAGCACATGTGAGACACGTCAGCACATACCATGGCTCATACCCGACTTTATCACGTTATCCAATCAGCTATTCCGTCATTTTTTATACTCTGGAGTCGTAAAGCAGGTTTTTTGCGTGCAGAATAGTAATGCGCAAATGTAAGCTTTCACGCCCCTTGAAAGCTTACATTTGCATATTACTATTCTGCACGCAAAAAACCTGCTTTACGACTCCAGAGTATTAAAAATGACGGAATAGCTGATTGCATAACGTGATGGCAGTGTATAATATTTGTGTAATACTTCATGATATTCAGCCTAAAATATTTTCTACCTGTGAAATTTGTCTTCGTCGCTCCTTCAAAAGCAACCCCCTCGGAATGACTGTATCTATCTAATTCTGCGCCCGATTTAAGACTAAGAATCCTTGAAATGAAGATGTTTACATAATATATACTCACAAATTACTTAACGTGCAGTAGTTTTTACCTGGAAGCCGTAGCACTTCAGTTGAAGAAGGAAAAGTTAGTGATTGCAGTCACTTTAGCACACGTTAAAGAGGACGAAGGCGAAGGCTTGCGCGCTCACAAGACGTTTATTGAATTACTTTGACATTCTGATTCGAATGCGGTGCTACTTTCTATGATAACTTCTTTTTCTCTTGTGCTCTTTGTCGGACGTCTAAGCACCACCACTTATTCTACGTGGTTAAAGGCAAGCAAGTACGGCCTGGTCAAGTGTATTAAGACCACTAGGAGACATAGGCAGCTTTCCTGGATCAGTTTTGTAGCATATTAATCGACGAAGGTAGCAACATGGGCTTGTATATATTGACACGTGTACTTATCTTTATCGGGCCACCAAGTTTCGTTGCCTAACAAATGTTATCGCGCAGCGCGGGACGCGCCTGCATGTATCCGAAGTTTCTGGAAAGTTATCGATCCTTCTATCCGGCTTTCTATTGTCACCGAACCTTGTGTTATCTGATTTCATCGCGTGACGCGAATGGTGTAGAACTTTGTGGAAGGCTTTTCACAGTGTTGCTACTGTGTTCTTCAACGTCTCCACGACGTGACATCTGGTGCAGGTGCTTTACGTTCATGTACCGGACGCCCCCTACAAGCCGTAATACAAGCCCGGACCGCAAAGACAACACCAACGTCGTCCCGGAACACCGAGCAAAGCCGTCGGCTACACCAGCTGCCCCCGGAACACGGTCTTCTACCAGATACGACCAAGAAGATATTCAAAAAAAATCATCTAGAAACGATCAAGAAGACATCCCCAATGGCAGCCGCAGCAGCCCCAATAATTGTTCAGCAGCCCAGGGAACCACCGACGTTCCGCGGTTCCACATTGGAGGACCCGTAAAGCTGGCTGGAAACATATAGGCAGGTTGCAAACATAGTTCCCGTGCCTACTAGGGCACCCCTCGCGGCGGCGAGCGCGTCAAATTTGTCAGCCAAATTTTGCACTCGTGCGCGGCCGGCGGATCTCGCAAGTTACCTTTTTCCTAAACACTCTTTTTTCAACAGAAGCCTGCTACTCTGTCTTTTCTAGACGCCTTATTCCGTATAGGCACGTTGCGAACGTAGTTCCCGCGCCTACTAGGGCGCCCCTTGCGGCGGTGAGCGCGCACCCGGTAGGATACGACCGGGCCGCTTGCGTTCGGAACACCTGTCTGTGCACTCTTTCGCGCATAGCTGTTGCCTTTTCTGAGCAATGCCTAAGTGCAACACGAATTGTTGCGTAGTGGACTGCAACAGCACGTACAGAAACTCGCCAGGAACAAAGTTTTACGGGTTTTCGAACCGACCCTATAAAGTAGAACGGCGTCAACACTGGATCGCGCTTGTCCGATGACAAAAGCAAGCTGTTTTATGTTCCGGCGTTATGCCAAGTGCGTTAACGTTGAATCCATTGCTTTTACAGCAATGATGGTAGCAACGGGACACCTGCACTGCGTACCAGGATATGCAGCAAACAAAGTAGTTTGTTTCCACACTGTACCGCAGCAAATATCTGCGGAACTCTTTCCCAATCTTCTCCCATTCAAACAACGTCAGGGCTTGCTGAGAGCTACGAGGAGGGGTTGCAGCTGGCTCAGCTGGCATACACCCTTCTGCACCCAGCATATCAACTAAGGGGCAGTTGAGATCACCAAAATATTTGACTACGTGCTATATTGGAACCTCCTTTGCACGCACTGAAAAAGCGCAACGTAAAAAGTCTGGAACTTCCAGTAAATTGTGCGAAAATATTTTCCCAGCGTAGTCTAACGCAACTGGTAAGCTCCTCACTTTTTTGCGTTTGGGGAGAGCAACGTTAGCGTACCACGGGTATGGGTTTTACGATGCGTGCGTACGCCCCACGTTCTTGGATGAGACGTTTTCGATTCGCATTTGGAGTCCTGTATGTACAGGGCAACGACCGCGGCGTGCTTGCACTTCCATGCGATGCCAGCACGGCAATCGCAGCTCCCCGCTAGGATTTGTCTGCTGGCGCCGATCTGCAAGAATCAATGACACCTGCAATTTCACGCGTCCACACCGTAGATAACGAAGCACCTTATTCTGAGCTTCGCTCATCTCGCTGGTGCGCTGATTTTCGTTTGCGGAATACACCTAGCAGTCACTTCCGATTAGTGCTAGTTCGGCAGTTCCCTCATGTCCCGCCCCGCTTCAAGTAGACGACTTCCTTTGTCTAACTTCTTTCCACGAAAAAAACTGTCAAAATCTTGTAATTCCTGAAACTCTACTAAAATTAATATTGGCACGCTGCTTCGCGCCATTACTACCATTTCACAAGGTGCCAAACACGCAGCGCGAGCTACAGACGTCGGGAGTAATCCTACAGCATTCGAGCAACCATTCGTCAGATGGCGCTAGGAGTGTGAAAGACATGGCACCGCCTAGCACTTGCAACGTGCCCATGAGAGGGTCGCTACGTTTAACAGCTGGCAAAGCGACGACAAGCTGCGACATGTCTATTTCGCATTGGAGGACGCCGCCAGGATGTGGTTCAAGAATCGAGAAGCCACCTTGACGACTTGGGACCTGTTCCGAAGCGGCTTCCTGCAAACATTTACAAGCGTCGTCCGAAAAGAGCGAGCCCAACCTCTACTGGAGACCAGAGCACAGCTACCGAATAAGACGATAGCGATCTTCACTGAGGAAATGAGCCATCTGTTCCGCCACGCCGACCCGCAAATGTCCGAGGAGAAGAAAGTCCGCCTACTGATGCGGGGTGTAAAGGAGGAACATTTCGCCGGAATGGTAAGAAGCCCAACGAAGACCGTCGACAAGTTTCTTCGTGAGGCGACGAGCATCGAGAAGACACTGGAATTGCGGAAGCAGCAAGTCGACCACCGTACCCAGCCAACAGGTTACGCCGGAGTTCAATCAATGGCGACCGACGACCTGCGCGAGACCATCAGGGCAGTCGCACAAGAGGAGCTTCAAAGGATCTTCCCTCCATCACTCACAAACTCAAGTGGTCGCAATCGCCGAAATCGTCCAAGAAGTCCAGCAATCGCTCGGAATTCCTGAGGTGCAACCAGAATCATCGCAGCCCCAGCCAGAAGCGATGACCTACTCCGCCGTCGCCCGCCGTCAAGGTCCCCCTCCACGACCGCGCCAGGGCCCTGTAACGCCGCAATTCCGTCGACCACCACCGCCGCCGCCAGCACGCCCACCCGTCGCCCAGCGCAATTACCTGAGGAAGGCAGACGTTTGGCGCGCTCCTGACCACCGCCCGCTCCGCTACCACTACGGCGAAGCCGGCCATGTGTACCGCCGATACCCATACCGCGATCTGGGACTGCAAGGGTTCGCCGTCAACGCATCGCGCCCTCGGGAAGGTGAACGCCCTCGTGACATTCCCAACTACCTCGCCGCTACTCAGTGGAGCCCTCGACGGCCGTCCCGATCGCCGTCACCAGGCCGCTACCTGTCGCCGCAGTGCCGGCCATACACTGGCCCAGCACGGGGCCGATCTGTGAGCCCATATCCGGAAAACTAAAAGCAGCAACCGAATGGATGCGCGATTGCTGTTCGTCGAATAGACAAGATCCTCCGCTGCCGAAGAACATGCCGAAAATTCTGTCTAGACTACATGTCAACAAGACGCCGCCATCCCGACGAAGTCTGGAAGCAAAAAATATGCCGACGAAAGACGACCTGGCAACGACACGTATCAGCCACATGCCAACGTGACGCAACGTGATCCGACGCCAAGACCTAACTGTAACGCAAGATGAAGAACCACCGAACTCGACGTGCTTCTCGACGGCCACGCAGTTTCCGCCTCAGAAGACACAGGAGCCGATTACTCCGTCATGATTGGACCCATCGCCACCCAGTTGAAGAAAGTTAAGACCGCATGGGAAGGCCCTCAAATTTGGACCGCTAGAGGACACCTCATCACGCCGGCTGGAATCTGCGCGGCAAGAATTACCATTCATGACCGGACTTAACCTGCCACCTTCGTTATCCTCAAACAGTGTTGACGAGACGTCGTTCTCGGTATGGACTTCCTGAACCAACACAGCGCAATCGTCGACCTAAAGTCGAAATCGATAACGCTGTCGGAAGATAAAGCGATACCGCCGGAAAGCCCTCTTAGTCACCACGCCTTGAGTTTGCTCGAAGATCAAGTGAGCATCCCGCCTCACTCCAGCATTGTTATTTTGGTCGGCACCGAAATACCCGCTGACGTAGAAGGCGTCATCGAAGGCGATTAACGTCTATTGCTCGACCTCGAAATTCGCGTCGCTCGACCTCGAAATTCGAAGATCGCTCGACTGTACGGAAGAATCAAGGAAGTGTTGCTGACAAACTTCAGCCAAAAGTTCAAGGGCACGACGATCGCATACATGGAGGAAATTCTGGAAACCAGCAATGCGTTTCTCCTCTCGGATTCTGCCGCATCTACCCTGATGACAGTAGTTCCCGAACCAGACTTCGACATAAATCGACGTCTCCCCACGATTAAGCAACAACAGCTCAGAAGTCTACTTCGACGGTACAAAGAGTGCTTTTCGACGTCATCAAGGATTCGACAAACACCAGTCGCAAAGCATCGCATAATAATCGAAGAGTGTGCTCGACCACTCCGCCAGAGCCCTTATGGAGTTTTTACGCGAGAACGTGAAACTATAAGGCACCAAGTCGAAGAAATGCTGCGCGACATCATACAGCCTTCAAAAAGCCCGTGGGCATCTCCTGTAGTCTTGGTGAAGCAAAAGGACGGAACCCTTTGCTTCTGCGTCGATTATCGTCGTCTGAACAAGATCACGAAGAAGGAAGTATACCCGTTCTCACGGATAGACGACGCATTGGACCGGCTCTGCAACGCTAAATACTTCTCGTTGATGGACCTCAAGTCTGGCTATTGGCAAATAGAAGTCGACGAAAGAGATCGCTAAAAGACCGCCTTCATCACCCCAGACGGCCTCTACGAGTTCAAGGTTATACCATTTGGACTGTGATCGGCACCTGCAATATTCCAGCGCGTGATGGACACGGTTTTAGCAGGATTGAAGTGGCAAACCTGTCTCGTTTACTTGGATAACGTCGTTTTCTTCGCCGAAAACTTCCACGATCACCTTCGGCGGCTTGCAACAGTACTAGACGTCAGCAGGGCTTACTCTGAAGCCGGGAAAGTGGCGCTTTGCTTACGGCGTGCTGCTGTTTCTAGGGCTTGCCATCAGCAAATCTGGAGTCCGCCTTTACCTATATGGGAGGCCATTCAAAGTGGTCAGCGACCATCTCGCGTTGTGTTGGCTAGCTAACCTAAATGACCCTTCAGTACGGCTCGCACGGTGGAGCCTCAGGCTACAAGAATACGACATTACTGTAACCTACAAATCCGGACGAAAGCACTGAGACGCCAATTGCCTATCACGCACCCACATTGACCCGCCACCGCAAGATGACGAGGATGACGACGCCTTCCTTGGAATAATAAGCGCGGAAGATTTCGCCGAGCATCAACGAGGAGACCCTGAGCTAAATGCCCTAGTCGAGTATTTGGAAGCGCAGCCCGACGTTGTCCCTAAGGCATTTAAGCGTTAATTGTCTTAGTTCACACTTCAAAACAACCTACTCGCGAAGAAGAAATTCTCACCAGTCCGCGCCAACTACCTTGTTCTTGTTCCGTCAGTGCTGCGTCCAGAAGCACTGCACGCCCTAAATGACGATCCGACCGCTGGGCACCTCGGTTTCTCGTGCACGCTATCGAGGATAGAAGGAAAGTATTACTGGCCGCACCTAACCGCCGATGTCGCCCGGTACGTCAAGACATGTCGAGACTGTCAGCGACGCAAGACACCACTGACAAGGCCAGCGGGATTACTACAGCCGATCAAGCCTACTCACGGACCTTTTCAGCAGATCGGGATGGACTTGTTGGGACCGTTTCCGACATCAACTTCTGGAAATAAGTGGATCGTCGTGGCGACGGACTATCTCACCCGCTTCGCTGAAACTAAAGCTCTGCCGAAAGGCAGCGCAGCCGAAATGGCGAAATTTTTCGTCGAGAACACCTTGCTGCGACAATGTGCTCCAAAAGTCCTCATCACCGACAGAGGAACGGCTTTTACAGCAGAGCTCACCCAAGCCATTCTGCAATGCAGCCGGACAAGTCACAGTAGGACAACTGCCTACCATTCACAGACGAATGGTCTCACGGAGTGCCTGAACAAGACCCTCGCCGACATGCTAGCAATGTACGTCGACGTCGAGCACAAGACGTGGGATGCGGTCCTGCCGTACGCAACATTCGCTTGCAACACGGTGGTGCACGAAACAATACAGATCACGCCATTTAAGCTGGTTTATGGCAGGAACCCGACGACGACGCTCGACGCCATATTGCCGCACGTCACTGACGAGGAAAATCTTGACGTCGCTATTTATCTCCAGCGCGCCGAAGAAGCTCGACAGCTCGCCCGCCTACGGATAAGGAACCAGCAGCGTACCGAGAGCCGACACTCCAACCACCGACGATGCTTCGTCAAGTACCAGGTCGGCGACCGTGTTTGGTTAGGGACCCCGATACGCCGACGAGGACTGAGTGAGAAACTATTGCGACGCTATTTCGGACCCTACAAGGTCATCCAACGTATTGGCGCGCTGGACTATGAGGTCGTTCCAGACGGCATTCCGCATTCACAGCGGCGCCGCGCACGATCTGAAGTGGTCCACGTGGTTCGCCTAAAGCTATTCTACGGACGCTGACGAACTTCCTTATTTTGTTGTTTTCTTTACTACGAGTGCTTTTCATTATTACTTTCCTTTGTTTGCAGCATCGGGTGGGCGCTTTTTAAGAGGGGGGTAATAGAGACTTTTAACTCAGCGGGTTTACGTTTCGCTCCGCTCGCGGTCTACACCGTTGCGCCAGTGGAGCAGCGCGCGAGAAAGGAGTTTAGCCCAGCGGATCACTCACCCGCTCGAGCGGGGTAGAGTCACTGGAAAAAATTTCAGAGTACCGCATTCGTTTTCCCCGCGCCGCGGACGCGTTCGTTGGCCCAACCGTACCACGTGACTTTGGGGTACCATATACCTTCCAAGCACCGGGCGGGCCGGCTGAGTTTGAGCGCAGGAAGCGCAGGTTCCCTACCTTTCTTGTGTTGCGATTGTCGCGCTCGCGTTTGACTGCAAGGAAATCATGCCTGGCTGCTGCGCCTTCAGATGCAGCAACCGAATCGTGTCTGGAAAAGACTTTTTTCTCGATTCCGACCGGGAAAAATGACCGAGAGCGTCGTTCTGCGTGGTTACACAGAATCGGCCGGGACAACTTCGAGCCTACAAAAAAAACCTGCGTGTGGGAGGTATAAGTACACCTTTCTTGTGCTTTTCGGCACTGTTTTAGGACATATTTAAGCGAAGTGCACGCGGTGTTAGCGATGCTACGAAAATAGGAGTCCATTGCAGGGATCGTTCGCGTCATGCAAGCTTGAGGCGGGTACACGTGTACGCGTTTGTTACTCAACACACGCGGTTATTCCGTGCTCGTGGCACGCGACGGCACACTTGTAGCGCGAGAATTCCGCATCGTCACGTGCTCCAGGTACTCGCATTATTTCTCCGCGAACGTGAGCGCTCTCTCGCCTCGACCCATATGGCGCTTGTTTTTCGCAGATCGTGACGATCGCAGTCAATAAAGACATGGTCAATACGAGGCCCATTATACTTCCTTTTTTCCACTTATCCTTTGTTCATTTATACATACGCATTCCGAGCTTGAAATCAATGGCCAGGTGATATTCACAATCCATGCTTCAAATTTTGAGCTTGTAAGCCGAGCACATGCAATGAAGTCAGCATACATATTATGTTTTATGTTGAAATGCTACGGTGCATACCCAAATAATGTTGTGCTTGATGCATGACAAGAAATAGAAAACAACAGAACGGCCAGTAGCTTTAGTTTCACTCTGTCACTATGCATGTTACATAAACCGCTCTAAAGCACAAGAATATTATACATCGCCTATGTAACTTAGAAAAAAAAGTGCTGCGCCCCAGTGGGCGTTCCTGCTTTTTTTTTTACGCAGGCGGTAAATCTAGGCAGTCTAAGAAAACAGTCATAAATAAGTTGAGAAGAGTAGCCGCTCATGAAAGCACTAGACATCCGCGTTCGTAAATCGCAATGTAGCAAACTCTCGCTCATTATCAGTGTACAGAAGTACATATACGTTGCTGTTCTCACGCAAAGGTCTCGTATTAGCCTTCCACAAGATTTAGCGCGCAAAATGGTCATCGAAGTTGTATTTTACGCCTGCTGTTCACAGATCGACTTACGATCACGGCCAAACCGCGGTGCGCACACGCCAGTCGCAGTGTGCCGTGCGTATACGGCGGACGAAGTCGCCCCGGCAGAATCGAGAATGCGCGGTATCCGTTTACAAACTAAATAACTGTATCAGATATAGCTTGTGAAATTACACAATGAACGTACGTGCCTGTGAAACTGTCAGGTGTTAGTTTCGTCCTGCTTTGAAACATTCTATAGAAGCCGACGGCGGTCCACGATGTTAATGCCCAAAAGCACAAGCTTGCCTCATTCCAGCTCGAAGTGACGAAATGTTTTCTTCGTAGCTCGCTCCGCAGAAGGAAAAAAAACGCGTGCATAAGCTCTCGATAGCAGCGCTAAGCTGCTGCCCACAATCGTAGCACAGTTCCAGCAGTAAACACGATCGGCGTGCAAAACAACCACCGGCTTTATGACTTCACACAAAATAACATTTTATTTTTGTTGTTAGCAACCATTATCTCCGGGCACAGAGGATTCGTACTTCAGTAAACACTCAACCCGATGGTTCACCGAATATCAAGCTCTTCCAACACGGCGGCCGTCCAGCGACGCAGTCGGCTTGGAAGGTATATGGCGGTGGCCGCTCAGTGTTGCCAGTCAAATGCTGACCTTTGCGGTACTCTGAAATTTTTTCCAGTGACTCTAGAGCGGGGCGCTCTGCTGCCCCACCTAGTGGTCAGAATAGGAGTTACTGAGAAATGAATTTGAATTACGCTTGTTTTTATAATGCAAGAGACGTTGAATAAAGATATATTACATGTTCTCAATACATTATTTGTTAATAATGTACTGAGTACTAGTGTACGGGTCAGCGCCGCAGTCACCCTCGTCGATGTATAACTGCCGGTGTTAGTGTTCGCCGCTGCCATCTTGCGTTTCCCATACAAGCCTGCGCGCTCTTAGGCACGCTCGCGCGCTTCGTATTGGCCTCGAGCTCCACCACTGGAAAAGCTGGGGCCACCGTCGACTTGACGTGCTATTAGGTGTCACGTGGACACAGCGGCCGCGTCGGCTGCTTCGGGAGCGCCGAAGCGAGCTGAAAACGAGTTTGAATTCCCTCGTACGCTGCGATCCTCATTTAGTGGCGAGATTTTCCCGCTTCGAGTGTCTCCTTTACAACGACTGAAAGCACTACAATAGGCAGTGGCTGCCTTTGAAGGCGCGCAGCATGGTAGGCAACTGCTCGGTGCCGCAGTGCCGGACGTACGCAACGGAGCCCGGTGTCAGCCTTGTTCATACGTAGCCGCAGGACAAGAAGCTGCGTGAAGCATGGCTCGCGAAACATAAAACCGGCAAACAGTCACCGGCTGCAACTCGGGTATACAGCAAGCGCAGACGCGAGGAAAATTTCTGCTACGGCGTCGGGTCTGCGATGTTCGGAAAACGCGCACAGAGACGCTCGCCCGAGTCCGCTGCCCGACTAATGCCATGATGGTTTGGTCTATGAACTTGTCGATGCTATAGCTACGGGCAAGTTCACTGGAGTGGAAAGGGAGCGGTAAGAAGCACATTAAAAAAACGCATGGCATATGGTCATGTTTGTGTTACGAATTGAATGCACTGGATTACAACAACGAAGCAGTGGGAAATCGGATGCTGTGAACACCGGTAAACATACAGTGCGACGCAACTCGAGAAATAATATTGAAACGTCCAAGAATTTAGAAGAAAAAAAAAGACTGAATCGTCGCGACTGCACATCACAGTCCCCGTAGGCGTCGAAGTCTCTACAATGAAATTATTTTTGAACAGCTCTGATAGCACCCACGCAACGATGGTTGCTTGCATACTGTCAAATGCTCATGTTCTGCGGCCTAAAGCTCATGGCACGGTGCGAAAACGCGCACGCGGCGAAAGCGAAACAGTGCGCGGACAACCATGCAGACGCGCAGTCGGTCGCTGCGAACCTGTGCGATCGCTGCATTGAGGCTTCATTCTTTGCGCTCCATTTAGTTATACAAACACTATAAGAACATGTTTCACATAGTTTGCTGTCAGCGTTTGCCTACCTTTCACGCAAGTAGCCGGTTCGGGAGACTCCATCGAGGCGACCGCGCGCAGTGGCGTTCACTGTACGTATTCGGTAAAAAGATAGCGTCTGTAAACGATTCTGTGCTTTAAGTTTGCCCAAAATTATTAATTAGACAATAAAAATCTTCCCTCGTTTCGAAATTACTTACAGAAATGTCCGGGAGAGCTCCCGCGTGGTGTTTTCAGTGAGCGCTGAGAGCAAAACCTATGCGGAGCGCGCCGCGTGATCCCTCATACTAGGCCAGCGAGGCGCCTCCGGTAGATGGCGACTCCGTAACGCCTCGCCGCCAATACCCTCCGCTGGGGAGTGCTTTCCAGCGGGCGTAGACGCTGCTCCGTAACCCACTGGCTGCCTCAGCGCTCTGCGCATGCGCAGTCACGTCTCCGCTCGTCTGCTCGGCTTCGCTGGCCGTAAACCCTCTGAGCTAAAACTCTATTGGCACGTGTACTCATCTTTATCGGGCGACCACGTTTCCCCGCATAACAAATGTTATCGTGCAGCGCGAGACGCATCTGCATGTATCCGAAGTTTCTGGAAAGTTATTGATGCTTCTATCCGGCTGCCTGTTGTCGCCGAACCTTGTGTTATCTGATTTCATCACGTGACGCGAATAGTGTAGACAATTGTGGAAGGCACGCGGGTCCCAACGATTAGTCTGGAACATTCGACGACTGCTGTATAAATGCCGACGCGCTTGACCCGCTGATCAGTTTTTCAACGATTGCCTACCCTGTTCACCGCTATCGTTGTGCTATAAGTGTAGCCTGTTTTGTGGGCACAGGTTCGCCCCAATAAAAGTAATGCCCCTGTCACACGGGAAGATTTACTGTCATTCGAATGGAATAGCATTCGATACATCGAATGCCATTCGGTCTCTTGCGGTGCTACACAGTAAAATATAATGGCATTCGCAAATGATATCAGTGACGATTTGAAAGAAAATTTGTGAAATTGAAACAAATTTGGTGCCTATTAAACGTGTTTGCGAACTTTTGCGAGCACTCTTAAAACGGAGGAAAACATTTTGAGGCCAATTATTCACAACTAAAATCACTTCGATCCACACGTCCAGTATTGCCGACCGCCGCAACAGACTGCTGATGCAAAGAGTAATATCTCTTGAGCACAGCACGTGGTGACAGTATCATAGCGGCAAAAATAATTGTTCCTTTTTATGTCTAAAAAATATCTTCTGACGGCTGATGCATGCATTATTTTTACGCGTTGCGTGTCGCTGTTGGTTATCTGGGGTCAAGAGCATACATTTGGTTCAATATCGAATGCGAATGAGTTCTCCTAACTCATTTGATGGCAAATGTCATTCCGTTCGAATGACATTAAAATTTTCCGCGTAAATCCCGATTAGTGGGATTAAAAGCGAATGCCATTCGATTCGAATGACATTAAATCTTCCCTAGTGACAGGGGTATTGGTTTTGTCGTTCACAGTATTGCTACTGTGTTCTTCAACGTCACCACCGCGTGACAATATTCTTCTAGCGCAGAACAAGACGGGACACGGGAAGGCAAATTAGGCACACGAACACGGCTTTTATTTCCAGTCCACGCGGACGTACGACCGCTCCTCCCAACGTCATAGGACACATGTACATTGTTCGTAAAACATGAACAAAACCAGGTGAACCAGATGCATACACCTTTGTGGCCTCGCTGCTTACTTAGAAGGGTGTCCGTTAAACGTGCACAGAGATGATCGAAATCTTTCATTGATAAAGAAATACCCGCGCATGCGCTTTAATGATGGTGCTCTAACGCCGGAGGGCCAATTTTTCGACCCATGAAAAATCTAAGGCTTTGGCAGTAATAAAGAGATTTCATGTCAGCGGTTTTTATTGGGAAAAGGGCTTACATTGTTTTGACCATTCGGTGGGAAGACCACTCGGGTTATTAGGAAGCCCCTTCTAGCGTTAAAATATGAGCACTTTAGCATGAATATATTAGCGTACTCTACCGGCTCTTTCTTTCCAGATGATCTCTACAGCTTCCATCGAGTTTTAGAACAGCCAAATGTTTTATTTATTCCCTCTCAACATAGGCACTAACTGCGCATGCGCTGTGATTCTGTGTGCTTCCGTCGCAAAACAGACGCTGGTGTTTCAGAGGCGCCAACTCCGGTATGGCTGAAGAAAGTAACAGTGGACACACGCCTCCTTCGTTTACCTTCGTCGACGATGCAACCCCGAGCATATGCCAGGAATTCCTCGAGGGCGCTTCATGGGCTCCCGACTGTTGCACTACGTGAGTATTGCCACTTGTCAAAATTCCTACTGAATATTGTCCCCTGTAAGTATGACCCGGAAAACAGGCGTTGATAGCCATAGATTCGTCCTTAATTCAAAGCAGTTCTTTGGCAGACGACATCGGGCTGCATACGTGGGCGACCTTAGCTTCTTTCGCGCGTCGATTCATGGGTGATGCGAAAATATTGTCACGGCAAGCACAGCCGCGGATCTTTATCGTTTGGTCCCAAAGAAATGTCACTGCGGGATGTAAATGGTGTTATTGAAAAACATTTTATCCCTCATTGCTTGGTCACTGCATCGACCACCTGTTGTGGTGGCCCAGTGGCTACGTCACTGCGCTCGTGTGCGCCAGGTAAGCCCTATTCCTCCTGAAAAAAAAAAAGCTGTGAGGCTTTATTTTAGAGGAACCCGTATGGGTTTCCTCCGTAGCAGTTGCTAGGATTCGGTGGGGGTCTTGTTTTCCCTTTATTATTTGAACCTTGTTCGTGCCCCGGTAACTCTCGCCTTAATATTTCGAAGAGGCAGGTGCACAGGTCATACGTGAAGCAATCTCGCAAGAACACATTTTCGTCATATATGCCTAGTCTCAATTGACGGCATCCTTCTCTACTCGAGTGTTCAAAATTAGTCTTCCTTAAGAGGCAACTGTCGGTTCTGCATGATTATGTGGAAGCTATGCTTCTCCTAATTGTAATTATTTAAAGGATAGATTTCAAGTGGTATGGATCCATGATTCGTCACTGATTGAAACTGCCGCGAAAATCTTAATACCCCCCTCGACGATTGAGAATCCAATCTCTCGCGGAAGTAGCACCTGTATTTATTACTTCCCTGCTTCGAATAAAAACATGTAAGACTTTCACGCAGCCTCTTCTTTCAAACATCACCCTATTTCATAGAACAATTAGTCAAAATTGTTCCACATAGTCTATCTGGAAATTACCGTTGCGATTCTGCTTCACGAGTTATTGACGCTACGATGAATGACAAACCCAACACATATATCCAACTACGAAGCAACAATCGGAAACGTTGTAAGTGAACTAAAATTTAACATCTAAACTAAGCTATACTTAAAACAGTTCTGGAAAGTTTAGCAGGTGTTTCCACTACGATCGATAGTCGCTCCCTACTCGATATTTCCCACCGGGTTCGCCTTATGCCGTCCAGAAAGTGAGCATTTAGATAGAAGAGAAGCATTACATGCATACGTTCATTAACGAAATAGCAGTTTGCTTGTTTTAAACTGTGCTTTGACAAAACTTTTGTCAGGTATTTCCCGTCTTACCTGGAAGCAGAGAGTCCGACACTAATACATATGTCTAACTCTAGGATTTGTGACGACTCCTTCGAAGACCTCTGGAACGCGTTAAACAGCCACAACGATGCCACGGACGTCACTGGTATGTACGGCATGCCCTTCGACCATCGATACTACTTGCGAAGACGCTTAACAACCCTCAAAGGAAAAAACATTTACGTAGGCCAAGACAGCAGTGCATTTTCTGCACAAATGGACACATTTTACCAACGTCACCATATCGGTTTCCGTATGAGCAGCCCTAGTGCAAATTAACAGGGTCGCTCATTGAGAGAGTTGGTGATCTATAATCGCAAATTTACAGCGTGAAAGCTATGGTAGGACGATAGAACTGACAAGGACGTAGTTTAAACATTTATACGTGTGCCCCCCCCCCCTAAACATATATCACAGCGCCGTAAAACTGCATGCGTTAGAGCACCTAATGCAGCAAATATTGGTTCATGAGTTAACAACTTACAGAAATGTTGAATGTGCACGAGCGTTTTGCAAAGGCCCTACCCACAACATAGTATCACATTTCTGAGTGCTGCGTATTATATCATTCTGGCCGCTCTATTTATTTAGTTATTTATTTATTTTTTACTTACTTATTTATTTATTATACCCCAAAGGCCCCAGAGATGGGGTATTACATGAGGGATGGGCGTTAACAAAACAGTGATTTGAGAGCAGCCTTCAAGTGATGAGTGTCGGAGTGGTGCGTGATGTCAGCAGACAGACCGTTCCAGTCCCTGGCGGTTTTCACAAAAAATGATGTAGATGAGAGGTAGTCTGCGCCGGGGAAGGATACACGGCTTTGCTGTGGTTAAGGCGGCTGGACTGACGATGAGCTGGTAATATAGCTGAGATGTGGAGTGGTGAATGATAGAATTTGTGAAATTAAATATAGTTTCAAAAACCGTGTTGTTCTTATATTGCTCGATTAGATCTGTAAGGTTGAAATTGTTTTTCTTTACAACCTTTTGCATATTGAAACCTATTTGTAAAAACATTCCCAGTCAAAACAACATCGTTTGCTGTAGTCACCACATTGGAACTTTTTATTTTAAGTGCAACAAGCGTCCCTCAATTTCCTCCAGTTGTTGCCGCGTATTTCCCGTGCATTTAGACAAAATTCCCCAACTTAAACCTTAGCTTTGTGCGCTAATAAGCAGCTTTACCATAAGGAGACCGCGGCCTTTATAGTTAAGGGAAGTTTCGTTTGTACGAAAGCCTGCTCACGGAATGTTGCATATTTTTCATGGGTACCATAGTAAAGCCTGAAATATGCTTATTGCTGGAAATGTAGAGCAAAGATTTGAAGAATTACATACTCAAAAATTTGGAGGACGATTAAGCCTCGCTGTTAAGAGTTTAATGTGAGAGCTTTCAGAGATCCCTGACTGCTTCTCGCACTTCCCGGTAACTGCAGCTTATATAACCGTAATTTTTACCGTTAAACACTGCCAGCGAAGGCTCTACACCCAAGCGAGTTTCTGCCATGAAAACGGCTTCTTGCGTGGGCCGCGCATGCTTTAGGTAAGCGAACTGGATAGCATCACAACGAACAGAGCGTGCCGCTCTATGACTGGTATGAACAACGGAAAATGGGTTTGTGTTTGAGTTTTCGGGTAACAGAACTATGCTTTTTGTATATCCAAATTACATTGTAATGCTATTACGTCCGTAGGTTGTGCGTAAGTCGTACTTTATGATGCTTCTCAAGCATTTTATTTTGTAATGTTGATTAAGTTCAGTAATGCCTCTGCGCTACACGGAGGGCCTGCGTGGCCCTGAATGATTGTTTTCTCCCAAGACGGTCAAGGCCGGCGCCGGACGCAGACACAAAATTCTGCGAAACTAGGCCTGTAATGCTACCGTGTTAAAAATGAGTCATGACTTTAGCATGGAAGACTGCCGTGTTCAATTCTGGTGTAGTAAATGCAGCACCTATATTGAGGAAGATTCCACATTGCATAAGTTCCGTCACGCACACCTCTTTCGTCATTTGTATTGATGCATATTTCCGGAAAGAGCACCGCATGCGGCAGCACTCAAGTCAGACTGCCCTATCGCTAAAGCTCAATTAAATATTTGTGGCTTGATTTTCTGTACCAAATGTTGTTGCTCGTCGAATGAACCTTGCACAGTGACGAGTTAACACGTATACACTAAACATTTTAACACCCTTAAGAGTGTAAATCAGTTTGTCACCAGACGAACACCCTAAGGGTGCTGTTGTATACACCCTACAGTTGGGGTGCAATTATAGCACCCTAGAGGAAGGGTGTCCAGCAAAATAAATTTAGGGTGTAAGGTTGCTAGTCCGAATTAACACCCATCTATGTGGGTGTTGGGAGGGTGTACACCCTTTTATTTCTAGCGTGTATGGAAGGCAGGTTCGGCAGTACACGCCTTCAATTACTACTATGTACAGCGATCCACGCGTAACTCTAGCATCTGCCAGAAGGTCAAGTTCGGCTACCAAACGCACTGTCCAATAGCGGGCCCTGAGGCTTCGATGGGCCTACACAACACCTATACGTGTGGATCACATTACAGATTAGTAATTCATGGCGTATATTTCAAAACCTGTCCTCGCTGCACAAATACGACCTAGCAAATTTGACACTTTTCAGCATGTATATCAACACCAACAGTTATCACGATTTCCAGATCCACATAACATGCAACACAGACTGGTAAATATATGCTGCATTTTCAAGAAAAATGTTAATATATTTATTGCATGCTGCAATACAGAGTACAATATACACATAAATCACATGAAATATGAACATGCACAATCCCCAAACACATTAGTAAGTACAAGAACATGTACATCTCCCACAAGGGTGTCTAAATATATGTATCGATGAAATCTGTTATTAGAGAAGAAACGATGTATAGCGGCACTGAAAGAGCCTGAGATGACCTCGCAGTGCTTTGGGCCACATAAACGAATAAATTTGCAGTATTAGGCTCCAATGAACGAAAACTCAAGTTTTGATGCCTTGAAAAAAAAAAAGGAATATTGCAAAGGTGAATTAGGGAAGTATTTGAAATGCAGAGCAAACGCACAAGAAAGACACCTGTTATTTTGTACACTAATGTAAACGCAAAGCATTATGAAAAGTTTGGAAAGTCGATGTAAAGCATAACTGGCCAACATTTTTCAGACTGAAACAATACTTTCCAAGCATAGACGTGCTATAAGTAAGGTTTAAGCCAGGAGCATTATTGCTAATTTTCTCTTTCCAACAGGATTACGTGAGCACGAAAAATATGTAAAATCTTTTAATGCCTACATAGTTTTTCCTCTTTTGTGAAACGAGGGTTCTCTGGGTTAAAGGTGCTGTGTAGCAGATTTTCTAACTACAATTCCACTTTCTATAAATTCTTATTTTGTAACCCGAAGGCACTGGTCTGTTATACAATATGTAGTTTGAAAAAAGGCTTCTTTTCTTACTATAATTCAAAAGACTGAATATTCCACTGTTACTACTGTTTGGGTGCAAAGTGCAGTAGGAGGCCTGATAAATACGAACCACTGTCGATTAAACGATTTCGCTGAGCACAAAACGCTGACAATGTTTTAAGATACATAGTAAATTTCAAAATTATTTGCACTTAGATGCAGTTATACGAGATTAGGGCTTCCTGTAGCATGTGATTATGCAAATTAGCAAATATGGTTTAATAAATCATCCACACTCTTGTTACTAAAACAACACTGCACAGGCAGTCATGCATTAGTTCAAGTCAAATATCAACTGTTAACATTAGTCAGCAAGAAATGGTCCTATCAAACATTATAAATATACTGAACAAGGGTGGTTTCTTGGGATAGTTGGCCATTCATGATAAAAAATGACGTACAGCGCGAAGGACAAGGACCGCGAGAGACGACATACATTGTGCTAACTTCTAACAATATTTTATTGCGTAGCCACATTGTGTGGGTATATATATATATAACAATGGGCATGCGCAGAAAATGAAACGGAGTCACAAGGGATGTCTAACAGCAAGTCATTGTACTAAAACATGGTCACCTAAAAAGAACTTTACGATTTATATCTGTTGAGATACAAGACTTGACTAGGGGGTCAGCGCAATAGAGGGGGCACTAACGCCCACACCATTAAGCTTTCTGGTGAAATCAGCTTCTATGATTTCCCAGATGAGCTGTGTCTTGCTAAAACTTCCGTATCTTTAAGAGGGGCACGCAGCCGCAGTCCCGGCAATGGATGCCCAAGTTGCCTTGAACAGTGTTATGGACAGTGTTATAGTCTTCTCTTAAACGATCGGTTAAGCACCTGCCTTTCTGTCCAACAAATTTACTGCCGCAAACCAGGGGAATTTGGCAAACCACATTCGTTGCGCATGTCACAAAACGTTTTCTGTGCCTGACAGAGCAACAACTCTGACGCGATTTAGGCGCGTTTACACGCTTACAGAGCCTTGCCTGCTTTTCCGTCCCTGAGAAAACGACTGTGATTACTGCACGTTGCCCATTCTTCTTTAGTCTATGGGAGACATCATGCAAATACGGTAGAACTGCAAAATTTTGTCTTTCAACTGGATGGTTAATTGACTGAGCGGGCTCATCACGTTTTGTGCACCTCAGAAGCTGTTCCGCTATTGCTGAAGTTAAGGCCGAAAGGTAGCGAGCCCAAAAAAGGCGATCAATCAAGACTATGTTGCATCTCGTGTGAGCAAGATTTGTTGAGGCTGTTAACGAGGCAACACATTTAATACCTCATTTAACGAGCTTTGGGTGTGCGGAGTTAAAAAGCAAGAGTGACTTCTTACTTCTCGGTTTGAAGCACCAGCACACGTGTTTGTTTGCAAGGCACAGCCTGATATCTAGAAAGCGCAAGGAATAATCAATAGGGACCTCATGCATTAGTTCTAGAGGATGCAGCTCTTAAAGATCTCCAAGACTCCCAATGTAGCAGGCTCGAAAGCGTGATCAGTGCAATCAATAAATACCAGGTACTCGTCCACAAACCTACACACTTTGACAACAGGAGGTGACCATGAATATTGCGATCATGATGAGCTAGATAAATATCACTTAGTGGCGGTTCCAGGCATGATCCGATACAAACACCATTCCTTTGTATATCTTATAGGATCATGGCTGACGCCGCCAATAAGTGATATTTATCTAGCTCATCATGATTGCAATATTCAAGGTCACCTAGATGCATCTCCTGTTGTCAAAATGTGCAGGTTTGTGGACGACTACCTGGTATTTATTGATTCCACTGATCACGCTTTTGAGCCTGCTGATTCGGGAGCCTTGGAGATATTTAAGAAATAGATGCAGCGTCTAGAACTAACACATCAGGTCCCTATTGATGATTCCTTGCACCTTCTAGATCTCAGGCTGTGTCTTGCAAATAAACATGTGTGCTAGTGCTTCGAACCAAGAAGTAAGAAGTCACTCTTGCCCTTTAACTCTGCACATCCAAAGCTCGTTAAACAAGGTATTGTAAACATTTTCCTCGTTAACAGCCTCAATAAATCTTGCTCACACGAGATGCAATATAATCTTGCTGCACAGTTTGATCACTTTTCTTGGGTTGGCTACCCTTTGGCCTCAATTTCAGCCATAGCAGAACAGCTTCTGAAGGGCACAAAATGTCATGAGCCCACGCAGTCAAGGAAGTAGCCAGTTGAAAGACAGGTTTGCAGTACTACCGTACGTGCATGATGTCTCCCATAGGCTAAAAAAGTTTGGGCAACGTGCTAGAATCAGTCCTTTGCTCAGCCCCGGAAAAGCTGGCAAGGCTCTGTAGGCGTGTAAAGGCGCCTAAATTGTGTCGGAGTTGTTGCTCTGTCGGGCACAGAAAATGTTTTGTGATATGTGGAATGAATGCAGTTTACCAAATCTCCGTTTTGAGGCATAAATATCTTGGACACACAGGCAGGTGCCTAAATGATCTTTTAAGAGAGCACTATAACAACGTCCATAACACTGTTCAAGGCCACTTAGCCATCCATTGCCAGGACTGCAGCTGCATGTCCCTCTTTGAAGATACCGAAGTTTTAGCGAGACACAGCTCACCCAGTAAATGATTGAAGCTGATTTCACCAGAAAACTGGGTAATGTGTGCGTTAGTGCCCCCTCTATCACACTGACCCCTAGTGAAGTCTTGTATCTCAACAGAGAAATAGTGATGTTAATTTTTTTCAAGTGACCATGTTCTTAGTACAATGACTTGCATTAGAACAACCCTTATGACTGCTTTTCATTTTCTGCGCGTGGCCCCTCTTGCATATATACACACAATGTGGTAAAGCAATAAATTATTATTGGAAGTCAGTGCAGTGTATGTCGTCTCTCGCAGTCCTTCTCCTTCATGCTGTACGTCATTTATTTATCATACTGAACAGTGTATACTAATTGATTCAAAATTAGAAAAAATATGGTACACATTTGAGCTGCAAAAATGCAATTGATGCAGCAAATGGCATTTAGCATTCAAAAAGCAAAAAAAAAATACTGTTCACGGTTAACCATGAGATGCAGGAACTCCATTCTCTGAGCATCTTGACCAATAAGTGCAGCGCATGGCATCGCTGTAATCTTGCATCCTGCATTAGCAAAATAAGAGAATCATGAGAGTTCAGTCTGCGCAATTATGTATGTACACTGCGGAAAATTTCATAAGGCAACAAGCTCCTTAATGTAACAAACTTAATGTGACGGCACAATGCACAGCTCTGGCAACTGGGCAAGACAAGTGAAAGGTAGGAGAAATTTCTATTTTGCAAACTTAGGAATTGCGTGTTACTGTGAGCACTAAACCACTATGTCATGCGAATACAACATGGCACATACAGCAGCAAAAGCAAATTATTGTACAGTAGCATTTTCACCATAGAAAATAAGAGAATTAAATTTAGAGACAACCGATGACATCTCTCAACAGACATTTGTCCAGGAGTGTGTATGTGACCTTAATATAAAATTGACATTATGAAATCTGCAATATATCTGTGCATTACACTTTATAAGTACTGCAGCTGACAACCTTATGGTATATGGCACATTAAGACTCAGATGCACAAGAGATGAAAAAACTGTTTTTACACATTACACTAGGAGACAAAGCGTACTGTTTTACAGAGTGCACACAAAATGAAAATTAGGAAACCTCCAATGGAATTCTCATTTGCCCTGCAATACATGCATCGAGCCCAATGATCGCCAACTCTCCAATGCAGTTTATTAGACCCTTTCTGTATCCTAAAATTTATTGTGTATTTCTTATTTACTAATTTAGTTAGAATTGGCATTTCGGCATACTTTCTGGAAAATTTAGCACATGTTGTCAGCTATTTTCCTTAGAGCACGCCCCCTTCTTTCAATGGGTTAGCGTGGCAACACTCACAAGTAGTATTCCCTTATTTAAACTTATGATCCTTCCTCGTGCTCTAAACTGTGATGCCCCTCCTAAGCAGTTTATGTTAATCTGCGACTATTTACATGGTCCTTCTTTCTGTAGCCTCTCAACTAGAGCCTGAAATTTCTTGTCTCCTAAAAGAACCATCTTTCCGCCCGAAACATATTGCACGGTTACCCCTCACAGGGGTGGCGGGGGGGGGGGGGGGGCATTGGATATAGGTGTTCACATATGCAATGAACCTCAGAGCCACAATCATTTCTCATCCTGTGTTGCCACTACCCACATGAGTCGCAATGGTTGCAAATTGGCTACCCGCCCTCTCTCGCTTAAAAGTACATTTTGCCACAAGGAAAATCACCACAAGCATTGCATTTGATTAAATGAGTGCTCCTCTGCATGTTTTTTTTTGTTCATAATGGCTAGGTTCAACATGGTCAAGTTGACTGAAAACTGTCAAGCACCAACCAATACATAGTTTCAAATTTATGAAACATTCATTTTTTAAGACTTTTTCCAAATTAAGCATTCGACAAATTTTCATGATCCAAAAGAGGAAAGGTACTTTGAGACAATGATAGGCCTGCTATATCCTGCAAAACTGTGAAATGAAAGATGCTTACCGTTTTCATAAGTAGCTAGCTCAGTACAAGAAATGGGTGCATTGCATGCGGAAATGTTTTTTAATGCCCCCGAGAGGTCCTGGTTTCTTGTAATTTCTTCAAATCCCTTGCAGTCTAGATTGCAATCCGGCATATTTTGATAATGATGTTACGTATTCAAAATAAAAACAGCTCAACTTTTATGGTTTTTAGAATTATATGGGAATAAATTAAAGGTAAAAGAGTGTAATACAATGAGCAAATAAGAAGCTCATTGCAGAGAGTGAACAAATATTCATTTCCTGCAAATAAATTGGTAGCAGGAAGGTCATACGAAATTAGCACTGAATGCACAATAGAGGATATGGCGCTGCAATGCCCCATTCTGTGAATATTCTTGCAACAAAGAAAATACTGATTATGAAAGGCCATCAAGAAAATGCAAGTGTATACTTTGGATCAGCAGTCATGCCTGCAGTATGCACTGTACCATCGGCAATATTTAAAACCCCACACAACTGCACATGATATCAAGCTTGGGCCACCAAGGAGCGTCAGTTTTAAATTATAACTTGACTTATTATATTGCACTATACACCTATATCTACTTACAATGTTGTCTTCCAAACTGGTTCCAAGAAGACATCAACCATCTGTCTGAAGGCGAATGCAAGTGGCTTGCTCTTGATGGAGGGCACCAAGGCTGGGCATTGTGAAACTGCTGCTATCATCTGCATGACCTGCGAGAAACGACGCTCTACAGGTTCAAGATAAGCAAATGCTATTAGAACAAAAGACAAGATCACTGGCAATGAGCCTCGTTTTGGTTTGCATGAGAAAAGCCAAAAATATGGACTTTGTGCTGCTTACTGAAAAATAAGCAAACATCCTTCCATATGCTGCAGTCATGCATTAAGATTGTCACACAGCTGCATGTCTGTATGCTCAATGCTGCTGTCGCTACTGAGTCAGCATGCTTTGCGCAGCTTATTATTTCAAGTTATATTGATTATTGTGTTTTCTTGCCAATTTTTGACACAGCACCAGAAAAGTAGCAGCTCATTTGCACACATACTCCGTTGTGAGGAGCGAATTCACACACACGCACGCATGCACGTGCGCACATACAACACACAAGCCTCTACCACATGAGCAGCTTCCCACGCTTGACACACAGCACTTTTTATCCTTTGACACTCCTATTGCTAAGGCATTAAAAAGCCTTTGTGTGACCAACCCCAAACTCCTCAAACTGCACTTCCAGCTTAAACCCTTTCTCGACAGTCAGGACAAACCTTCTAGCTTCCCCAGTGCTCCAAACTGTAGTTACGAATTTCAATAGGGCTATAGGCGACAGCTGTCGAAGGGCATGCAAACTACCCGGAGAGACCTAAAGCTTTAATATGATGCCTCTAAAGCGCAACAACACTTCAAATTTTCAAAATTCATTAAAGTCCCTGAAGACAATTGCTATATACGTAGAACGTCTCCAATAACCTGCCATTAACAATTTCAGCGGTTGTCTGCATCAACGGAAATGTGGGCTAATAGGAAATCCACGTCTTTAAAATCAGAATTAGTGTAATGGCGAAACACACTACCAGATTTCTTAATCATTTATTTATGCTCTTGATGTAACGTTCATTTTACAATAACAATCAAGGATATCGATTCATCAGGGCGTGGAAGGGAAAAAGGACGAAGCGTATACCTGACGCCTTCCCACCGGTCCTCCCGAGAAACGGCGCCTCATACAACAGTTGTCCAGGGTGGCTTGAAACCAAACTCTGCTTTCAGGCGGGAACACTCGCTGCACCAAATAGGAGGAGTTTATTGCGAGTAAAACTCTACCGGCCTTATGCAACACATGCGCACGCACACAAAACGCACTCGCACGCACACACAAATATACGCACTCTCAAAAGCGCAGACACAAATGCGCGCACGCGCACATTGATAAACAAACAAGCACAGATACATGCAGGCAGACACGCTAACACGTGCACACACACGCACACGCACACACGCAGACAAAGCGAGCCGAAAACATGCTGAAGGCGTCCGGCAAGCAGCAACATGCGACCGCATCAGGCAAAACCAATACCGCGCCGGTTCTTTCGAAAGGTGGCAAAGCCAGTCGTCCTTTTTCTACGCTACGCAAAAGTGGTTGACCACATTAAACTGAAGTGCGAACGACCATATTACAAGAAGCCGCATTCAACGCACAAGAGTTGCACATCTATGAACGTTCAAGCGCTGAGAAACAAAGCGTAACTATGCAGGCGCACCACGCCCGATGTAGGTTTGACAAACATTAGTCACACGGGGCGTGATCAAGGTAATTAACTTGCCTTACTGGGAGTATAGCTGCTCTTGCTTACATTAGTGAATTATGCTACGAGATCACAGTGAGATTCTTCTAGAGCGAACAAAACAAATGCCAAATAAACGGGCACTTGCCTGAAATTTCCATTATGCCAATATAACCGACCGGTCACGTTGCAACTTCTCGTTTCAGCCTTCGTGGATCCATCTTCCAGTGCGTACGAGTGCTTTGCTTTGAAGTGGGGCACGAGTAATACAAAAAGCACGCGCCACATCTTTTTCTACACCGCGCACAAAACTAATCACACGTTTAAAATTATTTCGCACAGCGCAAGACGCGAACACAGGCAGCATGGAGGAGAGGCAGCAACAAAATGCCATAATGGCGCACCTTCCGCCTTGCCGTCCAGCCGCACGCCGAAGTGACGGTACAGCGTCGGTCCGTCACTTCCGGTCGCTTTTCATTGGGTAGGGGGCGGAGCGCAAATTGAACGTTTATTCTGACAGGTTTGCTTGCTCGCATGGCCGCCTGTTTGCTGCTGCTTCGTTGTGGTCTCTAACTCGAGCGGTGAGGCGGGTAGTTGCTACTACGTCTCGTGCCGAGCATATTTTTTTAGGGGGGGCGCAGTCTGTGCTGCAGCACTGAGAGTACAGTACACAAATCGGGACCGTGAGCGAGACGATTGGCGCTCTTCTGCTGGTGCGATTAGATTATTCGCTGCGTCCGAACGAAGCAACTTTGCGAGGTCATGGCGTAGTTTCAGCGATATCCTGGCTCGATAAAGACGCTCACATCTTCGTCGTGCGACAGCGACGCGTAAACATTCATGAGGAGACTGAAGACTGCGTTTGCAAGAGCGTATGCTGTGGATAAGAAATTACATCTTTGACGATACCAGCCCTTAACATATAGGCTGAGCCTTACAAACTGTATCCGAGGATGCGCTTAGAAAGCAGAGGAGTAGCTTAGTAAACCTCTGAGTAAATTAGGCAAGGTACGTGGAAAGTCGGGTTTGAGAACTTCCAACGTGATCTCGCCTCTATGAATGTCTTCTTTATGGCTTCACCATGCAAATTGTACGTTGATGTCATTGTACAGCAAAGGCTCATCTAACAGCACGTCCCTGTTTGTTCAGCAATATATCCAAACAGCTTCTTCCCTTTCGGCACTTTTTGTTGGGCTATTGAGGGCACCGAAATATTCGTGCAGAATTGTGCAAGTTGCTCGAGTGTTTTCGTTCTGCTACTACAGTTTTTCTAGAAGTGTTTAATTGCATGTTAATATTACTGTGAGCACGAAATATAATGATATTTAAATTGTAAATGAAAGGGCGTACTTTTTCTGGATAATACACTTTTGGAGTGGCCGTCATGCCAGTAACATCAGAATCCTTGAAAAAAAATCGAGTCACTTAGGAATGCGAAAACTTAATCACTTCACGCATCTTCACTTCCAATTTTCACGTGACCGTGATACGTTAGTTCATACATTGCCACGTGTCCTACACAATTCTACCTTAATCTCCCGTAATCCACCGTGCTATAGTTTGCACGAACCTTAATGCAATTTATTCCACCCTTATTCAAATTATTTCCCATTAATTACCCATAATTGCTCATAATTAACGGTTTTGTATTTACGACTTTCTGTATCACTACTGACGTCATACAAGACGGTGATGACGTCACATTTTATTTATTTATTATGCATACTTTCAAGGCCTAGTAGGCGCAACGGAAAGAAGTCGTGAAAATATATAAAATTTGCAGTGCAAGGCAAGAATAGAAAATCAAACTGTAAGACAATTTGAACGGCGATCTTGGATTAGTGGCGTCACAAATTGAGACTGTGGAGGCGGGAAGGCGGTTACATTCCGTGGCTGTTCTTGGCAAAAAGGAAGAATGGCGCATCAATTTTGTGTTGATGGTCGATGAGAGACGAGAACTTGGTGTGGTGAAAACATTTTCTTTACGAGAAGGGTTAAAATAGCATATTCTATGAAAAAAAAAGAGACGAAAGTACTTGCGACGCAACCAAAGGTCAGGTAGACCTATTGCTCCTTTCATGGACGCGACGTTAGAATGACGTGAATAAGTTGGGAGAATAAAATGGGCGGTGCGGTTCTCAATGCTTTCTCAATGCATTCAAGGGAAATGACAAGATTGGCATGAGCAGGGTCCCATATGCATTGTCGTTGCGAAGAACGCCAGCTTTTCTACCTGAAAGGACATAAAATACTTTCGCATTCAAAATGCAATGCATAAACACATTGCTCAATGCGCAGATTTGTACACGTTACCCAGATGTATGCATCAATGCGTTCACCACCCTTCAGTCGTCGATTTAACACCCTTTTTCGGGCATAGTAACTCCTTATGTGTGGATACACCCTTATAATAGGGTGTTTTGGCCGAAAAGGGCGTTGAGAGGGTGTAGACATGGGTGTAAATGACTAAAACACTCCTTTCAACACCCATAAGGGAGTAAAAATGTTTAGTGTGTACGTTATTTTCTCTCGGGCCTTACAGAAGTTACTGACAGCAGAAGCACAAGTTTCCTACCTGTGGTGTGTAGCAGCAGCGTCGATCACGCAGAGCCCGGTAGAAGCCGCGCTGTCATGGCAGAAGCACCGGCCATCCCGGAAAACATCGCTAGGTGAGACCACGTTTGGAAAAAATTCCCTTGCACCAAGCAACTCACAGACAGTCAATAATGCTGCCCTTGATGCAACTATGCCTCCACTCTCGACCATTTTCTAGGTAGGGGAGCTATGATGCGTGAAAAACGCGCAATATCAACCGTTATCGTAAGCATGTGGCATGGTGCAGGTGGTGCTGACATGCTTGTCATTCGCAGCACCCTTGCTAGCTTGTTGCACGGTAACGTACTGCCCCATTTCGTTTACGAAGATAGTGGACAAAAAGACGTTCATATAAAGACATGGTTGGCAAAATGAAACAAAGACGAATTTTAAGATCACCGAGGCAAAGTAACATGGGAAAGCATACTGTAACGAGGGCGTTTTTTCCGCATATGATTAAAGAAATCGCAGTTTCGCCCGAAAGGCGGAGCGTTGATTTTGATAGCAAAACAATTTGCAGCAGAACTGATCTCGCGATGACGGTCCACGCTAATGCGAAAATCAGTCTAGCCAGGCCGTGACGGGCCATATAGCCGAAGTGGCGTTCATTTCAGAGCGCAGCGTTAATTCTGACACTTTCAATGATTCGGATATACGCCATATACACTGACATTTTACCGCTTTGCTCTGACACTGACTTGCCAAGGTGAACTAAGAGCCTGCAGCCATGATAGTTTCACGCTGACGCAGCGATGATAAAATGGGAACGAATGATATGGATATTCTTATCGATATGATATAAGGAGATGTCGACGCAGAATTGGAGGGGCAGGCTGCTCCTTAGTTCTTGAAAGGTTCTAGGTCACAACATACAGGGTACAAGATTACATATGACACAACCTTTTCATATAAGCACCAGGGCTTGTCAAAGAATGTTTTCACTGTAACACTGTGATGTAAGAAACACACTGTACAAACAATATACATGTTAAGTAACTATACAGTTCTTAAAAGATAAGTCGTAATGATAAATGCGCACAATGGCACCAGCATGAACCAAAAACATGCGCATTCTTCAGGTATGATCGTGGTATAACGGCGACAAAGTGACGACCATGTCAGGATAATGAGGTGATGGCGTGTGACGACGACGTTAAGGCAACCGAATGAAGAATCGAGAATGATGAGCGCACTGCCGATGTGGCATGATGACTACGCTATAACAAAGAATGCATGGTGGCGTCTGTGCAACAAGGACGCCATGATGTCACTGGCGTGGCAAAGATGGCATAATCACGGCGCAGTTGCGAAAGCATAACTGCCGCAGAATAACGAACAAAAAAAGATGTCGACGCATGAACGAGGTTGGTATGACAACGAGGCATGACAACAGGGTTCACGACACTGAAGTGATGACTGTCGCGGCTGCTGTGAAGCGCGCCCACGCGTCACCCACGCGCTGCCTGTCGCGTTCTCCCGACTAGCGAGGCAGTCGTGCCCCACTTGGCTCAGTCTGCAATGTGCCACACGAGACAGATTGACTGTGCCAGCCAATCTATCACGAAGTGAAAACATGTATAGAGCTGCACTCAAACTAGGCAACAGGAAGTATCGTATTCGTCGGTGAAATGTTTTTATTATAAATGAAGGGTTTAGCTTTGTATATGTTGTTCTACTGTAGACAAGTAATGAATGCTTCAGGTCACATTAAGGGTGACATTCATCGCAAGAATTGTTCTTAAATTTTTGTTTATATATTTCTTCAGTTATTATTTACATTTTTTTGATTAGAGTAATAACTATTTACCCATAATAATTTATTTACATTTCATGGTTTATTTACCTGCTTTTATTAAGTGCATACTGCGACGTAGATACCACATTTGCCGGCATAGTGAACAAAGACTGACAAATTAACATCACGTGGGTTGAATCGTAGCCCACATTTGGCTGAGTCGTGTGCACAAAAGTAAGAGAGTAAATGCGACTGCACAAACCTAGCATAATTCTAAATCAGCGCCAGGGGTGCACAAAGAGAAACGCAACGAGACGGCACGCCGCCTCTCGAGGGCAGTTCTACAATTATGTTACCACATCAACTTGCCCAACTGTTTTTACTGTTCATATGCAAAGATTTAACATATAGAAGGCAGAAGTGAAAGCTGGAAATATTTAATATTTTGTTTAAAGAAAACAAGTATCGGCCACCAAAGCAAAACAAATAAAGAAGAGTACAGGTTATCTATGTTACAGTACAACACGTTGAAATCAGCGTTGAAGTGTATATTTGAAAAATGAGTTTGAAGAAGAAGAAAGATCCCTTGGGTGGAATATTTCATCCACTGTGCGTTTACACATGAACGTACTTAACGTAGTGGCGCACGCGGTCAATGTCGCAATAGATTATACGAATGTCGGTTGCTTCGTGTGCTGTGCGAGAACGCTAAATTGTACGCCTATGTGTTAGTTCTACACCTTTCTACAAAAATAACAGACATGATATTCCGGTAATTTAAACATAGGTCCGGTGGAGGAAAAGCCACAGGTTGGTTTAAGACGATTGCTTGTCCGTTTGCGTGTTGCCTAAGGGCGCCCAATGCATCCAAAAATGAAAAAGAGAAAAACTGTTGAGAATACTCACCCTTTTCCCGCTCGGACTAGTTTGGCCATCGAAACCACTTTTCATTTTGCTTTATAGTGATTATCCTACCACTGAATTTTAAATTACAGAGCTCTAAATCGTTTAAAAAATTGGGTGACCTTATACTACAGCGATTAAGAAGTGGAAAGTCACAGTATGCTGCAGTACACTTTACCATTTGTGAACAATTGCAGTAGTACGTCGGGTTTCAGCTTCGCTCATGCTCTGCATTGCATCTGTCATCGGGCATTTTTAAGCCGAAAGCTCTAGACGTCATTTTGAAGATCGCGTTTTGATTGCACAGGGAATCGGAGGGCCGCTAATTACGACAAAGGAAGGAACAATTGTATAATGTACATTTAATTAAGTAACACGAATTCGCGGCCTTTGAGAGGATTCGAACACACGACCTTTCGTACTATTTAGGGCGAAAATGATGAGGGCACAATTAATTAAGTTTGCATTCATTAGGACGCTCGGGCCCACGACCTGTAGTCGGAAAATCAAGTAATAAGAAACAACAACGCATTGGAACGAAAGTATTGGTTAATTTGTTGACTCTGTCTTGAGTACGCAGACTTTCACCTCCACCATCTATGGCGCATGCTAAAGTGTCATTTTTTGTTCACGTTCCTCTCACAATAAACTTGATCCTTGATTAAATTTTCTTATAGGCAGCTGCGAGTGGCTTAGCAGAAGCAAACTTAGCATCACTTGCAAAGAAATATTAATGAACTCCATTTTCGTTGATCCGCAATTCAGTCAAAATCATCTATTCCTTCTGAATTGTTCAAAGTAAAACTTGGCTAAGCGACAAAAATCTCTTTAGCATTAAGAGCAACTTATTTATGCCCATAATTTCAGATATTACCTGAAATGCGATATATTTTTCATAGCCTAGGGGGTCAATGAGTCGTGAATATAATTCACGTGAAAACGCTACGATCACCTCCGCGATGCCGAGTCACAACAGGCGTGTACAAATCGGAATTTTTCTAATGTGAACGCAGTTACACGCCAAAATTGCAGAAACCATCCACGCACACTCATTCTTATACTTCAACCTGTTTTATTAAGGAAAAAGATGTTACATGGCGCAAAATATTTTATTCCGAAATTATTGTTAGGATTCTGCCGCCGTGGCAAGTGGGGCAGGCATGTTATATAGCGAACAACATATGAAGGCATCATACCCGTTGTAAGTACTCAAACAGTTGAACTGACAGTTGTCGTGCAAGTCAAGGTAGGTGCCGCTTCATCTACGGTGGACGAGTACTCTGCACCAGATATTGCCCCTTGTGTTGTTTGTCCTAGGCCAGCCAGCGCAGTGCGCCTTTAGTGAGAGCGAAACCTTTCAAGTCGCCCGTTTACAGAACAGTACTGTGCTTTATGTAATCTTTGTACGCATCAAGTATGCTTTCAACTTTTTTGCAACAGTTGGAAGTGTATAAGACCGATACCATTATTATTTGCAGGATTTCTGACCCCGCCTGCCGCCTGGTGTCACCTGTGGAACACACAACACGGGCAAATAACCGACGTGACTTACTACGTCGATGGTAGGTAGTCTATGGTCACACGCCATTACCACACTGATGGGAGATAGCCCCTACGTCTTTCGTGGCAGCGGTAAACTTATTGCGTGTGAGGAGGCATGTTACCAGCCCCGCCAAGACTGTTTCCGCTTGAGCCACTTCATCACTGTCCTTGGTAACAAATTTGTCCCCTTTCCTTCACTCCCAGTGTAGGGTAACGAACCGGGTGCTCGTCTGATTGACCTCGCTACCTTTCCTGCCCTTGCTCTCGCTCGGTGTGTGCGGATGGGAATACATGCGATTTTGCGCGACATCTATGGAGTTCAAGTTTTTGAACGAATACGTACTCATATGAGCGAATTGCGAATGCACGCTTCTACATGGTCACGTCAGAAACCGATACTCTAAGTTCCATGCCACAATAAATTCACTCGCAACTCAGATTGGCGTGGGTCGATTGGTTCACAATTTCGTTTGGCAAGCAGAATCTCAGTGAGTCCGTTGCGCTACCACCATGATACTCTTTCTCTTAAACGAATCAAATTTAGTCACAGAAAATATTCTAATACGAATATACTATGTGATGTCTAATTAGAGCTGCGTATAAGATCTCTCTACCGGAGGGCCATAGAGGAGCTGTAACGTTTTCGGCAAAGTGTGAGAATTATTGGTGTATAGCATGTTGCGAGCAGCCGGCATATCCCGCTTTGGCCGTATGCAGAAGATATAGAATACAATGTGGGGCCGCCTATATAAATTCACACCGAACCTCCTGGTTATTTTATAACCAAGAAGCCAAGCAACAACTGCAGCGTAAAGAAATTTAATGAAAACTTAAGGCAATGAGACAAAATTCTTGGCTAGTTCTTTCGCTCTGTTAGCACAAACCTTTACAAAGTATCAATACCTTATGCTTCTCAAACTTTAACGCCCTTTAATTCCATTGCTAGATTCAGAATCATAGGAGGAGGAGGAGGAGGAATAAACTTTTATTTTTGAAACAATATGCCGTGGTAAGCCCCGGTTCTACTCTTGGTGGGAGGCCTACTCATTCCAAGAACCCTCTGGCCTTAGCTTCCTCCTTGGCACTAGCGACGAGGCATCGTTGTTGCTCCAGGTCCTCGGAGACGAGCTTGGCATCCCACTCGTAGGGATTCCACTTTTTTATTAGGCGTTCCATTGAGGGTGATGTTGGGGTCGGGTTCATCCTAGCCGGGTGGTCTGCCTCGCATTCTTGTCTTGAGGAAGAGGTGTTCCGACTTCTCGGGAGCACAGCGGAGGCCACATTTGTACAAGTAGCTCTCGATTGTATCTACTGCTTCCTGTAGGCGCGTTTCTTGTGTTCAAGTGTTTGAGGCACTTGTCCATAAAGTGACATCGTCTGCATAAAAAGCGTGTCTTGGGTCTGCAATCGTGTCGAGGAGGCCGGGTAGCTTGATCATTGCGACGTTGAAGAGCAACGGCGATATGACCGAACCCTGCTGGGTGCCTTTTCTCGGTAATCGGAAGCTGACGCTGCGCAGGTTGTCTATTGCAACTTTGGTCATGCGCCCCGTAAGGAATTTCGGGCATAGTCGTATGTCCGAGACACGCAGCTCAGGTCTTCGAGTTTGCCGATGATAACTTGGTGACTGACGTTGTCAAAAGCTCCCTTTACATCGATGGCTCAAATCGATGATTTGCTTCTGGTACTCAGGTGGCCGATGAGGTCTTCCTTGAGTAGAGGGAAGACATCTTGCATTGACAGGTTCTGCCTGAAACCGAAAAGGGTGTTTGGAAAATATCCATTTTCCTCGAGGTATGAGGTTGGCCGGTTGTGTATCATACGCTCGAAAAGTTTCCCTACGCACGAGGTAAGGAAAATTGGCCGCAATATCTCGAGGCTGAGCTGTTTATTTGGTTTTGTGAACAAGGTGATCTCCGAGTGCTTCCAGGCAGCCGGTAGCTCTCCTTTCTCGCAGCATACATTGAAGCAGTGGAGTAGGACTGCGGTAGCCTGCTGCGGAAGGTTGAGGAGATGCTTGTTCATGATCCGATCTTTGCCCGGGATGGTGTTTATGGTGAGCGTCGACAGCGCTGCAGAGAGTTAAAGCATGCGTAAAGGGTTGGTCAAGTTCGGAGTTTGGTTTCCCACCGTATACTTAGTCATATGCTGTCGTATTCACGGGTGGGTAGCCGCACAGCTTCTTCTGAATTTCTCGGAGGAGGTTCTCTTCAGATCCGGCGTGGTCGTGCACGAGCCTACAGAGGTGCTGTCGCTGCTGCGTCTTCGTAGCGTCGTTGTCGAGAAGGGCGCACAGGAGATGCTACGTCGTCTTTGTGCTCAGGGTTCCCTGGAGTTTGTCGCAAAATGCGTGCCAGTTTTGTCTTCTTAATCTCTCCACGTATGCCTGCGCTTGCTAAGTGATGAGGGCAATTCACTTCTTTGATTTCTTGTTTAGCTTCTGTCTCTTCAATCTCTTGAGGACAGCTCTTCTGGCTTCTTAGAGGTGGAGGAGGGGCGTTTGGACGGCTGATACTACTTCATTTAGCTGTATTGTTTTGGTGTGACGTTCTACCATGTCGATGACTTTCTTCAGCCACTCATCTATGTTCTCGATGGTGGTCTCGCGATTTAGCACGTCTCTGAATGACTTCCACTCCGTTACCCGGACCGTTACAAGCCTAGCGGGCTTGCGAGTTTGAGTCACTTTGTTGGATGATGTGGTGATCGCTGCCCAGGGTATCTGGGAGTTGGCTACATTCTGCCGAGGGCACGTTTAGCGTGAAAGTGAGATCTAGGTTAGTGTCTCTGGAGAAACTATTGCTTATCCTCGTTGTTTTTAGTGGGCCATTGTGGGTGGTTCCACATGGTGAGTCTGCTGTTGTGCAGTGTCGTGCATTCGAGCTCCTGCCTTCGTGGTGGCCTGGTATGCCCAGGCCGAGTGTGGGGCGTTGAAGTCCCCTACTATAACGACTTAATGACCACCAGTGCGTTTCTTAATTTCTGTGGCAAGGTGGTCGAAGTCTGTAAGGTGGTCTCTATGAGGGCTGTACACACTGACTACGAATACGCTCTTGAGCGATTTCTTCTCCGGTATGATTTAGATTAAGCTGTGCTCGATCGGTATATTGACAGGTTCCATTTCCTGTACAGTGAGATTCTTTTTAGTGAGAATTGCCGTGCGTTTTGTTTGTACGTGGGCGTTTACCGTTGCAGCCGGACGTTTTCTGTATTTGTTTCTTGCAGCGCTATGATGTCGGGTGGGTCTTGTTTGACAAATTCTTGTAATGTAGCATGCCGTGGTCGATAGAAACGATAGTTCCACTGCCATATGCAGAGAGTCAAGAGCGGATATGTAGGCGTGTGATTAGGGACAGCAATCTTCGGTTGATTCTGTTGCCTGTCGGCGCTCGCGGGTAGGTGAATCTGAACGAGAGGCACTTCGACCGTTTTCTCGCAGCCGCTTTCTGTCGGGCTGAATGTCATTTGGTGACGTGTTTGGGTGGTGTTTTGTTATGTAGGTCTTCTTCATGTGGGTTATGAAGTTTAGCTGTTGCGCTGCAAGTCCGTAGACCTTGTCGTCTAGCGTGGTAACCTTATTGGCTATACTTGTGGCGAAATTTGTTATTACTGCCTGAACGATTTCCTCAATTGAGGCGCGGGTACTTTTCATGATAGTTTCTCGGAGTGTTTGTAATCTTGCGTCATCTACGGATTCAACCTCTGCATCGGGAAGTCGGGAAGTGAGGGTCGAGGCTGTGCAATGTTCTTTTGGAATTTCGTAGATTTGTGTTGCAATTGATCAATAAGATCTTTTTGCTTCTCGCACTTCTGTAGAAGCCTCTTTGTGTTTTCTTGCTATGTATGTTGACATTGGATTAGCTTGTCGATGAGGGCCTGTTGGCTTTGTAGTTGATTGTTTTGATTTGGCAACGTGCTTTGTTGAATTTGCCACCTATTTTCAAGAGCCTGAACGGCCATAGTTTCGGCCGACAAGAATTTGAAGCTGCTCGTGGTTTTCGATCTACTCGATCCGCTTACCACATCCGAGTAGTTAACGCATTTGGGCGACTGCGAACGTGAACGTGATCGTGAAGGCGATAGGAGTATAGATCTGGATCTACTTCATTTGGGGATGCTGCCATCACTGTCCCTCAAGCTGGTGTTTGAGCTTCCTGAATGACGGAATTCTTCGTAGCCTGAGTTCCAGCGACTGTTTCTCACTTTGTGCCACTCCATGCGTTGCTGTCATATGTTGAATGGTGGCGGGTTGGCTTTCAATCTTTTCCTGCAATCTTTGATTGTGGTTTCATGCCCTTCTCCACATAACTTGTCGTCGGGTAGTTGATCGGTTTTGCCTCATTTAGAGCAGAAGGCTGGCAATGGTCTTGGGAAGACATCCTGGCACTGTCCCGCGTTGCCACAGGTCCTGCAGTATTGCATTGACTTGCGGTAGGATCGGCATTGATTGTCGAGACTCTGGTAGCGGACGTAAGAAGGAACGTGTGGTCCTTGGTTAAAGATCATGGCCCCGGACGATTGCCCGGGCATACGAGCATGGAGGACTGTGTACCTCGCTGGTAAGCGAAGACTCGCCTTAAGTTCTTCACTCGTGCCGGGCAAGAGCCCGCTTATTAGGCCTTTGCATACATCGTCCGGGGTTCCCTTGTTGCCTTTTACATTGAAAAAAGTGCGACCAAGTTGTATTCTGCTGATATTTTGAGTTTCTTCGCGTCTTCCCCGTTGGCCGTGCTTGCAATAATCAGGCTCTCGATTCTCTGTACTTAAACGCACACTTTTTTGTCGAAGTCCTACTGCGGAAACCGCTGGCTCTTCCGATGGCGGCATAGTTCCCAAATATTTTGAATAAGTGTAACACCGTCTGAAAATTATAACACTTTCTTAGCACGATAATGTGCGCCTTGCTGATAGAACGGTCTTCGAAACTAAATGTTCTTTTCTGTAAGGTGATTAGCATTCTATGGATGCATCAAGCATTTTTCGTTCTGCCGGTATCTATGCAACCTCTTTTAAAGCAGTGACTGATGCACGTTTAGAGTTTAATGGCGTGTCTAGCAAAAGTAATTAGGCTGCACTATAAAAAAGACTTCTTTAGATTACGCCTATTACCTCGCACTGTAGTTCGTTGGAAGTAACTCAAATCTTTAGCACCCTGGTTGCGAATCCGCGTTTAACACTATTTTGTCACATACAAAGGCGAAATGCTGAGCATTTGGGTGTACTAACGCGATTATCGTTCTTAGCAGCCTTTCTCCAATTCAGATTGCAAAGAAAGTTGCATTCAGAGATAAGGTATTTCCGTACATTGCTTTATAGGGAATCTCCTCCCATCCTGAGGAGGTTTCTGCCGTACTGTCAGCTGTTAATTACTCCCATTTTCCTTTTCTTCACTTTCCCGCAATTCTTGTGCACTTAGGCAGGCTGTGCCACTAACTACACTCCTCGCAGCGCTATCCACACAGTCCACACTTCTAACTCACTCTTACGCTTTCCGTTGCACCATTTTGCGGCATTGTCCTGCGAATAAACACTTCCACATTTCTTTCCAAGCCGATCTGCTTTCTGCAACACGAATCTTACATATATGCATTGAGCATTCATCTTGAAAGTTCTCCTGTAGCCTACTGTTGGCATATAGGTCAACTTTGGCGAGGTCAACCGCTTTCATTTCTTCATGAGTTGCTAAATATGAATTCCTTACCGCCTGTGCTTAGGAACTTCAGCCACAGCAGTCGCCAAATGGGTTTACAATAACCGATTTCTAAAGGGAGAGAGCGTCGTTGGTTGACGCATGTACGTATCAAGGAGGTCAAGGATTTATTATCACGCTTCAAACAAAAGATTATAATCTCTGAGCAGAAATGTGTCCTTTCAATAGTTTTTTGCCCTCGTCTGTCACTTGCTATGTCAAGTGCTGGTAATAGTTGAGCTAAACGCAAGACCTCGAAGACATATCTAACGCGTTTATTATTAGATAATCCAGGAAATATACTGGATCAACGCTTGCACGCAAAGGAAACTGACGTGTCCCATCTTTATTCGGACACTGTTTTTTTGTGTCCGCTGTATGAGATAGAGCGTAATAATCTTCATGATAATTAAGATCGTGCTCGGCATCCCCACCGCACGAAGTTCTTGGATGCATTCAAGATAGTATTGAAGATAGGAAAAGCTTCAACTTCGGAAACACTGCAGTAGGGTTACCCCACGAATAAAAACTTCTTGCCTCGCACAATCTGAAAGAATCAAATAATAATTTCCTATGAATTGCCCTTGCACAGCGGTGAATGAAAACCTTACTGTACATTTGTACCGTACAGGTGTCACTGACAACGGTAGCACTAGTTACTTGCACCAGGGGTTCACCAGCAGCATTGATTACGCAAGACCCAGCGCAAGCGGCACAGGCATGGATGAAGCATCAGCCATTATAGAAGGTGGCACCAAGTGAGTCCACATTTAGAACATTTGAATTCAAACGAAACTCAGAGGCTACAGGGTTGGCTTCCCGTGAGACAATCATGCCTGTACTCACTAATTTCTTCTTGGGAGGATTAGCTCTGTTGCCCGAAATGGGCACCATATCAGCAGCTTTCAGCGTTCGGCAGGTGGAGGTTGCCGTTACGATATACTCAGAAATGTCAAGGCGCAATCGTATTATGAATTTGTGCAATCGTACCATTTCGTTTTTCTCATAAATAATACCTCCCTGTAACTGATCATATAAAAGTACTGAAAAGGGGTTTTTTGCAGCACGTACGCGGGATCGCAAGTAGCCCTTGATCGCGAGTCCTAGGCGTTCGCATCAGCAGCCCGAGCTCGGGTCTCGCGCCGCAGCGGTGGCAGTCCGCACAGCGCCACATGCATATTACACACTACAGTACATATTCTTTTCAAATGAGCCTACCGTGCAGAGAAGCCTGGCTCCTTGGTACGCAATGGCTTCCGCCTTCCCGGGTCTGTGCAACAAAAATCAGGTGTATTGGGAAGGGAATCAGGGAATGTTCGCTTTAGGACAACAACCTGTAGTCTCCTTTGCCGGTCCTCCCCATCATACCATCTTTTTGACAGCGAATATTGGAGTTCATTGGGTTAGGTTTTGTGCACGTAATTTGCCACGCGGCCCAACGAGTGTTTAGTTAATACCCGAGTAGGTATGGAAATATACACTGTCTATTATAATACTGCCTCCCTAACTTTTGTCAATATTTCTGCTATCATGATATAGAAGTAGTGGTGGTG
The DNA here is from genome assembly GCF_023375885.2 of Dermacentor andersoni. Classification (NCBI taxonomy): domain Eukaryota; kingdom Metazoa; phylum Arthropoda; class Arachnida; order Ixodida; family Ixodidae; genus Dermacentor; species Dermacentor andersoni. The sequence goes on along the minus strand of NC_092824.1, from coordinate 27,531,111 downwards.
CCGGTGGACGAAGAGTGCCGTCTAAATTTGCAGAATACCTTTTTCATTTCGATCTAATAAGTGGCATTATGTGGCCTGCCTTAGATAAATATGTGTGTGTGCCTGAAGGATTCTGGACGCTAAAGTTTTCACAAGGGGCTTGGTCCTTGTGATTTGCGTCCCCTCGCCGAAACGTTGGCTTCAGCTACTGTCTTTGTTCTACCGCTGTTTACTACCTCAGGAATCCGTGTTCATGTGAATATCTGTCTTTTGTTGTAGAATTTCTGGGACCACCGGTGTTGACCATTGGAAAACGCAGTACCACCACCCGGCTGATGGCACTTCCACCCTCTGCGGTAGGTGCGGGAGGCTTTCGGCCATTAGTACCCCACACCTCGCCTTCAAGGTGACTGAGGAATCTACCGTCTGCTATGGCACACGACACATTTGGAAAGAATGAATGAACAAATTCTGGTTTTTCACCTGTCTAACCGTGAGGGATGCCATAGTGGGGTAATACGAGTTATTTTTCACCACCAGAGGACCTCTAACGTGCCCTCGATGTTAAACAGCATCACCTCTGGCTGAGGTGTGGTTGGGAAAATTTCGTTCGTGCGCGTTTTCGCTGTTCAGTCTATTCAAACTTCTTTTGTTTCTGTTAAGTCATTTTATTACTAAGCCTTCGTTGCCTCATTCAATATACGGTGACAATCTAAGAATAGTGTGCAAGCTCCGTCCACAAGATACGAGTGAAACTGCTTTTAACCTCTAAAAATTAGTTACAATCCGCTCACACCCTAATTGCCTTGCTCTGCTAAAGTAATTGCAAACCTAATAGAAGAACAGAAGCACTCTATTTCAAGCTGAAGTTGTACCTTTGGCTGACTGCTGATAAGGATGCTCTCCTCGGAGTCTACGGTGAGCTAGGCTTCTGCGGCTCCCAGAGCAGTGGTCAGCCGGGCCCAATATTGCCTCTTTGTTTCCGCTCACGTACCTCTACAACACGCGTCTTCATGCAGCGGTTCGAACCTTCCGAGATGGCGCCATAACGCCGACCGAAGAGTAAACACAGGTTTCCAGGCTACGCGGCCCACAAGCCACAACTTTTGACCCGTGGCTTGATACGATGGTGTTGATTTATTGACACCCTCTTTTTTAGAGGACGGTGACAAATGATCCCCTTGCCCGGCTGAGTTAACCAAGTCCAGCTACATACAACATGCAACTGTACATACAAACACTACGTGTCCGGACGCCTGGAGGAATGCAACGCAAGTGCAATTGAAAGTTTCTGCGTATCGAGGAAGCGCAACGCGCATCTCACATCGCGTGAGAAGTGGCACGCTACGATGCTAATGATAATAATGGTAATAATGATAAGTTATATGCATACGTTTTGAAACAGGGCCGTGAAAATCATCTAGCCTGCTGAATTTATTTTTGAAGTGGTGTACATGTCTTTCACTGTATTTTTTATACTTCTCATTATTATATTTTTTTCTTCTTCAAGACACTAAAACCATTTCTTGGCCAATCCCTACAGTTAGCGGGAGCCTGGTAATAGCTGTGACGGACACAGTCAAGAACATTGCCATCCGGAAAGGCTACTAGAATGAGCCCATAAGAGCTTATGCTGTAAAAATTTTGACCGCGTCCGCACCTTTACATCAATCATTCGAACACCACCGAACTCTTTCATCCGTGCATCACGTGCCAATGTCTCGACTTATTTGCTCTTGTGAGCTAGGGTGATGGGGCACTGGTAGAGTGCACGATGTCCTGGAATTAGCCCACATGTCTCAGTATTTCGTCGCAGCAGCTGACGGTTTGTAAAACTATTACGTTTTACTGATTTTATCATCTACCCAGCCTGAACAAGTTTCAACTTTTCATTGCCGAGTACAAATGACTTCATCGTCTTAAAACAAAACAGCATGACAAAAACCTATATACACTGTATACGATTGTGCAACACCTAGTGTAGATAACGTCACAACATGTGTTCGTCTCAGTTACATTCGTTGAATAGCCCTACGGAACCCAATTACTCGCATGTATATATTCGTGCGAAACAGCTGCAGAATTCATGCGGTGCCCTCATACGCTGGTCTCCAACGTGGTCCTCGTCCTGCTTTCGTCACACACTGCACTGCTCGATTTACAGAAGCACGTAAGGTTTCGGGGAACCCTTATCAACGCTGGATGGCAAGGAAATTACAAAATAGCTCTCGTCCCGTGGATTCGTACAGTGCGTGGTGTGTTGCACTTTATGGTTTGTGCAGATAAAATAGGATTTGCAAATCTGGAGGCTACACTGTATCTGTCCTGCACATGACCAGGCGGCCTAAGTTAAGCCGAATTTTTGAAAGAAAAAATTCTCCCCCACGCGCGTATTGCCCAAATGTACGAAGGAAAACCATGCGGCATTCTCATTATGAAGGTTTGCATTAGTTGAAAAATTCGCGTTATTACGACAATCCGCACACCCACAAATTATTATTGTACAGGCGAATGACAATTCTCCGATTCATGAAGCATTCAGCGCTTTTTGGATTTCGCTGACCTTTCATAGGCCGAATTAAGTCCCAGCAATTTTAAAGCTAGAAGATGATGACATTACTTTAAAGACAGCAGTTTCTGGGCCAAGCACAAGACCTCGAGAAGAGCTATCGCACATATAAAGACATAGAGTAAGCAGCCAATGGGCGTTTAATTCCGACAAAACCATGCGGGATAACCATCGTACAATTTTTCAATAAGTGCTGCATCTAGTACGTAGAGATCGATGCGCACATGCATTTCTGTATCACATTTTGTTATGACATCCAGCGCAGACGTCTGATGCTGAATAGTTTATTCCGAGACAATAATTTGTCAAACTTCAACTAGAAGGGAAAAAACAAATATGCTCTGCACGATCAAACAAACTTTGGTGTGAGCACAAAAGACCCAAGAATGAAACAACTCCCTAAAAATATGCTTGTCTTCGTCGACACCATGTTGTATTTTCCGGGATTTCGTGGATTGAATTTATAAGATCATTTCACACGGCGGCAGAGCTGTACGTATTTCAGAGCACGAAGACTCTACTAATATTTGTTGCTTCCAGCTTTGTGGATTCTTGCCGCGCAGTGGGGCAGTATGTCCTCTGTTTCCAGGGCATACAGACATGACAGAAAATGGAACAACCGATTGCCCACTTCTTGTGTACAGAAACAGTGGCGGTGGAGTTGACACAAAGAAAAATACAAGCGGCACGGGCTTGGAAGAATCATTGGGTTGTTTGGGATACGACTCTAGGTGAGCCTAAATTTTGTAAGAATTTTTTTTAAACCTGAGCTATTCTAAGAATTACGCCTACATTGATGCTCTGATGTGAGGAACGAATATCTATGCCCCAAATGCCAAATATCAGCTCGTGTTCAAACAATATTGTGTTGACGTAAAGAGCAAGCTTTAGTTCAGCATCTACTGCCTAAGTACATGTTAAAGAAATGAACGTGTTTGACGACACAATGAGCTGTAATGAAGCTTTTGGCATTTCAAGAAATGATCTAACGTAATTCAATGAATTCCATTTTTCAATTATGTCATATAGCTTTAGGAAAAAAAACAGAATTCAAGTATGAAAATTAAAACTATAACAGAGCAAGAAATACAATTCCACAATTTTCTAAGCTGCACCTAATAACCCATATAAAGTGCGAAAACGTTTGCATTACACAACACTCTGAAGTATACTACTCTCTTAGAAGATCCCTTGCAAATCCTGCGAGACATCGACGTCATACATGTCGTTAATCAGGGAATGACTATTGCAATATAAACTGTCTATAATTGTATGAACCTTACATTTGTTGGTTATTCTAATACCATGGTGGAGATGTATTAGCTTCGCCTTTGGTGTAGATATCGCCTATATTGGTACAATACCTTTTACATTTCAATCTACTAGCTCACTGTACATTGTCTTAGAGCAACATGCCTCTCTGCATGAAGAATTGTGCAAGCAAGCGTTTCAACAAAGGTATTTTCCTCGTGAGTCGCGTTCCCTTTCGAAAACGGTGGCTTCAGCGACAATATTCCTTCTACTAGTGCTAACCACCTCAGGCCTCAGTGTTCACGTAATTATCTGCCTAATGTTCCAGGGTTCCTCTGAGCACCGGTGTTAACCAATGGAACACGGAGTACCACCTGTCCGGAGGCACATCCAGCGTCTACAGTAACTGTGGGCAGGTTTTCCACCCCTGGCATTCTTCGCCTCGCCTTGCAGGTGATTGAGGAAGCTAATCTCTCCTATCGCGCACGACACGTTTATACAGCATCGCCCTTGGTTTTCAGGTGCATGGTTCTGCACCTGTCAATCTGCGGAATACACTCTGCATGGTTTCGTATTCACAAAGTTGGACTGTTGTCGCTTGCACATGGCTCACGGGTGATAAAATTTTATAATTGATGCGCAAATACAGCTACTGACGTGTGTATGATTCTCTACTGTTCGCGAAGATCGTTGGCAGATATGCGTGAGAAATTCCTGACACTCATTCAACCAATGTAAGAAAGTTGGCATTTAAATAGGGGGGAAGAAACAAGAACGCAATGCAACATGCACCAGAAGACATTTTCTGGCTATGTCTGAGGCGTTAGTCAGAACTGCGAAGCATGTAGCAACAGTGTGATATTCAAGATTTCGTCTCGACGTCGACAGGAAAAAAAAACACAGCTTTAAGGCTCTTAATAATGTGTAATGACACACAATATTAGGAGCCTTAAAGCTGATTTTAGCTGATTTTTAAATAGTGTTGCTTTGTAGCGGATGTTTGTTGGGGTGTATAAATTATGAATTCGATTGGGCTGCGTTTATTACCCTTACCTTAGAGTGAACGTAAAGATATGCTGCAAAATTGTCGTAATTATTTAACGAAATGAAGAACAACATACACAGCTAAACACGACGTATGGCAGGAGATTTAGTCTTCATGCGAGGCATGCTATTCTCCTCTGTTTGCAATCATTGTTGCTGAGTCATAGATTCCCAACAAAACCAAAACTTCTCTATATAGTTATACTAACGGCATACTGCTGGCGCTTTGCGGATTTGCTAACATGTTCTGCCACGTCCCCTTGTTGGACTCCATGGAATAACTTCATTCCATGGGATCCTCGAAACCGTTTTCAACCGATCGTGCCTCGAAAAGTGTACACACCGACGCAACCTCGCTATTCTGGCCCAAAAGAAAGAAACTTTCCCGAAATTCCACGTCACTCATTCTGAGACATCATCTACAAAAGCTAGAGCAATTTCACTATTTCTTGTGGCCAAGTACCTCAAAAGCCCATTGGAATTGGTTGCAAGGTAACAAAGATGGCAGTGGGGATTTGCTCCTCGAAATAAAAGACAAGGAACAATACAAAATACCCGCACACCTCGTAGCCTTTGGTAACATCCCTGTTTCTGTGAGCGCACACCGAACTATGAACACAATCAAAGGCGTAGTATCAGATGAAGACTTAATGAAATTGAATGAAGAACTCCTGGATGTATGGAAGGATAAAGGCGTAATGCATGTGCAGCGCATCAAAATCAGACGGAATGACTACGAAATCCCAACAAAGCATGTGATACTAACTGTCAGCTCAACTACTTTACCCGACACTCTTGAAACCGGCTATGTAAAAAAAAGTTCATGTTCAACCTTACGTTTCGAACCCGCGACGTTTCTTCAAACGTCACATTTTGTCATGTATCCCAGAGCTTCCGAGGGCAGCTTATGAGAGAAAAGTGCAGCACAACCGGTCACTCTGCTGACAACTGCAGTGGGAATGAGGCACGTTGTACGAACTGCGACGGCACTCACCTCGCTACTCCAGAGCTTGTCCAGCCTGGAAGAAAGAAAAGGGAATAATTACTCTAACATTTAAAGAGGCTATAACGTTTCGTGAAGCACTATACAAGGGATATCCTCGTTATTTTTACCCAAAATATCTTTCGCTGAAGTTGTGAAATGGAGGGCGGCACCACAATGCCCTCTGGCAGCAGCCGGGAGCACGCCTAGCATGCCGAGGCTAACGCCACCCGCCCCTACGCTGAGAGTAGCCAACGCTGCCCTGCCATCTCTCAGTGTCCACACCAGTGGGCTCTTCAAGCTCCGGCAGCAGCCCTGGCACCGCAGAAGCCACAGGGGTGCTGTCAACCTCGCTGGGCCGTAGGGGACGAATACTTCGTCGCTTGAGATTAAGCCTACGCGGCGTACACATCGCTCTTTGGAGCGAGTGTCCAGCGCCTCTCAAGAAGGTACGGACACCAGTCCAAGCCAAACTGCGCAGGTAGCCTCGAAGGAGCGGTGAGGTTCTCTTGAACGCTCCAAAAACGACAAAACACCAATTACAGGGCCTAAGAAAGGCTCTGTAAAGTAAGTCCCTCTCCTCCCTTTTGGGACACAACAGAATTTTTCAATTTTTTTTCAACATGGACTACATCATACAGTGGAATGCTAGATGTCTTTTAAGAAACCTAGATGACGTCGAAGAAATTCTCAATGTTAAGTCATAAAGTGCTGTTTGTACAAGAAACACATCTAACTTCCATGCACACAGTCTTCCTCGAACAGTACATAAATTTGCGGAAAGACCGCGAGGACGCTGTCGCATCATCTGGCGGTGTAGCTATCATTGCTGATAGAAGTGTAGTGAGTCAGCATTTGAAGCTCTAAACGGCCATTGACTAAGTGGCCGTTCGAGCCGTACTTTTAAATTAACTCATTACCATATGCTCCTTGTATATACCACCACATTATCAGCTTCACAGACGTGACTTAGAATAATTAATAGATGATCTTCGAGAGCCCAATCTGATTCTTAGGGATTTTAATGCACACAGTAGTTGGTGTGGTAATTCACGCTGTGATGCACGAGATCGCGTTATTGAACAGCTGTCTCTTGAATACGAAGGAGCCCACGTATTTTAGCCTGGCTAACAAGTAATACTCTGCCATAGATCTTTGCATTTCATCGCCGAAGCTGTTACCCTATTTTAAATGGAATGTGCTTCATAATCTGTACGAGAGTGACCATTTCCCAGTAATCCTAACTACGATGAAACAAGATCAACTGCCCCCCGCAGGTCCCTCAGTGGAAGGTCGACTCGGCCGATTGCGAATGGTACCGCACTCTTACTCACATGAGGTGGACCGAGATGCCCGGTATAACCATAAATATTGCTGTTACGTATTGTACAGCTTTTATACGTGATGTCGCCTGTATATGTATTAATCAAGCGAGCGGCATGGGTTCCAAGTGGCGTGTTTCTTGATGGAACGATGCATGTAGGCAAGCACGGGGGTCCCAGAAGAAAGCGTGGGCGCTGCTTCGCGATTCTCCTACAACACAAAACCTGAAAACGTTCAAATATGTCAAACCCCAAGCAAGGAGAATGCGCCTACAAGCAAGATGAGATATTTGGGCAAAGTTTATATCAAGCATCAACTCATACACAAACGAGAGAAAAGTCTGGAAAGGAGTGAAGAAAGTTAATGGGCAATCAACGTATTCCCTGCCTTTAGTAAATAGCCACAGTAACAGCGTGGAAGATCAAGTATTCCACCATAAACGATTTGTCCAGTTAACGTTTTCGCAACCGGCCCACAGTGGCGCAAGCTTTCTCAGTTCGTGCTAGAAACATATCTGTAGGAACAAGGGTTCCACTGCTTGAATAACACCCTATGCCCCAGGCTATACAGCCCACGCTGTGGCAGTGCAAACCTATAAACTGTGACACATCTTTCGTAGCTGTAACAAAGCGCGTGCCGGTCGCGCATATCCGAATGTGCTTTCCCGATCTACAGCACAAGTAATTCTCTCCTGAATGTTCTACGCAAGCATCGAAGTGTTATTCTGGCGTGTCTTACGCAGTGGTCGCTCCTTCCTGTTCGAATGCCGGATACACTAACACAAGCAGTTTTGCAGAAGAGGCCTACACGATTTAGGCCACCAATAAACACATTAACGAATTTAATATCCCAAATGCAGTTATATACACAGACTCTTTGAACGTCATAAAAACTTTGAAAACAGTCAAAAATATCGACATCCTGTAATTTTAACTCTTTACTCAGTACAATGCACTACCTATGCGTCCAAGCAGCATATGGTGGTATGCTGGGTGCCGGAGCACCGAGAGATTGAAGGAATTGTGTTGGTTGACAAGCTAGGCGCGTCCGTCCATGTGAACGCTGCCAACTCTTCCACAACTGTCCCTTTCATGGACCTCAAGCCCTCCCTATGAAAAACGCTCAGGGCTTTCTGGCAGTGGTTGTGAGATAAAGAAGCAGAAAATAAACTACACATTATCAAGCCGTATTTGGCAACTGGCGGCTGGTATCGTAGAACCGCCGTACAGAAGCAAGACTTTGCAGACATAGTATAGGACACAGTTACAGTACACACGCGTACCTCTTCTCCGGTAGCGACCCAACCACGTGTGATAAATGTGGTGAGCCATTTACCGTGTTTCACATCCTGGTGCAATGCACTAAATTAGACGCTAATAGGAAAAAGCATTTTCCATTACCACACAGGCAGCGAATTCCACTGCATCCTCTAATGATCGTAGGTATAGATCCTCTCTTTAAATATTGTCACGTGGTGGTGACGTTAAGAACACAGTAGCACTACTGTGAAAGGCAAAACTAGATTTTATTGGGCGAACCTGTGCCCACAAAACAGGCTACACTTATAGCACAACGAAAGCGGCGAACACAGTCGGCGATCGTCGAAAATCTGATCAGCGGGTCAAGCGCGTCGGCTTTTATAGAGCAGTCATCGAATGTCCCAGACTAAACGTTGGGACCCGCATGCCTTCTACAAAGATCTACACCATTCGTGTCAAGCGATGAAATCAGATAATACAAGGTTCGGCGACAACAGACAGCGGATAGAAGCATCGATAACTTTCCAGAAACTTCGGGTACATGCAGGCGCGTCCATCGCTGTGCGATTACAGTTGTTAAGCGGCGAAACGTGGTCGCCCGATAAAGATAAGTACACGTGTCAATACCCCCCTCTTAAAAAAGCATCGTCCCGATGCTACAAATATAAGAGAGCGAAACACAAAAGGACACTTCTTAAACATAAGTAACAAAAAAGAAATAAAGTCCAAAGGTCAGTTACGCGAAGCCACAAAGTTCGTTAACGCTGGTAGTAGGGCTTGAGTCGCACAACGTGGACTATTTCAGGTCGCGAGCGGCGCCGCTGTGATAGCGAAATACCGTCTGGCACGACCTCATAGTCCAGTGCGCCAATGCGTCGGATGATCTTGTACGGTCCGAAATAGCGACGCAAAAGCTTCTCGCTCAGTCCTCGTCGGCGTATAGGGGTCCAAACCCAAACACGGTCCCCGGGCTGGTACTCCACGAAGCGTCGTCGGAGGTTGTAGTGTCGGCTGTCGGTCCTCTGCTGGTTCTTGATTCGCAGGCGGGCGAGCTGTCGGGCTTCTTCGGCGCACTGGAGGTAGGCACGGACGTCAAGGTTCTCCTCGTCCGTGACGTGAGGCAGCATGCCGTCGAGCGTCGTCGTCGGGTTCCTGCCGTAGACCAGCTTGAACGGCGTGATCTGTGTTGTTTCTTGTACCGCCGTGTTATAAGCGAATGTTACGTACGGCAGGACGGCATCCCAGGTCTTGTGTTCGACGTCGACGTACATCGCTAGCATGTCGGCGAGGGTCTTATTCAGCCGCTCCGTAAGACCATTCGTCTGCGGGTGGTAAGCCGTTGTCCTCCTGTGCCTTGTCTGACTGTATTTCAGAATGGCTTGGGTGAGCTCCGCTGTAAAGGCCGTTCCTCGGTCGGTGATGAGAACTTCTGGGGCGCCATGTCGCAGCAGAATGTTTTCGACAAAGAATTTCGCCACTTCGGCTGCGCTACCTTTCGGTAGTGCTTTTGTTTCAGCGAAGCGGGTGAGGTAGTCCGTCGCCACGACTATCCACTTATTTCCGGTTATTGACGTCGGAAAGGGTCCCAACAAGTCCATCCCGATCTGCTGGAATGGTCGGCAAGGAGGCTCGATTGGCTGTAGTAATCCGGCTGGCCTTGTCGGCGGTGTCTTGCGTCGCTGACAGTCTCGGCATGTTCTGACATAGCGGGTGACGTCGGCGGTCAGGCGCGGCCAATAATACTTTTCTTGTATCCTCGATAGTGTCCGGGAAAATCCGAGGTGTCCAGCGGTCGGATCGTCATGTAGGGCGTGCAATACTTCTGGACGAAGTCCTGACGGGACAACAAGAAGGTAATTGGCGCGGACTGGTGAGAAGTTCTTCTTCACGAGTAGACTGTCTTGAAGCGTGAAGGAAGATAATCCGCGCTTAAATGCCTTGGGAACAACGTCGGTGTGCCCTTCCAAATAATCGACGAGGTCTTTAAGTTCCGGGTCCGCTCGTTGTTGTTCGGCGAAGTCTTCCGCGCTTATTATTCCAAGGAAGGCGTCGTCATCCTCGTCATCTTGCGGCGGCGGGTCAATGGGGGCGCGTGATAGGCAATCGGCGTCTGAGTGTTTTCGTCCGGACTTGTATGTTACAGTGATGTCGTATTCTTGTAGTCTCAGGCTCCACCGTGCCAACCGTCCCGAGGGATCCTTTAAATTCGCTAGCCAACACAAGGCGTGATGGTCGCTGACGACTTTGAATGGCCTGCCATATAGGTAAGGGCGAAATTTCGCTGTAGCCCAAACGATGGCGAGGCATTCCTTTTCGGTTGTAGAATAATTGCCTTCCGCTTTTGGCAACGACCGGCTAACGTAAGCTATCACGTGTTCATGTCCATCTTTTCTCTGGACCAGGACGGCGCCGAGGCCTAGGCTACTGGCGTCAGTGTGGATTTCGGTATCGGCGTGCTCGTCGAAGTGCGCAAGTACGGGCGGCGACTGCGTGCGTCGTTTGAGTTCTTTAAATGCGTCGGCCTGCGGCGTTTCCCACTTGAACTCGACGTCACATTTAGTTAGCTGCGTCAGCGGCTCAGCGATGCGTGAAAAGTTCTTGACAAATCGCCTGTAGTAGGCACACATGCCAAGAAATCTACGCACTGCCTTCTTGTCGATGGGCTGTGGGAACTTTGCTATGGCAGCTGTCTTCTGCGGGTCGGGGCGGACTCCAGATTTGCTGATGACGTGGCCTAAAAATAGAAGCTCCTCGTAAGCGAAGCGGCACTTTTCCGGCTTCAGAGTAAGTCCTGATGACCTGATGGCCTCTAGTACTGTTGCCAGCCGCCTAAGGTGAACGTCGAAATTTCCGGCGAAGACGACGACGTCATCCAAGTATACGAGACAGGTCTGCCACTTCAATCCTGCTAAAACCGTGTCCATCACGCGCTGGAACGTTGCAGGCGCCGAGCACAGTCCGAATGGCATAACCTTGAACTCATAGAGGCCGTCTGGGGTGATGAAGGTGGTCTTTTCGCGATCTCTTTCGTCGACTTCTATTTGCCAATAGCCAGACTTGAGGTCCATGGACGAGAAGTATTTAGCGTTGCAGAGCCGATCCAATGCGTCGTCTATCCGTGGGAGGGGGTATACGTCCTTCTTCGTGATCTTGTTCAGACGACGATAATCGACGCAGAAACGTAGGGTTCCGTCCTTTTTCTTTACCAGAACAACAGGGGATGCCCACGGGCTTTTCGACGGCTGGATGATGTCGTCGCGCAACATTTCGTCGACTTGTTCTCTTATAGCTTCACGTTCTCGCGCCGAAACTCGGTAAGGGCTCTGACGGAGTGGTCGAGCGCATTCCTCGGTGATTATGCGATGCTTGGCGACTGGTGTTTGTCGAATCCTCGATGACGTCGAAAAGCAGCCTTTGTATCGTCGGAGCAGACTTCTGAGCTGCTGTTGCTTAATCATAGGGAGATTTGGATTAATGTCGTAGTCTGGTTCGGGAACCATGGTCGTCGGGGTAGATGCGGCGGAATCCGAGAGGACAAACGCATTACTTGTTTCCAGAATTTCCTCGATGTACGCGATCGTCGTGCCCTTGTTGATGTACTTGAACTCCTGGCTGAAGTTTGTCAGCAACACTTCAGTTTTCCCTCCATGCAGTCGAGCGATCCCTCTTGCGACGCACATTTCACGGTCTAGCAGTAGACGTTGGTCGCCTTCGATGACGCCTTCTACGTCAGCGGGTGTTTCGGTGCTGACCGAAATAACAATGCTGCAGCGAGGCGGGATGCTCACTTGATCTTCTCGCACACTCAAGGCGTGATGGCTACGAGGGCTCTCCGGCGGCATTGCTTTATCTTCCGACAGCGTTACTGACTTCGACTTCAGGTTGATGATTGCGCCGTGTTGGTCCAGGAAGTCCATACCGAGAATGACGTCTCGTGAACACTGTTGGAGGATAACGAAGGTGGCAGGGTAAGTCCGGTCATGAATGGTTATTCTTGCCGTGCAGATCTCAGTCGGCGTGATGAGGTGCCCTCCAGCGGTGCGAATCTGAGGGCCTTCCCATGCGGTCTTAACTTTCTTCAACTGGGCGGCGATGTGTCCACTCATTACGGAGTAATCGGCCCCTGTGTCGACTAAGGCAGTGACTGCGTGGCCGTCGAGAAGCACGTCGAGGTCGGTTGTTCTTTGTCTGGCATTGCAGTTAGGTCTTGGCATTGGATCACGGCTGCGTCGTGTTGAACTGAAGTTGGAACGTCGCGTCGTCAAGTCGTCTTTCGTCGGTGTAGTTTTGGCTTCCAGACTTCGTCGGGACGGCGGCGTGTCATTATGTCGTCGAGATGGTCTCTTCGTCGTCTTCGTCGGCGGCGGAGGATCTTCGTCAGTTCGACGAACAGCAACCGCACCTCCATCGGTTGCTGCTTTTAGTTTTCCGGGTATGGGCTCGCAGAGCGGCCCCGGGCTGGGCCAGTGTATGGACGGCGCTGCGGCGACAGGTAGCGGCCTGGTGACGGCGAACGGGATGGTCGTCGAGAGTTCCACTGAGTGCCGGCTAGGTAATCGGCAATGTCACGTGGGCGCTCCCCAAGCTGTGGACGCGGCGCGTTGACGGCGAACCCTCTCAGTCCCATGTCGCGGTATGGGCATCGGCGGTACACATGGCCGGCTTCTCCGCAGTGATAGCAGAGCGGGCGGTGGTCGGGGGCTCGCCAAATGTCAGTCTTCCTCGCATAGGTGCGCTGGGCGACGGGTGGGCGCGCTGGCGGCGGCGGACGACGGAATTGCGGTGTTGCAGAACCTTGGCGCGGTCGCGCAGGGGGGCCTTGACGGCGGGCGACGACGGCGGCGTAGGTCATTGCTTCCGGCTGCGGTGGTTCTGGTTGCACCTCAGGAACTCCAAGGGATCGGTGCACCTCTTCTTTCACGATGTCGGCGATAGAGGCCACTTGAGGCTGCGACGAAGGCAAGACCTTGCGCAGTTCTTCGCGCACAATGGCCCTGATGGTCTCGCGCAGATCGTCCGTGGCCAGTGATTGAATTCCTGCGTAGTGGGTAGAGCTTGTGCGGCGGTTGAATTGCCGGTTCCGCATTTCGAGTGTCTTCTCAATGCCGGTGGCCTCGCGAAGGAACTCTGCTACGGTCGTCGGTGGGCTTCATACCATTGCGCCGAAAAGTTCTTCCTTCACACCACGCATGAGTAGGCGTACTTTCTTTTCGTCGGCCATATCCGGGTCGGCGTGGCTGAACAGATGGCTCATTTCTTCCGTAAAGATGGCAACGTTCTCATTTGGTAGCTGCACTCGGGCGTCCAGCATAGCTTCGGCCCTTTCCTTGCGCACGACGCTTGTAAAGGTGCGCAGGAAGCCGGTACGGAACAGGTCCCATGTTGTCAATGTCGACTCCCTGTTCTCGAACCACGTTCTCGCGGCGTCTTCTAGGGCGAAGTATACATGCCGCAACTTGTCGTCGGAGTCCCAGTTGTTGAAAGTCGCGATTCGCTCGTACGTCTCCAGCCAGGATTCCGGGTCTTCAGTTGCTGCTCCATGGAAGGTCGGTGGGTCCCGAGGTTGTTGCAGGACAACGGGGGTCGCTGGGGCAGCCATTGGGGTTGTCTTGGCCTCGATCTTCTTGGTCTTCTCAGGTAGAAGTCCGTGTTCCGGGGGCAGCTGTTGTAGACGACGGCTTACTCGATGGTCCGTGACTACGTTGGTGCTCTCTTTAAGGTCCGGGCTTGGATCACGGCTTGTCGGGGGCGTCCGGTACATGGACCAAAAGCACCTCCACCAGATGTCACGTGGTGGTGACGTTAAGAACACAGTGGCAATACTGTGAAAGGCAAAACTAGATTTTATTGGGCGAACCTGTGCCCACAAAACAGGCTACACTTATAGCACAACGAAAGCGGCGAACACAGTCGGCGATCGTCGAAAATCTGATCAGCGGGTCAAGCGCGTCGGCTTTTATAGAGCAGTGATCGAATGTTCCAGACTAAACGTTGGGACCCGCATGCCTTCTACAAAGATCTACACCATTCGTGTCAAGCGATGAAATCAGATAATACAAGGCTCGGCGACAACAGACAGCGGATAGAAGCATCGATAACTTTCCAGAAACTTCGGGTACATGCAGGCGCGTCCATCGCTGTGCGATTACAGTTGTTAAGCGGCGAAACGTGGTCGCCCGATAAAGATAAGTACACGTGTCAATATGAATCGTTGTTCGAAGTTTTAAAAGATGTACATGGTTTTCATGCTATAGTCCCAGGTAATCCATAGAAAGGCATCTTAAAAGAGGTTCCCGCTGTGGTGGCTGCATTAAAAGAAAACAACTGCCTCCCATAATTTCGGCTCAAAAGCATTCAGGCGACACATGTGCTCTTCTTGCATTTTAGCCCCATGATCACTTGTCATTCGTACTATACACATACACCGCTTTAGTAACAGTCATAATTTTATAATGTATAATGTTTTACGCTTCTACGATAGTGATTGAGTTCAGGGCACTTTACAGCCTTGTTACATCCCATCATCGCAACTCACCAGTCAGCTCCAAAAACACAAAATTATCAGTCATGGAGCTCTTTAGCAATACCTGGCCCTTGCGCCACTAAACAACACACATTCATTCATTCATTCTTCTCATAATGGTCATTTGCCGTGATTCAAAGCAACACATCTCATATTTTACGGGCACCTTGCTATCTAAGTTTCCCTCTGGGAGTAGCGAAAATAAATGTGGTCGAAGAGGAGCAGGAAGCCGAACGCTCCATTTATTTTATTTCACCCAAAGGAAAAGGTATGCTTAAATTTAATGTGTAAAATTATAAAACATTTTAGTATGTCCGACCAAGGGAAACAATCAACGTAAGTTCCTCTGGTTGAAACCATTGCTAATATTTGAGCACATATCGCAACTATGTGAAAAGTCTAAAATTATCCCGTGACCTCTCGTCGCTTGTCTGAGTAAGATTGAAGTGGAACAGGATATACTAGGCTTAAATTTACATTTTCTATATCCATCACTCCATCGCTTCTAATACGCGATCTGTGGCAGGGCGTCATCTATTTCACGCTGCCACGCAGTCTGCAGTACACCAACTTCACATTATCATATAACGGTTAAAAAAGATTCTTTTTCGATGCCAATAATCCCCACTAAGAGCCAATATAACCCTCCGGTTTAAATCTGAAGTTGTGTTCCAATTCACCATCGTGTAGCTTCGTGGCTTGTTTTTGTGGCCGTGAAGGCAACAAACCTTGGTTGACAAACCAGATGTCTTGTTTCGAGTATAGACAACCATGTGTGGTTGAGGAATTGACCTTCGTGCACGTTTTCCTAGTTCCTTTCATCTAAACATGCATTGCTTTTGGTAAATAATTTATTGCAAAGCATTCGTAGAGTTTTTCTATAGTCCGTGACAGCTCAAAAATAAAGTGCAAACTGAACTGAGTGCGCTTACCCATGACCTCTGAAACAGCCACGCAACCTGGATTACGCTCTGAGCTTAATTACCTTGCTCTGTTTATGAAAGTGTTAAACTGATATAAGAATCACAGCCCGCTTTTACAAACCTAAGTATTTCTTTCGGGTGAGCGGTGACATTAGGATCAACAATGATGTTTGCCAAGACGTTCAGGTTCCGCGCAACGCCGTTTGAGGTCGTCGAAATAAGTGAAGAGAAGTTAAAGGCACATCCATTATACTTGTGTTTGAGTTGCACAGCATACATATAACCTTTTATTTTTGGGGTTTGGCCGACTATAAGCACTTCGCTGTAGGTGGATATGTGTGTTGGCAGGCAGGATAGGGACCTTCCTGTCACGCCTCCTCTACGGAATATCACCTGCGCTGTCGAGCAAATGAACCCGGTGCTCTATCCATTACACCACTTCTTCTTTTTTAAAGTCAGACGGCCATCGCGTGCCTAGTTGAATCGTTCAGAACTCATCCAGCTCTATGGAACCCATGGTGCGTGCGTCACGTGCCGGTGTGTCGTCTTATTTGTTTTTCAGAGTTCGCGTGGTGAGGTTATGTTATACCGCACTTATTCCAGCATTGACACACACTTCTCAATAATTTCGTCTTACAAACGTACGCTTCCTCGAAACTGCGCGACGTTCTACCCATTTCGTGATCGGCCCAAGTTGAACAAATTAGCGCTTTACTTTGTGGATACAAATGACTTGATCATTTCAACTTAAACCGCATAATAATAACCAATACACACTGTGTATGAATGTATACCGCTAACACTTAGCCCATATTACATTATAATATGCGTTTCTCTCAACAACACCAGTTGAATAACTCTGCAGAACCCATTTACTCGCATGTATAATTTCGTGTTAGACGGCTGCAGAAATCCTGCGGTTGCACAACCTGCGATCTTCATCAACGTCGTCGACGTGGTGAGTTTGTCACATACTCACTAACTCTACTTACACAAGCACTTAAGAACCCCTGGTAATGCCGCGTGCCCGGGTACAGGACATAATTAGGGGTGTCCAGAACTGGCCACCGGGTGAAGTAGACAGGTAAAACATTAGAACAAAAGACTAATCAGTGGGGAGGCCAAATTGAGGCACACGGTGCCCTTGTTCCCATGCACCTGGTATCTTAGGTGCCACGCGATTCATGCTTGAAACAACAAGGCCCTGGCACTCTCGTTTACGATGCACTAGGCAACAACAACGTCGGGTGCCGCAATTTATATGCTCCGATTATCTGTCACTGGGCTAATCTTTTTTCACTGAAGGTACACCTCCGAAATGCTTCGGGTCCCGTAACTTCTCGTAGAGCGCGGTATATACACATTACATTTTGTGCAGGTAAACTAGGCTTTGCAAATGTGGATGCAGCCTTGCAGCCACTCTTGAGAAGGCGAAGCGTCTAAAGCTAAGTCGAATTTTCCAAAGGAAAAATTGTCCTCCACAAGCGTATAACACACATGTACTAATGCACGCAGGTTTCTCAGAATGGTGGCTTTGCAACAAAAGGAAAAATTCTTAAACGAACAATCTGAATAAGGATGAATTTTTCAATGCGTAAGCATTTCTACGCTTACCCACCGAGAACACCGTCCGTCCATACTGTAAGACGCCGCTTTCAAGATAGCGCCAGCAGCAGCGAGCAAATTAACTTTCGTGATGACTCTATTTAATACCAATGAAGCGGCGAGAACACAGCTCTCGCAGAGCTCTCGGCAAACGCGGTACTGAGGCATTTTTGCATATCGCTTTCAAAATATTGGTCCGCGTGTATTTCTTCCAGGCTTATTTAAAGGCCAGAACTCAGCGCGCGTAGATATTAGCAGAGCATACACTTTGTCCGCATCGCAGATTACTTTCAAGGCACGGTCTGCGTGGTGGTGCCACCGGCCGAGTACCTTTCGTCACCGTTCATAACGGCTCACCATGGCTGAATAATGCGCCAGAGAGCGATAACGATTATAACGATCGAAATATCATCAGCGCACCTGCGCTACTTTGCTTGCCTCATCAATGCTCCTTGCGGCGCCATCCACACCAGTTCGTGTCGCAGCAGCGCAACTGTTTGCACTCGCCGGGTCAAGTTTCCCAACATTGATGACACTGGGCTGCATGGACATCAGCAAGTGGCAAAACGCTTACGGATACTTACAACTCCCAGAGCAGATTGTGCTTCCCCCCCCCCCTTTCTTTTTTCTTGTCCGTGAGTACAAGTTCCCAATTCGTAAGCTTTTCAACAATTTCCGGGGTTAACTGTTTCTTCTTAAGCCGACCTTCGAGCGATTTTAAAGGTAAACGATGGAACGCTTACTGTACTCTCACCTCCAACTAAGAAGGAGCGAGCGATCTCCTGAAAAACTTCCGCCTTAAGTGAGAAAATGGCAGACAATGATCAGCCAATACCAGTGCCATAAATTCAGATAGAACCATGCGGACTCACCGCCATGGAGATCTTTAAAAGCAATTAACTAGTTAGCGGCGACTGGTCCGTGCATACATTGGGCTTTATGACATGAAGCACCGACGTCTCACGCAAAGTAGCTTATCACTGAGCCATACCATGACGAAAGTACGACAAAAGGCGAGCAAATAAAAATCATGCAGGAATTGCAAGATGAACCAAGCTCAGGCTTAGGCAGAAAAAACCCTGGAATAAAACAATGAACAACTCCCAAAACACATGTTTGTCTTCGTAGTCTTCAACCTATTGTGGCTTCAGGCTTTTATGGCTGGCAATTTGAGGATCCCTTCAGACGACGGCTGTGCTGCCAGGTTTCTTCTTGATTTCTACGCGTTCATATCACGGAATGCCCCAGCAACGTGACTAATCTGACAGTGGGGAATCGGCACCTCTGCTTTCAGGGCATACGGACAAGACCGAAGACGGAAGCAGCGGTTTCACTCTACAGGCCTACTGCAGCGGCAGTGGCGGCGGCGGCGACAACGCAGTGGCCAGCACAAGCCGCGTCGGCATGGGGCATATGTGGAATCGAAAATTGGTGAGCCAAACGTTTGAAAAAATGCTTTTCGATAGAGCAACTCGCTGAGTCTACAAGGAATTCTGTTTTCGACTGTGTTAAGCTTGCTGTGACGAACTTCTGCGACGTATGGAAGTATTGGTGCATGAATTCGAAATGTCAGCTCTTGTTCGGACAACATGGCGCCGGCGCAACCGCGAAGTTTTCGTTCAGGATCTACTACATAGGGACACCGGAAAGGGAAAATCACATTGCTGGGAAACACGCTGCACTAATATTCGTGAAGTTTGCGGCATGTAAAAAAGTGCAACATTGTATTTGGAGCAATTGCATTTTCGAATGATGTTATATACTCAATAAGAAATTGCGAAACTCAAATGTTTTAACACAGAAATATAAAGGAGTCTATAAAGTGCTTCAAAAGGATGTAAGGTACACAAAATTATTGTATTACACAGAACTCTAAAATGTGCTGTTCTGTAGGTAGGTGCAATGGAAATCGTCCCGCACGCTATAACAATTTCAGGCAAATTGCATTTGGATTTAAAAACATTGTCTACTTATGACTCTCTAAAAGATTTAGCTAACAGACGTCCGCGAGATTATTGTTCGTGAAGGTTTATTTCTAAATCTTTCTCATCATTGTCATTGTCATCATCATCATCATCAGCCGGGCTACGGCCACTGCATGGCAAAGACCTCTCCCATACTTCTCCAACTATCCTGGTTATGCGCTAATTGGGGCCATGTTGTTCCTGCAAATTTCTAATCTCATCCGCCCACCCAACATTCTGCCGCGCACTGCTACGCTTCCCTTCTTTTGTAATCCAATCCGTAACTCTTGATGACCATGGGCTATCTTCCCTCCTCATTACATGCCTGCCCATGCCCATTTCTTTTTCATTATTTCACCTAAGATGTCATTAACTCGCGTTTATTCCCTCACCCGATCTGCTCTCTTCTCCCTTATCATTACACCCATAATTTTTCCATAACTCGTTGCGTCGTCTTTTCGTAAGCCTTCAGGTTTCTGCCCCGTAGTACTGGTAATCTCTATAGAAATCCTCAGCCACTTGAACTAATTTATCCATATTTGTAATGATATTGTCATGTGGTAGCAACGGTTAAAAAATCAGCCTAACTGCGAAAGACGGAACTAGCGTTTTATTGGGCGAACTTGTGTCCTCAACACCAGGCTACACTCAAGCAATGGCGACAGGGGCGAACACAGTCGGTGATCGTCGAAAATCTGACAAGTGGGTCAAGCGCGTCGGCTTCGATACATCGGTCGTCAAATGTTCCAGGGTAATCGCTGGGACCCGCGTGCCTTGCATAAAGCTCTGTATTATTCGCATCACGCACGCATGAAATCAGATTACACAAGGTCGGTCACAGACAGCGGATGGAAGCATCGATAACGTTCCATAAACTTCCGATACATTCAGGCGCGTCCTTCGCTGTGCGATAACATTTGTTAGGCGGTGAGACGTGTCGCCCGATAAAGACAAACGAGTACACGTGTCAATACCCCCCTCTGTAAGAGCATCGACAAGCTGCTGCAAATGAAAATAGCAATTGAAAACACCCGTAGCATAGAGAAGAACAAAATAGGGAAGTTCGTTAGCGTCCATAAAATGGTTTAGGACGCACCACGTGGACCACTTCAGATCGTGCGCGGCGCCGCTATGAATGCGATATGCCATCTGGCATGACCTCATAGTCCAGTGCCCCAATACGTCGAATGACGTTGTAGGGTCCGAAATAGCATCGGAATAGTTTCTGACTCAGTCCTCGTCTGCGTATCGGGGTCCAAACCCAAACTCGGTTGCCGGGCTGATACTCAACGAAGCGTCGTCGGATGTTGTAGTGTCGGCTGCCGGTACGCTGCTGGTACTTGATCCGCAGGGGGGCGAGAAGTAGGGCTTCTTCGGCGCGCTGGAGATAGGTCGCGACGTCAAGATTCTCTTCGTCAGTGACGTGGGGCAGCATGGCGTCGAGTGTCGTCGTTGGGTTCCTGCTGTAAACCAGCTTAAACGGCGTGATATGTGTTGTTTCTTGCACCACAGTGTTGTAAGCGAATGGTACCTGCCGCAGTTCCGTGTCCCACGTCTTCTGCTCGACGTCGACGTACGTTGATTGCATGCCGGCAAGAGTCCTACTCAGGAAGCTCTGTAAGACCATTCATCTGTGGGTGGTAGGCAGTTGTGCTCCTGTGCCTTGTCTGACTCTACTGCGGAATGGCTTGGGTGATCTCCGCTGTAAAGGCTATTGCTATGTCAGTGATGAGGACTTCTGGGGGGCCATGTCACAGCAGGATGTTCTCAACAAAGAATTTCGCCACTTCGGCTACACTAGCTTTTGACAGTGCTTTCGTTTGAGCGAAGCGGGTGATGTAGTCCGTCGCCATGACGATCCACTTATTCCCGGTAGTTGGCGTGGGAAAGGGTCAAGTTCAAGTTCAAGTTCAAGTTTGTTCTTCTTCTAGTACAGACTAGAAACGTCATCCCGGGCTAAAAGCTGCCGTCAGCAGCTTAACTGGACCCAGGAGGCGTTATACATGGCAGCGCGATAACAGTAACCTTTCTGGTACAAAAAAACTTAAGCAGAAGTTTACTAAACATAAAATTGAAAACTCAGATACATGCTTATGAAAGGATATGTAAGAAACAACAAGACATTTTTGTACAAATAAAACAAACAGGCAAAAAAGAAAAACATGGTCATTTATATGCATCGTTATACATGAATATATATGTTATAGGTTAACGAAATACATCTTCAACACTTTACGAGAGAATTTATTAGCGTAAACATGACTATTTAGAATTTTCGGCAAATTGTGTTTGATAGATTGTAACTTATACTCGGTGCGAAAGCGCGGTACAAGCCAAGGTTCAGGATTTCTGAAATGCACAGTTATGTCATGGTGCTTTAAGGACGCTAGGGATGTAAGAAAATCTCTCCATTCTTTCCTTGCAAAGTAAAATATTTGTAAAAGACGATATTCGTAGTACCGATCTACCCATATGATTTGGTATGTTTGTGATAATGTTTTTGTTGTTGATCGGGCTTCAATATTAGCAATGTGTCGGAAAAGTGCCTTTTGTAATGTAACTATTTTATTTATGTTAGTTCGTGTTGCCGTTGCCCATACTAAACTGCAATATTTAAATTGCGAGGTGAACAATGCATGATAAATTTGTAGCTTGGCTTTTGTCGGCATGTAAGCTCTACAGCGAGATAGTACACCAGCGACTGCAGAAAACTTGTTTCGAAGGTTATTAAAATGAGCATCCCAACTCAAATGACATGAAAATAATACTCCAAGTATTTTGTGTTCATACACTAGTTCTATGTGTTTGCCTAAATAAGTGATGGAATGTTTCAACTGAGAAGGTTTGTTTCTGGCTCTGAAAAGAATAGCTTTCGTTTTAGTGGGATTAATTCTGATCACATTTGAATGTGACCAATCAGATAGTTTCATTAGCAATGCATTACACCTGATAATTAGTTCGTTTGCGTCTTTTCCACAGAAGAGTATAGTGCTATCATCCGCATATATAGAGAAATAAACTATAGGATCTATATTTACTAAGTCATTAATATATAAGGTAAATAATAGAGGGCCCAAAACACTCCCTTGCGGCACTCCATTTTTAAGTGTCAAGAAAGAAGATAGGACGTTGTAATACATACAACAAGTCAATCCCGATCTGCTGAAACGGTTGGCAAGGAGGCTCGATTGGCTGTAGTAATGCCGCTGGCTTTGTCGGTGGTGTCGTGCGTCGCTGTCAGTCTCGGCTTGTTCTTACATAACGGGCGATGTTGGCGGTCAGGCGTGGCCAATAATACCTTTCCTGTATCCTCGATAGTGTCCGGGAAAATCCGAGGTGTCTAGGAGGTCGGATCGTCTTGTAGGGCGTGATACTTCAGGCCGCAGCCCTGACGGAACCACAAGAAGGTAGTTGACGCGGACTGGTGAGATGTTCTTCTTTAGGAGTAGGTTGTTTTGAAGCGAGAACGAAGACAATCCTCGCCTAAATGCCCTAGGGACAATGTCGGTTGCCCTTACAAATACTGGACGAGGTGTTTCAGCTCCGGGTCTGCTCGCTGCTGCTCAGCGAAGTCTTCCGCGCTTAATATGCCAAGGAAGGCGTCGTCATCTTCGTCATCGTGCGGGGGCGAGTCAATGGGGGCACGTGATAGGCAATCGGCATCAGTGTGCTTTCGTCCGGACTTGTAGGTTATAGTGATATCATAATCTTGCAGTATAGGCTCCACCGCGCCAGCCGTCCTGAAGGGTCCTTTCAGTTCGCTAGCCAACATAAGGCGTGATGGTCGCTGACGACTTTGAATGGCCTGCCATAAAGGTAAGGGCGAAATTTTGCTGTAGCCCAAACTAAGGCGAGGCATTCCTTTTCGGTTGTAGAATAATTGCCTTCCGCTTTTGATAACAACCGGCTAGCGTCAGCTATTACGCATTCAAATGCGTCTTTTTTCTGGAAGGACTGCACCGAGGCCTAGGCTACTGGCGTCAGTGTTGATGTCGGTATCGGCGTCCTCGTCGAAGTGCGTGAGTAGTGGGGGCGACTGCATGCGACGTTTGAGTTCTTCAAATGCGTCGGCATCCGGCGTTTCCCCACTTGAAGTCGACATTACATTTTGTTAGATGTGTCAGCGCCTCAGCAATGCGTGTAAATGCCTTGACAAACCGCCTGTAGTAGGCATACATGCCAAGGAAGCGACGCACTGCGTTCTTGTCCATGAGCTGTGGGAACTTTGCGATGGCAGCAGCCTTTTGTGGGTCGGGGCGGACTCCAGATTTGCTGATGACGTGGCCTAGGAATTGAAGCTCATTGTAAGCGATGACTTGATGGCCTCTAATACTGTCGCAAGCCGCCAAATGTCATCATTGAAATTTCCGGTGAAGGAAGCGAGGTTATCCAAGTAAACGAGACAGGTCTGCCACTTCAATCAAGCTAACACCGTGTCCATGACGCGCTGGAACGTTGCAGGCACCGAGCACAGTCCGAATGGCATAACCTTGAACTCGTAGAGGCCGTCTGGCGTGATGAAGGCGGTGTTTTCGCGATCTCTCTCGTCGACTTCTATTTGCCAGTAGCCGGACCTGAGGTCCATCGACGAGAAGTATTTTGCGTTGCAGAGCCGATCTAATGCGTCGTCTATCTGTGGAAGGGGGTATATACGTCATTTTTCGTGATCTTGCTAAGTCGACGATAATCGACGCAGAAACCTAGTGTTCCGTTCTTTTTCTTCACCAAGACTACAGCAGATGCCCAAGGGCTTTTCGACGGAATGGATGATGTCGTCGCGCTGCATTTCGTCGACTTGTTGCCTTATAGCTTCACGTTCTCGCCTCGAAACTCGGTAATAGATCTGGCGAAGTGGTCGAGCACACTCTTCGGTTATTATGCGATGCTTTGCAACTCGTGTTTGTCGAATGCTCGATGACGTCGAAAAGCAGTCTTCGTATCGTCGCAGAAGACTTCTGATCTGTTGCTGCTTACAAATAGGAAGACTTGGATTCACGTCGAAGTCTTGTTCGGGGACTATGCTCATCGGGGCAGATGCGGCAGAATCCGAGAGGACGGAGGCATTGCTGCTTTCCACAATTTCCTCGATGTACGTGATTGTCGTGGCCTTGTTGATTTGCTTGAACTCTTGGCTGAAGTTGGTTAGCATCACTTCCGCTTTCGCTCCGTGGAGTCGAGCCATCGCTCTTGCGACGCAAATTTCACGGTTGAACAAATCATACTGGTCGCCCTTAATGATGCCTTCTACGTGGGTGGGTGTTTCGGTGCCGACGAAAATAATAATGCTGGGGCGCATCAGGATGCTCACTTGACCTTCTCGCACGCTCAAGGCGTGGTGACTACGAGAGCTCTCCGGCGGTATTGTTTGACCTTCCTACAGCTTTATCGATTTTGACTTCAGGTCGCATCCTCAGCCTGGTTGCGCCCACTGCGGGGCAAAGGCCTCTCCCATACTTCTCCAACTACCCCGGTCCGGTACTAATTGTGGCCATGTTGTCCCTGCAAACTTCTTAATTTCATCCGCCCACCTAACTTCCTGCCGCCCTCTGCTACGCTTCCCTTGATTTGGAATCCATTCCGTAACTCGTAATGACCATCGGTTATCTTCCCACCTCATAGCGTGTACTGCCCATGCCCATTTCTTTTTCTTGATTCCAACTAAGATATCATTAACTCGCGTTTGTTCCCTCACCCAATCTGCTCTTTTCTTATCCCTTAATATTACACCTATCATTCCTCTTTCCATAGCTCGCTGTGTCGTCCTCAATTTAAGTAGAACCCTTTTCGTAAGCCTCCAGGTTTCTGCCCCGTACTTGAGTACTGGTAATACACAGCTGTTATAAACTTATCTGTTGAGGGATAATGGCAACCTGCTGTTAATGATATGAGAATGCCTGCCAAACGCACCCGAGCCCATTCTTATTGTTCTGATTATTTGAGTCTCATGATCCACATCCGCTGTCACTAGCTGTCCTAAGTAGATGTATTCCCTTACCACTTCCAGTGCCCAACTACATATCGTAATCTGCTGTTCTCTTCCGAGACTGTTAAACATGGCTTTAGTTTTCAGCAGAATAATTTTTGGACCGACCCTTCGGCTTTGAGTCTCCAGGTCAGTGAGTATGCACTGCAGTTGGTACCCTGAGTTACTAAGCAGGGCAATATCATCAGCCAATCGCAAGTTGCTAAAGTATTCTCCATTAACTCTTAGCCCCGATTCTTCCCAATCCAGGTCTCTGAATACCTCCTGTAAGCACGCTGTGAACAGCATTGGAGAGATCGTATCTCCCAGCCTGACGCCTTTCTTTATTGGGATTTTGTTGCTTTCTTTATGGAGGACTACGTTGGCTGTGGAGCCGCTATATATATCTTTCTGTATTTTTACATACGGCTCGTCTACACCGTGATTCTGCAATGCCTCCATGACTGCTGAGGTTTCAACTGAATCAAACGCTTTCTCGTAATCAATGAAAGCTATATATAAACGTTGATTATATTCCGCACATTTTTCTGTCACCTGATTGATAGCGTGAATGTGGTCTATTGTTGAGTAGCCTTTACGGAATCCTGCCTGGCCCTTTGGTTGACGGAAGACTAAGGTGTTCCTGATTCTATTTGCAATTACCTTAGCGAACGCTTTGTGGGCAACAGACAGTAAGCTGATCGGTCTATAATTTTTCAAGACTTTGGAGTCTCCTTTTCTTATGGATTAGGATTATGTTAGCATTTTTCTAAGATTCCGGTACGCTCGAGGTCACGAGGCATTGCGTACCTAGGGTGGCCAGTTTCTCTGGAACAATCTACCCACCATACTTCAACAAATCTGCTGCTACCTGATCCTCCCCAGCTGCCTTCCCCCTTTGCATAGTTTCCAGGGCTTTCTTTACTTCTTCCGGCGTTACTTGTGCGATTTCAAATTCCTCAAGACTATTCTCTCTTCTATTATCGTCGTGGGTGCCACTGGTACTGTACAAATATCTCTAGAACTCTTCCGCCACTTGAACTATCTCATCCATATTAGTTATGATATTGCCGGCTTTGTCTCTTAACGCATACATATGATTCTTGCCAATTCCTAGTTTCTTCTTCACTGCATTTAGGCTTCCTCCGTTCCTGAAAGCATGTTCAATTCTATCCATATTATACTTCCTTGTGTCAGCTGTCTTACGCTTGTTGATTAACTTCTAAAGTTCTGCCAGTTCTATTCTAGCTGTAGGCTTAGAGGCTTTCCTACATCGACGTTTCTTGATCAGGTCTGTCGTCTCCTGCGAGAGCTTACTGGTATGCTGTCTAACAGAGTTGCGACCAACTTCTATTGCCGGTAGACTTCTATTGCCAATCATAGAGTTCAGGTCTATGATTGCGCAGTGTTTGTTCTGGAAGTGCATGCCGAGAATGACGTATCTTGAACACTGTTGGTGCATAAAGAAGGTGGTGGTGATGAACGGTAATTCTTACCATGCAGATTCCAGGCGGCGTAATGAGGTGTCCTCCAGCGTTCTGAATATGCGGGCCTTCCCATGCAGTTTTAACTTTCTTCAACTGCGAAGCGATCTGTCTACTCATTACGGAGTAATCGGCCCCTGTGTCCACTAATGCGCTAACTGCGTGGCTGTCGAGACGAACGTCGAGGTCGGTCGTTCTTCGTCTCACGTTACAATTAGGTCTTGGCGTCGGATCATGGCTGCGTCGCGTCGACCTGTGGATGGTATGTGGCGTCGTCAGGTCGTCTTTCATCGGCGTAGTCTTGGCTTCCTGACTTCGTCGGGACGGCGGCGTGTCGTGATTATGGCGTCGAGATGGTCTCTTCGTCGTCTTCAACTTCGGCGGTGGATCTTCGTCAGTTCGGCTAACAGTAACTGCACCTCCGCCGGTAGCTGGCTTTAGTTTTCCGGACATAGGCTCGCAGACCGGCCTTGCGCTGGGCCAGTGTATGGTCGGTACTGCGGCGACAAGTACTGGCCTGGTGACGGCGAGCGGGACGGTCATCGAGGGCTCCACTGAGTGGTGGCGAGGTAGTCCGCGATATCGCGAGGTCGTTGGCCAATCTCTGGTTGAAGCGCGTTAACGGCTAAACCTCACAATCCCATCTCCCGGTATGGGCATCGGCGGTACACATGGCCGGCTTCTCCGCAGTGATAGCAGAGCGAGCGCTGGTCGGGGGCTTGTCAAATGTCCGTTTTCGTCTCGTACGAACTCTGGGCCGCAGGTGGGCATGCTGGCCGTATCGGCGGTGGACGACGGAATTGCGGCGTTAGGCGGCCCTGACGCGGCCGCGGAGGGGCAGCTTGACGGCGTGCGACGGCGGCGTATGTCATGGCTTCTGGCTGGGGCTGCAGTAATTATGGTTGCACCTCAGGAACTCCAAGCGATCGCGGCACTTCATTCACTATGTCGGTGATCGAGGATACAAGCTGCGACGAACGCAAGACATTGCGCAGTTCTTCACGCACAATGGCCGTTGGTTGGTTCAGTTGGTTGAGTTGGTACGGCGTTTGAATTGCCGATTCCGCATTTCCAATGTCTTCTCGATGCTTGTGGCCTGGCGAAGGAACTTTTCTATGGTCTTCGGTGGGCTGCGTATCATTGCGCCGAAAAGTTCTTCCTTCACGCCACGCATGAGTAGGCGGACTTTCTTCTCCTCGGGCATATGCTGGTCGGTGTGGAGGAACAGATGGCTCATTTCTTCCGTAAAGATGGCAACGTTCTCGTTCGATAAGAGCACTCGGGCGTGCAGCATAGCTTTGGCCCTTTCCTTGCGCACGACGCTCGTAAAGGTGCTCAGGAAGCCGCTAC
This sequence comes from Dermacentor andersoni, assembly GCF_023375885.2. NCBI lineage: Eukaryota > Metazoa > Arthropoda > Arachnida > Ixodida > Ixodidae > Dermacentor > Dermacentor andersoni. The sequence goes on along the minus strand of NC_092824.1, from coordinate 27,502,893 downwards.
ATAACAAGTCCTATATTGTCACTGTCGACTCCCGGGTCTCAAACCACGTTCTTGCGGTGTCTTCTAAGGCGAAGTATACATGCCGCAGCTTTTCGTTGGAGTCCCAGTTGTTGAAAGTCGCGATTCGTTCGTAGTTCTCCAGCTAGGATTCCGGGTGTTCAGTAACTGCGCCATGGAAGGTCGGTGGGCCCTGAGGTTATCGCAGGATAACCGGGGACGCTGGAGCAGCCATTGGGGTTGTCTTGGCCACGATGTTCTTTGTCGTCTGAGGTAGAAGTCCGCGCTCTGGGGGCAGACCCTGCAGTCTGCGGCTAGCACGGTAGTCTTGGGCGATGTTGGTTTTGTCCTCGGGCTTCGGGCTTGTACCACGTATTTGCGGGGGCGTTCGGTACATGAACGCACAAGCACCTCCACCAGATGTCACGTGGTAGTCACGGTGAAGAAAGCAGCCAAACTGGGAAAGCCGAAACTAGCGTTTTATTGGGCGAACTTGTGCTCTCAGAAACAGGCTACACTCAAGCAATGGCGGCAGCGGCGAACACAGACGGCGATTGTTGAAAATTTGACCAGCGGGTCAAGCGCGTCGGCTTTTATACATCAGTCGTCGAATGTTCCAGAGTAATCACTGGGACCCACGTGCCTTCCACAAAGTTCTACATTATTCGCGTCGCGCACACAAGCCATGAGATTACACAAGGTCGGTCACAGACAGCGGATATAAGCATCGATAACATTACAGAAACTTCCGATACATGCTGGCGCGTCCTGCGCTGTTCGATAACATTTGTCAGGCGGTGAAACGTGTCGCACGATAAAGACAAACAAGTACACGTGCCAATATTGCCCGCTTCGTTTCATAGCCCCTGCATCTGATTCTTGCCTATTGCTAGCTTCGTCTTCACTGCTTTTAGGCTTCCTCCGTTCCGAAGAGCATGCGCAATTCTAGTAAAAATAGACTTCTTTATGTCACGTATCTTACGCTTGTTAGCTTCTAAAGTTGGCCACTTCTATCCTAGCTGTAGGGTTCGAGGCCTCTCCCTGCGATCGACAATTACCTCAGTCCTGCGCTAACCAATTCAATCTGGCACGTGCGAATTTCTTCATTTCATCACCGCACCAAGTATTCTTCCTTCCTATTTGCGCTTCCCTTCTCATGCCACCCATTCATTTATACTACTGGTCCACCGGCTATCTAACGCAATACATGTCCTGCCATGCTCAATTTCTTTTTCTTAATGTCAATTTATATATCGGCTATTCCTGTTTGCTCTCTGATCCGCTGTGATCTCTTCCCGTCTCTTAATGTTAGGCTTAACATGCTTTGTTCCATTGCTGTTTGCGCGGTCCTTAACTTGTTTCCGAGCGGCTTTGTCGATCTCGAAGTCTCTTCCCTATTTGTCGGCACCGGTAGAATGCAGTGATTGTACACCTTTCTTTTTAATGATAAAGGTAAGCTTCCAGTTAGAATCTGACAGTCTGCCGAATGCGCTCCAGCCTATTTTTATTATCCGTATTTCCTTTTCATGATCCGGGTCCAGTGTGAGTCATTGACCTAGGTAAATGTACTTCTTCAAAGATTCCAGAGGCTGACTGTCGATCCTGAACTCATGCTCCCCGTCCCGGCTATTGATCATTATATTTGACTTCTGCACAATAATCTTCAACTCGACTCTTGCACTCTCCCTGTCAGGGTTCTCCATCATTTGTTATATCTCATCACGAGTATTGCTGAACAGGGACATGTCATTTGAAAATCGAAGGTTGCTAAGATGTTAACCGTTGATATTTACTCGCACACCTTCCCAGTTTAATCGCTCGAATACTTCTTCCAAGCACGCAGTGAATAGCATTGGATAGGTTGTGTCTACCTCTCTTACCTCTTTATTTACAGTTATCCTTCCACTTTTCTTGTGAAGAATTCAAGTAGCTGTGGAATCTCTGTAGATACTTTCTAAGATATTTCCGTTAGTGTCCTGTACTCCTTCATTATGTTATCCTTACTGAATGAAATGTCTTCGTGATGTATGAAAGTCATATACTACAGAGGCTGATTGTACTCTGCGGGTTTCTCCATTAACTAATTCATGACAAGGACGTGATCCATTGAAGAGTATCCCTTCTTGAAACTTGCATGCTCCCTTGGTTCCGTGTTGCCTTTATTCTATTGGAGATCATATTGGTGAATACTTCATTTATTACAGAAAGATAACGGGTCTATAGTTTTTGCATTTTTTATTGTCTGCTTTTTTTGTGGATTCGAAGAATTTCGGCATTCTACCAGTTTTCTGGGACTCTTGAAGTCGGTAGACAGTTCGAATAAAGGTCCGCTAGTTTTTCAAGCGCTATTACTCCTCCATCTTTGATTAAATCGACTGGTCGTCCATCTTTTTCTGCGGCTTTATCTATCTTCAACGCTAGTTATAGGAGGAGTTTCTGCAACCTGTTCATTACTGCTTCGAATGGAGGTATCGCGACTTCTCTCGGCACTCTACTTTCAAGCATAAGATTATTCCGCTGCTTTTAGTACACCTTCTTAATTGTTTATGATATTACCCTGCTTATCTTTGGACGCATGCGTCTTCGTTCGCTCTATGCCATGTTTACTTTTAACTGATTTCATTTTGCGTCCGACCTTTACGGCTTCTTCAGTCTTTCTCAGGTTATTATTTCAAATATACCTTATGTTCGCCTTGTCGATCAATTTTGACAGCTCCGCGAATTATATTTTATCTCTTGAGTCGCACACTTTCGTTCTTTGTCGTTTCATTATCAGGTCCTTTGTTACATGGAAGAGTTGCCAACTGGTTACCTTGGGGCCTTGCCTCCCACTTCAGTTGCTGCCTCTGAAGCCAGCCTACTTACGTTTTATTTATTACCTCAATGCCATCTTCATCTTTGTTCTAAGGCTGCATTATTCGTTTCGAATGAGCAACCTGTGTTTCCTGCTATTACCCTTACTTCCTATATGTTGGCCTGTTTCTTCTTGACCAATTTTACTCTTTCTCTGTACAAATTGAGCTGGACTCTTAACCCTCACAAACCTATTATTGCTTTATTTTTAACCTACCTAACACTTCTGCATTCAGCACTACGCTGGGATCGGCAGACAGAATGAAATCAATTTTATTTCTTGCTTGATCATTAGGGTTTTTCCAGGTCCGCTTTCATTTGCTAAGCTTTCTGAAAAAAACGTTCATTATTAGCACCTTATTTCTTTCACCGAATTCTACTATTTGTCTCCCCTAGCGCTCCTAGAATTGACGCCGTAGTTGCCATTTGTTTGTTCATGAGCCTGCATTGTAGAACTTCTGCATTGAAGTCGCCCACTGACTGCACTTTCTCATCACTAAATAAACATCCTCATAAACCTGATCTACTCCATCATCCTGACTAGACGTCGGAGCGTAGGCTTGTATTGCCTTTAACGTATACCTCTTAGGTTTGATTACCATTACTGCTACGCTATCATTATTGCTGTAGAACTTGTCCTAGTGCCAGCTATCTACTTGTGAATTAGGAGTCCTAACCCATGTTGGATCTTATCTGGGAGACCCCTGTAGCAGATAGTTTATTAAAGAGTTCTGCTAAGCTAGATCACGCAAGAGGCTTCGGGTGTTAAATATCGTGTGGGTCGGTTTCCATTGGCGCTCTGTCCTGGCCTAGAGGATCTTAGAACCCTCTGCTTCGCTACAGCTCTGACTGCCGCCTTGGTCAGTAGCTCCACAGCTGCAGGGAACTGAGGACCATCGGTTAATCCAATAAGTCATTTAGGTGGAAGCGGCCGAATACTGCAGCAGGGAGGCCAATTCCTGCTCTAAAGAGAGTGTCATTTTGGAGCTTACTGGGTCTTCCTAATTCGGTTGTACCTAGATTAGTATATCCCCACTAGCTCTGGGCGTTGTTTCCAGTGTGAGGCACCCCTCCGAGCTTGGAGATCTAATGTACTGGGGGAGGAGAACTCTAGTTACCGCCTTCAGAAGAAAAAAGAAAAATCAGGGATTCTAAATTCTGACCTTGGTAACGGAGCACTGAAGCTAGCTCAGTCAGGTAACCCTGCGGGCCATCAGGCCACCTTATGTCGGAGAATTCCTGCGGAGGGTCCCATGCACCTCAATACAGGGTTGCATTATCTGAGATATGTGTTTTGTTGATCGCAAGAGATGGGACAACATAGCATTGCTCAATAGTCCTAATATCGTGGTTTCGGAGTCTCCCGCACGTATGAGGTCATGAACACGGCTAGATGCACAATGCATTTTTGGCGAAGTTTAACAGCACCTAAAGGTATTGTAGAAAAAAAGAAAACAAAAGAAGGAAAACGTTCAGAGCGTACCGATATTTTACTCATCGTGCATGGACCGAGGTGCACCAAACAGCTTACTGTTGTGGTGCCTGCTTCATGCATCAGAGAACTCTTTCAGAACAAGACGCAACTGATACTGATGCGCCGCTGAAGGCTGAGGCACTGGGTGGGAGGAGGTTGAATTGGCAGAGATCTTCGCTCAAATGGCACATCCTGAAGGTGGCGAAACGGACTGCCAAAACGATATGGTTTTGAGCCGCACGTAATATAGCCATCCTTGCTGGCGACCTTTCTCTTTCTTAGACAGCGCTTATGCGGTGCTTCCTTTCGGCTACAGCGAATGCCTCTGCGATATGCATTGTTTGCGCATTTCGCGTGGTAAATTGACATCCGTTCGGTCGGCGCACTTGCAATACTTGAAAAATCGCAGTTGCGGATACAAGCTGATGCTCCATGGGAGGACAAGCGGAAACATGCGAGAAATATTACACGTGCAAATGTAGAAGAAATAAACTGACGCAAAGTAGGAACGCTTTTGACGTGATTGAAGTCTGTACGCATGTAGCGCTATCTAATGATGTATATTGTTCAATTTTAGGCCGATTATCAAAGCTACTTACTTCACCTTGAACAGGAAGGTTGTTGCAAAATATTACAGCTTTACAGTCTTTTTCAGGCAATCAGCTGTACCTTCAAAGCTTCAGATTTTTCGCCTATGATATATTTTCACGTGGTAGTGACGAGTAAAAGGCGCAAAACTGAATTGCGAAACTAGGGCTTTAATGGGCGAACCTGTACACTCAAAGCACAACGACTGGGGCGAACACAGTCAGCAATCGTCGAAAATTTGATCAGCGAGCCAAGTGCGTCAGCTTATGTACATGAGTCGTCGAATGTTCCAAAGTAAACACTGATGGCCACGTGTCTTCCAGAAAGTTCTACACTATTCGCGTTCCGCATGCTATCAGATTACACATGGTTCGGCGACTACTAAAAGCGGATAGAACCATCGATATCCTTCCAGACGTTTCCGAGATATAAAGGCGCAACAGGCGGTGAGCGATAACATTTGCTAGACCCCCGCAGGGGCGTCTGCGTCAGCAGGAATTTGGTGTGTTCCAACACCATATACGCGAGCACACGAGGGTTGGACCATCCCGCATGTAGCCTTGCGTGGCCTAGCCGTCTCTTGCGGAAGGCGGATCCTGGAGGTTGAGCCGACGCCAGTTGTTTAGACCTTTTAGGCTCCCTGGCAGAGGCAACACACCTCTTTGGCCTCGGCTTCACACAAGCGGCATCCCTTGACTGCCCCACCCGGGGGAAATCGGTAGTTGCCTTTTCCTGTCTCTCTGGCCTTAAATATGCGTCTTTCTCCGTTTTCGTCTTTCCTGTCTTGTTTCTGCTTCCATTTACTTCCTAAATTCCTGGCGGCAAGGGTTAATCTGGTGTACTACGATCTACTTTGATTATAACATATGTGGTTATAGTAACGATGTACAGTTTGCATGGCAGGGCTTGCTTCACAACAATATCTGCCGTGTCCCCTCGTTGGGCTTGGTGGTGGGTGACTGGCGTTCATACTGAACAAACCATACATCCCATGGGACTCTCGAAACCCTTTTCACCTGATCGCCTTCAGAAAAGGGGACGCAACGATGCAACCTTTGAATTCTGTCTGAAGAAACGAGACACATTCCCTAAGTATCGTGTGATTCAATGTGAAAACACTGACAAAAAGCGACAAACAATTCATCCTTCTTGGTGTCAAATTGCCTCGCGGAGGTCATCGGAAGTGGCTACAAAGCCACTAAGGTGGCAAGTCCGGACCTTCTAATTGAAGTGAAAGACAAAATTCGGTACGAGAAACTAACCAACCTGGTGTCATCTGGCGATAAAACCATATCTGTTAGTGCACAACGAACAATGAACACAGCCAAGGGTGTAGTCGCAGAAGACGACCTCATGGATGTCACTGATGAACTCCTGATTGGATGGAAAGAAGTCGTTATACATGTACGACGTATAAAAATCAGGCGCGACACCAAGGAACTACCACCCAAGCACATAATACCTTTGGCTCTAGCACACTCCCGGATGCAATAGAAACAGGCTACCTGAAACTGTGTTTAGTCCTTACATTCCAAATACAGAACGATGCTACAAATGTCGCAGGTTTGGCCATACCTCTCAAAGCTGCCGAGGATGACCAACTTGTGCGAAATGCGTTACAAAAGATCACTCTGCTGACGAATGTACAGCGGAGGTCCATTGCGTGAACTGCGATGGCAGCCACTCTGCATATTCCAGACCTTGCGCAGCCTGGAAGAAAGAAAAGCAGATCATAACTATCAAAGTAAGAGAACATCAGTTTCCGGGAAGCACAACAACTACTTTCGCCTTCATTTACAATGAAAACTTCGTTCGCCGAAGTGGTGAAACCCAGGGCAGCACCACGACGGACCGCGGCGGTCGCGCAAGGCATACGCAGCGTACTGAAGCGATCGCGAACCGCCCCCGTGGTGCGAGCAGCTGAGGCGGCCCTGCCCTCCTCGAAATCGGCCACAACAGAGGCCACTGTTAGTGCTGGTAGCAGCCATCACAGCTGAGAGGCTAAAGAGGATCCATCAGCCTCCGGCCTGGTGAGGCGATAGCCTTCGTCATTCGAGGCGAAAACTACACGACACACACATCGCTCGTTAGAGCAAGTGTCCAGCGCTTCGCAAGAAGCTATGGACACTATCCCTTGTAATGTCGTACAGCTAGCGCCTAAGGAGTGGCGGAAACCTTTGGACCGCTCTAGAAAAGACAAAACGAAAATTACAGAGCCGCAAATGGCTCTCCAGGCTAAACCACATTCTTTTTCATACGCACAAAACAATTTAACTTTATTATGGACACGAAAATTATGCAGTGGAACGTCAGAGCTCTCAGAAACCTTGATGATGTTCAAGAAGTTCTCTACGATCTCACTCCAAAAGTTCTGTGTGTGCAGGAAACACATCCTAAATCCAAACGCACTAACTTTCTTCGTCATTATGTTATTTTTCGTATAGATCGTGATGATGCCATCATATCATCTGGCAGTGTAACCAATCTATTCGGCAAAGGTATAGCATGACAACATCTACAACTGCAAGCGCCTCTAGAGGCAGTGGCCGTTCGAGTCGTACTTCTAAACAAACATACTATCATCTGCTTTCTGCACATACCCTCCATTATGAGCTCCATATACATAAATTCCAAACATCAGTACATCAATTATCCCAACTCTATTTGGTTCTAGTAGATATAAATGCACACAGCAAGGTATGGGGTGACTCTCACTGCGATGTGCGGGGTCAACTGAATAAACAGTTTCTCTTTTCTTCTGGTGGATGTCTTTTGAATAGCAAGGCACCTACAGAATATAATATTGTACATAAAACGTATTCCAATATTCACTTCAGTATTGCAGCTGCTGCCCTTTATCCTGATCTTAAATAGAATGTCAGCCGCAATCTATATGGGAGCGACCATTCCCCGTTAGTTGTTTGCACACCGAAGACGAATGAATGTGCCCCGCAGTTTCCTAGGTGGAAAACTGATTCAGTCGACTGGGAACAATTCCAAAAAAATTTCTCTCATATCGTGGGCTGACATTTCTGCTCTAAGCATGGAGGCTGCTGTTGAATACTTCAACTTTTTTCTGATTGATGCCGCGACTAGATGTATCCCAGAAACAAACGGATCATCTAACAAGCGCAGTGTTTCGTGGTGGAACGAGGAGTCTCGTAACGCGCCTCAGAAGAACAAAGCAGGCGGGATGCTACGCGACTCTTCGACAGCAGAAAACCTGGTTAAGTTCAAGCATGTCAAATCTCAGGGAACGAGAACACGCAGAGAAACTGGAAGAGAGAGTTGGCAGAAACATATATCAGGAAATAACCTTTGCACAGATGAGACTATGGTCTGGAATAGAGTGAACAGAATAAAGCGTCGGCACCCTTACTCGCTACCCTTAGTAAATGCTCATGGAGGTATTATGGAAGACCAGGAGAATTTTCTCGGCGCACATTTTTAACACATACTTAGTTCGTCGCACTACTCTGACACCTTCCAAAGACATAACATACGAATAGAAGGCAGCCATTAGAACGAAAATTGCAAAAGGTGAGCTATACAATGGACCATGTTGCACAGCAGAGCTTCAAGCATCACGAAATGGCTGCAATAAATCTGCCCCAGCTTCTGACCGCATATTATATAATAATAAAAAGAATTTGCCATCTGAAACAAAAAAAACTTACTTTTCTTTACAATGGTATATGATCTTCAGGCCAGATACCCTCTGTCTGCAAAGAGTTCATTAAAATTCCCATTCTGAAAAGGGGCAAGGACCCTTCCTCGGCACACTGTCATAGGCCAATAGCTTTGACAAGTTTCCCATGCAATATTTTTGAAAAGATGGAGAACAACCACTTGCTCCACTATCTTCAAACCAATAAAATATTAGACCCGTGTCAATGCGGTTTCCGGGAAGGTAGATCGACGACAGACCAGCTTGTTCTCTTTAAATGTGCATCCTGGAAGCCTTTACCCACAAACAGCTTGTCCTGTCTCTATTTCTTGATATGGAAAAGGCCTATGATATTCCGTGCCGGTTTAGGATCCTTCGGGATCTTTCTGGAATGGGTATACGTGGCAAATTTCTGACGAATATTGAGAACTACATGTCTGACAGAACGTTACGTGTGAGACTTGGCAATGTGGAGCCTGGATCATTCATACAGGAAACAGGTGTACCGCATGGTGGAGTGTTGAGCTGCACGCTCCTTATTGTGAAAATGAACTGCGCACATGTCATTCTGGCTCCCACACTTTTTTACTCGGTCTATGTGGACGATTTACAGATAGTTTTTAGGTCGTGCAATTTTAGCATATTCAAAAGACAGCTCCAGCTTGGCCTAAAGAAATTGTCAAAGTGGTCAGCAAAAAAATGGTTTTAAATTTAACCCTCAAAAAAGCACATGGGCTCTCTTCTCAAACAAGAGAGTCATATCACCAGAACCCGTTATTGGCCTTAATTGAGAACGACTATTGGTCAGCCTTGAACACACATTTTTAGGTTTATCTTGGACACAATGCGTAGTTTTATTCCCCACTTTAAATATCTTAAAGCAAAGTGGCTGAAAACTTTGAACCTGCTTAAAGCTACTTTCCCGAACAAACGGCGGCAGTGACAGGAGGTGTTTGCTTAGCCTGCATAATAGTGTTGTACGATCACGCCTCGGTTATGGAGCCGTGATGTAATAATCCGCATTGGATAGTGCTCTCAAAATTCTCGACCCAGTCGACAATTTAGGTATACGGGCGGCAACAGGCGCATTTAGGACAATCCCTGTGTAAAGTCTGCATGTCGAGGCGAACAAATTATCCTTTCACCTAAGCAGAACATATCTAAGCTTCTCCTACTTTTTGGAATGTAAATCGAATAACGAACATCCCTGTTAATGAACACTACATGACTTGGCTTCTGCAAGACTTAACCTAACCACCCATCTGTTCGAGCTACTCTCTGTGCGCTTAGAAGAACTGGCTTATGAGACTGGTATTCAACATTGAGAAACGGTCCTAATGACTCACACTATCTTTGAACCATCTTGGAAATGACAAAATATCGAGGGTGATATGTCTTTTGTCGCAATACCAAAACATGCGCCTGAGGTGCACATACAATCACACTTTCTCGAACTCCAGGGGAATTACTCCTGCGCGGAGTTTTATACAGACGCTTCGAAGTCTACCTATGGTGTAGCTTATACAGCTCTCGGACAGTCATTTTCAAGGTCCAGTGCGTTAAATCCATACACCAGCATTTTCACAGCAGAGGCACACGCGATCCTCTCTGCTATGAAAGATATAAAACAAATTGGTATTCTAAATGGCTGTCACATTCAGATTCATTAAGCGTTGTTAGTGGCAAATCAAGTCTACGAAAACACAAAACTCTATCCTTAGTGAACAACCTTCTATGCTCAGCATGCATGTCGAACCAAATAGTTGTTCTTTGTTTTGTGCCTGGCCTAGAGGCTTAGAAGGCAACACAGCTGTTGACGAAAGGGCTACATCTGTAGCTTTTTGTGATGCAAACATTGTTATACCTAAATCGTACAAAGACCTTAAGCCATGTTAAGATATAGACTAGGGAAATATTGGCAGAGGAAATGGAACACTCGGGTATCCAACAAAATGCACCTAAACAAACCAAAAATAGGGAACTGGATTTCAGGGAAAACAACAAGACACCAGGAAGCACTGCTCTGTAGATTAAGAATTGCTCACACGTACAGCACTCACTTGTATTTTCCAACTGGAACTAACTGGCAATAGTGGAACTAACTGGCATTAGACTTAGTCCTTGATGTTCTCGTTCAATGCCCATTATGGGGAGCGGAGAAATAAAAATTCATCCCTGCCTTTTACCGTCATATTATACTTTACACCTACATTTTTTTAATCAATGACACTCTATTTCTTTTTAAATCAGTACTGAGCGAATAATATAGAAATTAATTTACCAGGCTATTTGTAGCAGAGCCTCATCTTGGAGGCTGTATCTGTAATGCATTCACTTATAGAGCACATGCCTCGACGCCCTTGCGCCGAAGGGCTCTGCAGAGGCACTAGTGCTGCTATAATTCACATGTTTTAGTACGTAATTCTTCATAACATACTTTTATAACCATAGGACTCACTTTTCATTGACATTACTTTAATAGAACCATATTTCACATCATTCACAGCGAATGTTTTCAGCTTAAGTAAAGTCACTCGATTCCCAGGGCAGTAAACAATTCTCATTGCCTTTCATCCCCGACTGTCATGGCGCTCTTCAGTCATTTCTGGCCCTTGTGCCAAAAAACAATATCTATCAGTCAACATTTCCTAGGCGATGAAATGCGGTTATTCGAAAACAAGTACAAGTGTCAATCTTTCTCCTAAAAAGGATCATCCCGATGCTGCAAATATCAAAGGAGAGCGTAAAACAAAAGTACAATTCGAAGCACAGTCCAAAGTAACAAAACATAAAGGAACTCCAAAGCTCACCTATGAAAAGTCCCAAAGTTTGTTAGCGCTTGTAGAACTGCCACACATGGACTATTTCAGGTCGTGGGTGGCGGTGCTATGATAGCAAAATGCTGACTGGCACGACTTCAAAGTCGAGTGCGCCAGTGCTTAGTAAGATGTTGTAGAGCCCGAAGTAAAGGCCCGAATGGTTCTCGCTAATATGGCCTCGATGTAGGTTCAAACCCATCGAAGATTGTAGTGCCGGCTATCGGTCGTCTGCTGGTTCTTGATGCGCAGGCAGGCGAGCTGGAGATAGGCGGCGACGTCGACGTTTTCTGCGTCGGTGACATGCGCCAATATGGCGTCGACAGTCATCATGCGTTCGTGCCGTAAAACAGTTTGAACGGCATTATCTGTGTTGTTTCTTGTTATTTTGTTGTAAGCGAAAGTTACGTATGGTAGGACGCATCCCACCTCTTGTTCTCGACGTCCACGTACGTTGCTAGCATGTCGGTGAGGGTCTTGTTCAGGTCTTCCGTAGGACCATTTGTCAGTGGGTGGTAGCCAGTTGTCCTCCTCTGGCTTGTGTGGCTGTGTTGCATAACGGCTAGGGTGAGTGCTGCTGTAAACGCCGTTTCTCTGTCTGTGATGAGGGCTTGTGGGCGCCAAGTCAGAGCAGGCAGTTCTGGACGATGAATTTCGCCCCTTCGGCTACGCTACCTTTCGCCAGAGCCTTAGTTTCAGCGAAGGGGGTGAGGTAGCTCGTTGCCTCGATGATTAACTTATTTCCGGATGTGGACGGCTAAAAAGATCCCAACAAATCCATCGTGATCTGCTGAAATGGTTGGAAAGGAGGGCTTGCTCGGCTGTGATAACTCCACTGACCTAGTCGGTGGTGTCTTGCGTCATTGACAGCCTCGGCATATCTTAACGTAACGGGATCCGTCCGTGGTTAAGCGCGGCCAGTAATGCCTGTCCTGTATCCCCAATAGCGTCCTAGAGAATCGCAATTGTCAGATGGCCGGATCGCCGTGTAGGGCGTGCAGTACTTCTAAACGGAGTCTTGAAGAAACAGCAAGGAGGCAGTTCACACTGACTAATGAGGTCCTCTTAGCAAGTAGGTTGTATTGAAGCGAAAACGCAGACAATCCTCGTACAAATGCCCTAAGGACAACGTTGGTGTTCCCTTCCAAATACTCGAAGAGGTATTTAGCTCTGGGTCTATTCGTTGCTGTTCAGTGATGTCTTCCGCGCTCATTATTCCAAAGAAGGTGTCGTCACCCTCGTCGTCTAGGTTCTCCGGGTCAATGGGGGCGCATGATAGACAGTCGGCATCAGTGTTTTCGTCCTGACTTCTACATTAGTTATCTCATTTTTGCAATCTTAGGCTCCGCTGCACCAGGGATCCTGAAGGGTTTTTTCAATTTGCTAGCCCAAACAATGCGTGAGAGCCACTGACGACTTCGAATGGCATCCCAATAGGTACGGGCGGAATTTCGCTTCTTCTTGGTTCCTTCCGATCCCTTCTTCGTCGTACATTATATACCTTCCGATCTCGAGAGCGACCGGCTAGCGTAAGCGATTACTCATTGAAGTACATCTTTCCCCTGGACCAGGAAGGCACCGAGGCATAGGCTGCTCGCGTCAATGTGGATTTCTGTACCGGTGTCCTCATGGATGTACGCAATACCGGTAGCGACTGCATGCGTCGTTTGTTTTTGCAATGCGTCGACCTGTGGTGTTTGCCACTTGAAATCGACATCACATTTATTTACATGTGTCCCGGGTTTAGCAATCCGTGGAAAATTTTTAACAAAGTGTCTGTCTTAGGCACACTTGCCAAAGAATCTACGCACTGACTTACTATCGATGGGCTGTTGGAACTTCACGATGGCAGCTGTATTCTGTGAGTCTGGGTGGACTCCAGACTTGCTGATGACGTGGTCGAGGTACAGAAGTTTATCGTAAGCGACGCGGCATACTTTTGGCTTCAGAGTCAGCCCTGATGACTGATCACCTCTAGTGCTGTCACAAGCCGCCTAAGGTGATCGTCGAAATTCCAGCCGAAAACTACTGCGTCATCCAAGTAGGCAGGTTTGTCACTTCAACCGTGCTCACAGCGTGTGTGCTATGCGCTGGAACGTTGCAGGCGCAGAGCACAGAGCGAATGGCATGTGCTTGAACTCGTAGAAGCTGTCGCGAAATGAAGGGGATTTATTCTCGATCCCTCTCGTCGACATCTATTTATCAATAGCCAGTCTTGAGATTCATTGAAGAGAAATATTTTGGCTTGCGGAGACGATACAATGCGCCCTGTTCTTCGTGATGTGGTTCACTCCACGATAATGGAACTATAAAAGTAGGGTTCTGTCGCTTTCCTTCCAGACCACAGCAGATGCCCACGGGCATTTCGACGGCTTGAAGATGTCGTCGCGCAGTATTACGTCAACTTGTTGCCTTACAGCTTCACGTTGTCGTGTGGAAACTCGGTAAGGGCTCTGGTGGAGTGGTCGAGCGAACTCTTCGGTTATTATGCCATGCTTTTCAATAGGTGTTTGTCGAATCCTCGATGACGTCAAAAAGCAGTTGTAGGGTCAGAGAAGACTTCACAGCTGTTGTTGTTTATTCAGAGGGAGACTTGGATTTACGTCGAAGTCGGGCTCGGAAACTACGGTCAACAGGATAGACGTGGCCGAATCCGAGATGACAAACGCATTGCCGGTTTCCAAAATTTCATGGATGTGTGTGATCATCCTGCCTTTGTTGTCGCGCTTCAACTAGCGGCTGAAGTTTTTCAAAATCACTTTTGCTTTCCCTCTGTGCAGTCGAGCAATCCTTGTTGCCATGAAATTTCACGGCCGAGTAGTAGGCGTCGGTAGCCCTGTATGACGCCTTGAAGGTCTGTGAGTGTTTCATTGCTGACGGAGATGACAATGTTGCCGCCAGGCGGGATGCTGACTTCGTCCTCAAGTACCCAAAGCATGGTGACTATGAGTGCTCTCCGGCAGTATCGCTTGATCTCCAGATTGCGTTATTGATTTTGACTTCAGGTAGATGATTGTACCATGTTGGTTCAGGAAGTCTATGTCGAGTATGACGTCTCCTCAACACTGCTGCATGATTAGAACCTTGCAGGGCAGATCCGTTCATGAACGGCACTTTTTGCTGTGCACATTCCAGTTGGCGGCATGAGGTGCCTTCTAACGGTCCGATTCTAAGAGCCTTCCCCTGCAGTCCTAAGTTTATTTATCATCATCATCATCATTATCAGCCTGGTTAGGCCCACTGCGGGGCAAAGGCCTCTCCCATACTTCTCCAACTACCCCGGTCCGGTACTAATAGTGGCCATGTTGTCCCTGCAAACTTCTTAATTTCATCTGCCCACCTAACTTTCTGTCGCCCTCTGCTACGCTTCCCTTCCCTCGGAATCCAGTCCGTAACCCTTAATGACCATCGGTTATCTTCCCTCCTCATTACATGTCCTGCCCATGCCCATTTCTTTTTCTTGATTTCAACTAGGTTGTCATTAACGCGCGTTTGTTCCCTCACCCAATCTGCTCTTTTCTTATCCCTTAATGTTACACCTATCATTCTTCTTTCCATAGCCCGTTGCGTCGTCCTCAATTTAAGTAGAACCCTTTTCGTAAGCCTCCAGGTTTCTGCCCCGTACGTGAGTACTGGTCATCTTCATCTACTGGTCAGTTTATTCATCTGGTCGCAAATGGGTCCACTTACGTCGGAGTAGTCGTCTCCTGTGTCCACAAAGGCGATGACTGCGTGGCTTTTGAGATGCACGTCGAGGTCGGTTATTGATGGCGTTGTGTTGCAGTTGCGTCTAGGCGTCTGATCATGGCTGTGTCGTGTGGACGTGTGGCTGGAACGTCGTGTCATCAGGCCATCTTTTGTCGGCGTATTCTTTGCTTGTAGGCTTCGTCGGTTTGGCGTAGTCTCCCTGATATACCATCGAGATAGTCTTTTCGACCTCTTCTTCGGCGGTGGAGGATCTTCGCCAGTTCGACCAACAGCGACAGAACCTCCATCATTTGATGATATCAGCTTTCCGGATATGGGCCGACGGACCGTCCCTGGGCTGGGCCATTGTGTGGATGGCGCTGCGGCGGCAAGTAGCGGACTGGTGAAGGCGAACGAGATACTCGTTCAGAACTGCAATAAGTGGCGGCGAGGTAACGGGCGATAACACGATGTGGCTCCCCAAGCTGTGGACTCGGCGCAGTATAGCGAATCCACGCAGTCCCCAGTCGCTTTATGGGTATCGGCGTTACCCATGACTGGCTTCCCCGCAATGGCAGCAGAGCCGCGACGGTAGGAAGCGCGCCAGGTGTCTGTCTTCCTCGGGGACATTTTGCTGGCAGACAGGTGAGTGAATTGGCGGCGGTGGTGGTGGCACCGTCTGGGCATTCCCCCTCCGCGGCGTATGTCATCGCTTCTTGTTGGGGCTGTGGCGATGACTGTTGCACTTCAGTAACCCCAAGGGATCGCTGAACCTCTTCTTCTGGCCACGATCTACTTGATGGTCTCAGGTTAAAGTCCGTGCTCCCGGGGCAGTCAGTGCAGTCGGTGGCTTGCCCGATGATCCGGGAGAACGTTGACGATGACTTTGCGGTCCGGGCTTCGATCATAGCTTGTCTGGTGCATGCGGTACCTGATGGAAACAGAACCTGCACCAGAAGTCCCGTGGTAGTGACGGTGAAGAAAGCAGCAAAACTGTGAAAGGCGAAAGCAGTCTTCTTTTGGGCGAACCTGTGCCCTCAGAAACAGCCTAAACTCAATGAACAACGACAGCGGCGAGCACATTCGGCGATCGCCAAAAACCTGGTCAGCGGGTCAAGCGCTTTAGCTTTTATTTTATTAGCCATCGAGCGTTCCAAAGTAATCACTGGTGCTCGCATGTCTTGCAGAAAATTCTACACTATTCCTGTCGCTCATACAATCAGATCACACAAGGTAAGGCGACAACAGACAGCAAATAGAATCATCGAGAACATTCCAGAAAGTACTGGTACATGCGGGATCATCACCTGCTGAGCGATAAAATTTGTTAGACAATAAAATTCGGTCCTTCGATCGACAAGTACACATGTCAATATCAGCCAGACTACCATTATATATTTAATTTGTACCTTCGGGATTCTCCTGTGTGCCAATACACTTGTTCACACTTTGCAAATTTACCCTTTGTTTCCCGCGCCATAACCACTCAGTGTTCAAAAGTTTGAAACATTGGCTGTTTTGGGAGTCACACCACTTCATTGTCTTATAAAGGTTATGAACTGGGATAGGGCGTCTCAGAAAGGCTCGCCAACGTTTCGATACCAGGACGCAACTTCTTCAAAGGCGGCCTCGTCATCATCGGTGGTCTTAAAGGGTTAGTAGAGTCACGTAACGTGCGGTTGTTCTGATTGGCGACTTTATGTAAATGGGAGAGACTTCAAAGCGACAGTGCGCTGTCGCCTAACGTCTGTAAGCGTGGTTCCTGAGAACAGGAGACAAGACCGGGAGAGTGGAAAGACACAAAGAACGAAAAAAAAAGCTCAAGACGAAAAAAAGGAAACGAAAAGGAAAACAGGGTCTTGATCTGGTTTTGGAGAATCGACAGGTTAGGGAGAATTCAAGGGTGCTATCGACGGCACGTTTTTGTGCTTTAGAATAACCAGTCAGGCAGTCAGTGCACGAGTAGCAAAAAAGACCCAAACACTCCTTCTTATCCTTCTTTCCTTTCTTTTCAATCGATAATTTTCTATTGTCAATCATGATGGTTTGTGTTTGGATGCACAATCATATGAAATGCACATATTGATTGCTTGCCGTAGCAGTTGGAGAACCGACAAAATGTGCATAAGCATTGCGACAGTTCTTCAGCGCCTGCTTATTAGCTGTAGCCTAGTGAATGGTATCGAAAAACGGGGAGCCCATCAATGAAAACATTTTACGAATATTTCATTTTAATAAAGTTATGAAGTCACAACCATATTTCAAGCTATGCCCCCATAGAGACGACACCTCCGGAAACCATATCCCAGAATTACCAAGGCGGCACGATACCCGTTAGTAAACTCGTATACACGGTGGCGTTAGATTTTCCATAGTTGATATGGTGAGAATGATTATGATTGGAATTCTCGAAACATTCTCGCGTCGTCACCACCATCGTTCTGTCGTATGTGTCAGTGCGCATTCACTGCCCAGGCAAACCTTCGGAAGTCACGTGAACTTCCGCGGGAGGGAGGGTGACCAAGGGACGGCGAACAGAGAAGTGTGGCACCTGTGTACGCAACGGCTTTGCGCTCTTGATCTGTGCTTCGGAAATCACGTCTAAAGGGGAACGGTATCGAGGAACGTTCCCTTTGGGACACGCTCCTGCAGTCTCGTCTGCCGGTCCTCTCTATCACGCCATCTTTATGACGACCACGCATGCTGAGGTCATTAGGTTGCGTTTTATGCGTGTGATTGGGCACGTGGGACAACATGTGTCTTGTTAGCACGAGAGCCGTAATTGGAATATGCACTTTCTAAATACTACTAGCCTTACTTTTATTGTTGTTCTAATGTTATTCTATAGATGTAATAGCTTCGACCTTCCGCATAGGCTGTGTGTGTATTGGCAGTAGGCCTACCTCATTCATAATGGTAACAGCGTGAATAAAACGATGACGGAGTGAAATGACACTGTACGAGCGCTGACAACGCGATCATGCTGTGTCCTCTCGCTGCATTGTTTTGTTCGCTCTTTTATCAATATAAATGTATACCAACTCGCCCAACATTCCGCTTTATTACATCTGTTGAATTTCGATCTCATAGCTCGCAGTATGTTGCCTCAGAGCAATCTGTCTGTGTTCCTGAAGTATTGTGGAAGCAAACGATTCTACAAGGGGACTTGTCATCGGCACTTCCGTCTGTCTCGAACGGCTTGCTTCACCTACATTCTTTGTTCGACCACTGTTAAACTTCTTAGGCCTTTTGTATGAATTCCTTTAGAAGGAGCAACTCACTGAGATCACACGGAATGCTTTCTATAGTTCAATTATACTTGCAATGACGAACTTGTGCGACGGATGGAAGTGTTGTTGCCTGAAAGGTCAAATGTCATCTGCAGTTCCGGGAACTTGACGCTGCCGCAAACAGGAAGCTTTAGCTCAGGACCTAAGTACATGAAAGAGGAGAAGTAAACTCAGATTGTTCGAAAACACACTGCATCAACATTGAAATTTCTGGCATTTATAAAAATGTTATAATACTTTAATTGAAAGTGTTGCGTTTTCGATTTGTGGCATACTCCTTAGAAAATTATAGAAACAATTCAGCAAGAGATACAACGTCACGATTCTCTAAACTGCACCTAATAACTCATCTAAGGCGCACAAAATTCATGTAATACACAGCGCTCTAAAATGTATCATTTTATGAGTACATCCTCTGGAAATCCTGCCAAACGGAAACTTCATGCAAACTGTAAATTAATGCAAAGAAAATTGTCCGCTTAGGACCTTCTAAGAGATACGGCTAATTAAACCACAGTATACTTTTAGGTGCAGTACACTTCAAAAATGTTCTTTGTACTTTTGAGTTACTTAATGGCTTAAAAATATCTCCATGTTGATAACCTTGATCCAAATTGTGATTCATAAGTTCCAGGAATTGCAGTGTTTCAATAAAATGGTCATCGATTATGTTTGAATTCATATGAAAGGCAATGAAACACGCTTCTCTTCATCCTAGACCGGTGCTCTAAAAACGCTGCTGCCACAGCTGTGGCCATTAATTCCCTACTCGTATAATTTATTGTAGCAGAACTTGTTTATTTATTTATTTATTTTTCATTTGTTTATTCTTTTGATTGATTTACATAGAAAAAATTCTCACGTACATAATCAGGAGCAGATACGGGCCTAGCGGGCACGATTAGAAAAAACGTACAAGCCTACATGAGCTGAAGCACAGCATAACATTGCAAGAGTCACATCAACAATAGCGAGAACAGGTGTAGGTAAACAAATATATAGCGCAGTGATGCCACCATCGCGAACAATTTTCATCTAGTGCATAGGGCTGAAATTTCAAAAACACCATGGAGAAGCCACACACTAGGCACTTGTCTGTTTCCTACTGGGTCGGTATTTTCTTTTTCATAGAGCGTAGGTTTGGGCATGTTGGTATTCCATAACTTTTAGGTTTTCAGCGCACAAAAAGGGACGAGAGACAGAGGGATGACGCGGACACAGCGTTGTAGCACACTATAGCGCACAACGAACTTCTATCCTAAATGGCAGGAACAATGTCGTGGCAGCAATGTTGGAGTTGAAAAAGTTGAAAAGCTGCAAAGTTGAAAAATTAACGCAGAAAAATGTCATGCCCGAGGAATCAAAAGAGCGAAATACAGATCTTTTATGTTTTATTCATGAACATTCAAATGAGCGTTTACAGCATATTTGTACAGAAACATTAAAAAAAGGACTACTTCGGCAGCGCATTTTATCGATTGTGAGCAAAAACTCCTAAGTATTGCGTATTATTCGATATGTATTCGATATGTAGATAGGCTAATGGCATACGATGTCTGACGAGGCCTCTGACGAGTCCGGCAGCATTTGTCAGAGATAACGTGATCAGTGTAGTATTCCTTTCGAGCATTTCCAATCACATTACCCTTTCTGACATACAAGGAGTCCGGTAAAGCGCAGAGCTGTTTTAGATCAGGCAACACAGCCTGTTTGGATGCCGAATGCCTTAGTTCCGAGGGCATATTTGGGGACTTTTATTGCCCGAGTACTCCACGTTATCGTATCGAAGATGCAGAGGTATTTTTATTCTTGGGACCATGTAAGTACAATATATAACCATGGTTTCCAGATCGTTCTACTCGCCTGCAAAGGTTACATTTAGCGTATACACGATGTAATAAATAAAACAAGACTTTTGTATTACTTGCCACTAACCGAATATAGTTTGCGTTTTCAAGTGCAACGTCATAGATGACGAGAAGCTCCAGTATTCAATTTCTTCCAATCTAGATGTGAATTCAAGGGTTCAATATATAAATGTAGCAAGTGCGCGCTAAGATTGTGCAAATCGCCGTAATACAAACGCACGATTGAGTTTGTCAAACTTTCAATTGGCCAAAACGTGCTTGTCATCACGTAACGAGAGTCGCCCACTCAGCCCCATTGTCCGTCTACTTGCAGGAATGCTACTGGGACCGCAGGAAGGGAACAGCAAGAGTTGTGCCGTTACTCTGGCAATGTTTCGATCACAGAGGATGCCTTAAATGGGCACGCCAACGAGCCCCCACGTGATACAGTCCACAGTTACAAAGCACGTGATCTAACGTCTGTGAATAATTCGGAGTTCCTAAAACACTACCGGAATACAAGAGGCAAAAACCACAAACGCGCACCCTGTGGCCAATCTCTGCGCAATACTGGTAAAATACATGTAGATTGGCGCACGCGCACAGGCGAGAAACTTTACAAATGCTAAATATGTAACAAATCGTTTCGGTTGTATTGTCATCTTCATGTCCATGAACGCACACATACAGGCGAGAGACCTTACAAATGCCGTATTTGCAATAAGTCGTTCCGGCAGTCGAATCATCTAGATAGACATACGCGCACGCATACAGGCGAGAAACCTTACAAATGTGAAATATGTGATAAACTTTTTCGGCAATCTAATACCCTAGGGGACCATAAACGCACGCATACTGGCGAGAAACCCTACATTTGCAAAACATGTGGTAATTCATTCACTCGGGCGTCGAGTCTCTCTCGACACCAACGCACTCACCAGACGTGAAACCCCGTGTCTGTGAAATATGTACTAAGTCATCCATAATCAAATATGAACTCAAGAGACATCTCAACTTGTAAGGACAGAGCTTTCGCTTGCGCAATATGTCTATTCTTTATGAACAACTCGGGTCTCGGCCATCACCGCGAAAGCATGCATGGGGATAAAACACGCTATGAGCGTACTCAGTGTGGATTTCGTTTCACAGAGAAAGATACCCTCGATGAACATTTGTGCCAGAATAATACGTGCCAGTTATGTACCGATGCGTCTCTAGATGATGTTCAACTGCTTACTCAACTCTTGACCCATAGGTGTGTGAAGCGGTAATATTCTCATGAATGCGCAAGTGAAGTGAATCACCCGCAGCTTTTGCATTAGAACGCGAAAGTAAAGTAGTGCAGTACAGCAATGTCGAGATACTTTCTGAGGAGTGAGAAACTAAACAAACGCATCCTGCGCAGAGATCAGCTTCTTTCGACCTTTAACATGATTGAGTGAAGTGCACGATGTGAACGATGCCACCTGGTTTCTCCAAATAACTAAGCAAGACGCCGTTGCCAGAACTATTCGGGGTGCTTCTATGTGGAAGCATATTGCATATCCTGGCTAGCGCTTACTGTTTGCATAACTTTATGTAAATGTTAGCAAACTTATTAGCTTTAGCAAACTTATTTCAAGACAAACCCTCATGGGCTGCATGTTTGTGTTTTGTGTAAGTAGGTCGAAGTGCCCGCACAAGATCCTTGACTCCCCGTTACATTGGAGAATATTTTTCCTTTTGCAGTCGTCTTGACAGTGGGCTAGTAAACAAGCTCTGAAGGAGCCTCTGCTTCATGATCTTTCAGTGTGGATAGATGGGAACATATTTCGTTGGAAAGCATTTTAAAAAGGAGGCGCTGTTTTCTACGCAACTGACAAGTTATCTCCGTCGTTAATTGAGGGGTTTAAGGCCTTGTGTCTTCCAGAGACAGCTTTTACGACAATATATAGACACATTTCACTCATGGGAAAATTTATTTGTTTTAAATTCTTAAAATTTATTTTAATTTTCAAGTTAACAATATTATTTTAAAATTTTTAAATGGACTGGTCTAGTTCACTTTGGCTCGCGTATTCAAACCGAAAATAATTGTTGTATATCATGAACTAAGCTGATGACAGTAGTGAGACTGCAATATAATTAAATGATTAGGAGCTTGACTAAGTCATATGCCCTCCCACTACGGAAATTTTTAGTTGTTTGTGTGTAAAGTTTTAAAGGGCAGTCGTTTACCCAGCTGGAAGTCATCTGCTATGACACGTACTGTTCTCTAGTTACAGCTGTACAACATTTTAGCCTCATGTGACAAACGCCTCTGTTCGAGCAACAAAATGAAAATTGACATGCAGTTTTCAGGCATATTGACAGGTGTGCTTGTATATATTTTTTCCAGTGAATGCGTATCAGTAGGTAACAAATGTTAAGTTACCACTTAGCGCATGACGGGTCAGCGCGTATCAGAACGTTCTGTCATTCTTGTCGATTGTATAGTTTTTTCTACATTGTAGTAGAACTTTGTGCAATCAATTTGCACGCGTAACTCGAATACACTTGTGCATTCTGGAATGCCTGCAAGCACCAACGATTACGCTGGAATCTTCGATGGATCAAGTAGGAATATGCGACCCCCGTTAGCCGTAAATCAGTTCCTGGACGATCTACGCATGTGCTCGGAACTATCGGTCCGAATGCATTTTGTTTTGTGAGTTCACGTTCGCTCAACTGAGTGTTTCATGGCACACGGTTCTTCTTACTGTGTTGTTCAACGTCACTCGGACAAGCAGACGTAGACATAGTAAAAAGGTACGTTATTTCGAAGTCTCTAAGAAAATTCGACTAATGTGCGCACGGGACTGAGGTAGTGCCGTGGGGAACGTAATTTAGCGGTGCCGCTCAACCCTCTAACTCATCTATGTTGTGCGCCTTTAGCCGTTCGACCACACCTAACGAACTCTGGGACTACGATGCCTTGTTAGTGTTCTTCACTGCGAGTTCTTTTCTTTTCTTTCTTTTCTTTTCTTTTCTTTTTTTTTTTTTTGCTGTCGTCTGGTGCACATAACATTCGGACGATACTCCTTAAGATGGGGACGTTGACACGGCTACATTTTCCGGTGAACGCGTTTCACCGGCTACAAAATTTTAAATTGTCGCTTGGTGCGTGACGAGCTTGTATCCGAAAATTCTGTCATTCTCGCTGATAGTGTCTGTGCCTCATAGTATCTGATGAGTTCTTGTTATCAACTTGCATGCGTGACGCTTCTAGTATTCTACATTCGGGAAGGTGCTCGAGCACATGCGATTACGTTGTATACTCGACGAGTCGTATATAAACGGCCTAAGCGCTTGAGCCGCAAATCAGTTTTTCCTTGATCAACGCATGTGTTCAGCGTTATTATTCTGCTTTGCGGGAACTGGTTCATCCAATAAAGACTTGGTGTCGCGACTCGCTCTTATTGCTACTGTGTTCTTCACGTACTTATATCGTGACGATATCGAGGTTTAAATCATTATTAAATGAAAGAATTATAGTGACGTTTCACTTCGTGAAGGCGCCTTACCCGCAAGGGTTTACTGTGCTGTCCTGGAGTCCTTAAGCAGTGCCGGCTTGCCTGACACTCGCATTGTCGCAAGCCACAGGGCACGTTCTTCGGGAGTCTCCTGGACACGCCTAGCCCGCGGCTTTTTCCAGCTGTTGTTTAGCTCCTACCCGGCGCTTGCCGACTACTTCGGCGTTTGCCAACTCACGCTTGGCCTGCCACCGGTTGCATTGCTGCTCCATCATTCTTGCTCGGCACGAGGAAAATTCAAGAGAAAAGCGCTTCTGTGCGGAGGCGAATCACTGAAAGCGATGGCGAGATGTGTGTAGCGTTGAAGGCACCTTGAATAGTTTTGGGTGTGTTGAGCATCGCCATTGAATATGCGGAAGTCGCATCTGGTTAGTGCACGAGGTAAGAGTGACCGGAAACCATAAGATTAGTCCACGCCAAAAACATGGCAGTTTCGCCCGAAATTTGAAGCATCGATTGGGATAGCAAATTACCAGGCAGCCATATGAAGTAAGGATAGCACATTTATCGTCAGTAGCAACTTGTAAACGTTCGCTTGCTAACAAAATGAACAAGCCGGGTGCCAGAGTGAACAATAAACATTAACGCATCACAGCCGATGTCAAAATGCTTTCGTGAGGAAATGCGGCAGCAGCAGCAGCGAGCAAGGAGAGTTTCGTGTTATCTATGAGTTCAACGCAAAGTGAGCACCGAGAACACACATCACGCACAAAGTGCCGTACACGCGCTTAGACACAGCCCCCAACGCAGATCGCGGTCGACATACGGCCGAGCGCAGCCGCCAAATAACGCAGCTGCTGCGAGAGTTTATCAGTTTATCCAGAGTTTATCCTGCAGTTTATCACAAAGATGCTGAGCATTTCCTTTATGTTAGTCACTGGTGATGGTCACGTCTGCTTCACTTTGTTGGTCACGCTATCAATCTGATAGCGTTTGTTGCCCATGTACAACCTATCAAACTTTAGTGCTGCTTTTATACCTTCTTGCCGATTCTGTTTCGCAAAATTCCATAAACGGCTTCTTTTATCCCTCACCACGTGTGAAAATCTTCGCAAATGCTGTAGTTCGTGCCCTTTCACTTGCGTGCATTATGTAACACTTGTTGGCGTTCTTTGAAAGAGGAAAGCTTCGCTATAATTGGGCGTGCTTTATCTGCTCGATAGGTTCCTATCCAGTGAGCACGCTCAATTCCAACATCATTGAGTTCCAATTTAGTGCGGCCCACATTTGAGACAAGTTTACTTGATTTAGTTGCGTTTTCACCAGTATCACTATCTCGAGAACAATAAAGAAGTAGATTATCCCGCCTTTGACGATTCTCAATATCGTCAATTCTTGAACCAAAAGTCGACAATGTTGCCTGACTCTGACGCTGCTGTGCCTCAACGTTAGCCAGTGAAGAATGAATATCATCCACTCCTGTGATTGTTTTTTCTAATGACACAATACGTGCCTTCACTTCTTCTATTTCAGCAGAGAACTTGTTCTCCATTGCTGACAGCTTTTTCAATAGTGTGTTTTCGCCTTCAAATATTCGTTCAATCTGTGCAGTATTTGGCCCTGGGTTCGGCTCTATATCGCCTCCACCCAGAGCAGCAAAATCAGTAAATGAAAAGCGGAACGCCTCCAAACAACAAACTGACATCGTACGAGCACCCTGCGCGACTTCAAAGAAACACACTGCTTTGAACACAAGAAAAACAGAGTTTGGGGTGGAACCGGCAAAGCACTATATACATTTATCGAAGAATAGTGCTTGTGACTAACCTGCGAAAGCAGTATACAATATACAAGGGTTGATGCCATGTAGCCGGTTCCACGCCCCCTCGTCGTAGTGCCGCTTCGAGGCTTTTGTAGCTGAAGAATACCGCCAGCGTTTCCCAGGGCACACAGTTGCCATTCGTGGAGTAGGAAGAAGTTAGATTCAGCGAGCGCCGGGCACGTCTGTTGGTCCCGGAGCCACGTAAAGGTAGTCCATCGCAGTTCACTTCCACTTGGGCTTTGCCGCCTACGTACGCTGATGCCGAAGTGCAGCGTGACACAAAAACGTCCATGAGGCCAATCTGCGAAAGCAGTAAACAATATAAAAGGGTTGATGCCATGTCGCCGGTTCCACGCCCCCTTAACGCTTTATTGACAGTACTTATAAATACCCAAAAAAATATTTATGTTCAATACAAAAGTGCAAATAACATCAGTAATAAGCAAAATCACCTAAGAAAAAGTACTCGGCAGGAACTCTCCAGAAATAATGGGGAAGCGCCATGCAGAAAACTGAAATTGAGGTTCACGCAATTTCACTTGCGTTCACTGGTGCAGTTGTTTCTGCCGGCAGTTCTCGTCATATGCGACCCATAGGCGCACACTTCACTTTCTTAACATCACGTGTGGTATCGCCCATCATTCATCGGTCATCTCTCATCGAATTTTCATCTCTCAACGTGCTTGTTTTAGTCTCAAAGGAAAGAAACTTGCATGTCAACTTCTTTCCTCCTCGTCTTGTGTTCCTACTTTGTACCAACAAATGAATGATGCCTGCTGCCAGCCACTCAGTGTTGTTAGAAGACATCTAGCCAGAAACTCCGTACTGAATATCAAATCTCTGCAATAAAAAAACCCTTTCTGTTTTTTGTTTGTGGGAAACAGTAGACAATCAAGGGTTCATCGTGCTTGGACGTAAAGTTGGCTTCGTTAAATGCAGCCTTGATAAATAATTGTACCAACTGCTGTCTCAGAGCAACGGTAGTGGCTGAAGGTCTTCCCAGAAAATAAGTCAGCAAGGGCTCCAAAATCGACGCCAGCATGCACTGCGACCGAGAAAAAGCTTTTGCTGTTAACTCGTAAGGGTCTACCGGGTAAACAGAAAGCCGGATAACATTTGTAATCTCATATGTGGGTCCAGGGCTTATAGGGGCCGGTTAGCGTACTCCAGTATATTCCATTTTATTGGAGTTCGCTGAGGAGACACGCTGCATTAGCTCGTGACGTTGGCATCTAGTAACTTGCACGTACATTATGTGCCTCACGGGAATTTTTGTCGGTACTTTCTTTGCGAGTAATGCTGCAGTGCAAAGGTAGCCAGAGAGCTACACTGTCGTGGCCTCTGCCCATCGCTTGGTGGTAGCCGTAATCGTATTCTGTTAGGAATTGTTCATTTGGGCTGAAAACCTGAGCTGATAACAGTGATTGCAGGACTGCCTTTGAGCCGCAGAATAAAGCCCATAGATTTTTTTTTACTGTTTATGCACATGAACCACTGCGCTGCTTAGAGCGAGCTGTTCGGACAATGTGGACGTTGCAGTGTCTTCTTGCAAATTGACTTAGATGACATGACTACCTCACCAGGAGAGCTGGTTAGAGTCGAAGAGCCATCGGTGTAAGTGTGAACTCGAATGAGGTAGGAATCATGCAGTAGATGTACTGCGACTTCATTCAGGACACAAGTTCGGTAGTCAGGCTTCCTTACTATTCCTGGATTGAAAAGCTGCACTTGCCGTAAAAAGTTGCCACTGGTCTACTTTTTTCGAGAGAAGGAAAGCATTGAGACTGGACTCGGGAAACATGTCGGAACTTATTTCTAGGGGAGTCTGTAGTGATATACGTACTGATTGGATGTTCCCAGTCGGTGGCAATATTTGCGGTTCTTGAAGCGCGTCGTCGTACTCCAAAAGAAGTTCTAAGCACTTCAATGTGCATCCTTCCAAGCACTACGAAACTTGTTTTCATGGTGCTTGACAATCCCGGAGTGCTGTAACGCTTAAACGCAGACACCCAGCGCATTGTACAGGTAAGCATGGAACATATCGATGGTCCCCATGTTTTTGTAGCGATTACATTTAAACAGTGACTGATCCAGAGGTGTCCCTTTTATGGGTAGGATGGATGGGGTCTCCGGAAGAGATCGCGGTCGACAATGATCCCTAAACATTAATGGGTTATCTTCTATCAGATAGGCTGGCCAATAATAGACGCGGGGAATCTAGTTGTCGATTTTCGGATAAATGTGACTAATGCGCATTTTGCTGGTAAGGCGCCGAGACGCTGTTCTTTAAAATAAGCAGACGTCAGTGTTGCAGCCTTCTGTAACCTGCCGTGAACCTGCAGGCGAGTTACTCGTGACGCGAGGATGCGTGAAAGATGGCTTCCTGAGAAACAGTATCGTAAGCGCTCGTTACGTCTGAAGATAGCGTAACGGAGATGCGTTTGCATTATTTCAGTTGTTGAATCGAAGACGCAAAATCAATTTACGTTGTCGACCGACTAACGCCCACGTCGAAAGCCTGTCATCGCGTCTGCATAAATATTTTAATATTCTAGAAACCACTCGCCGCGTGGGGGAATCATCCTCTCCATGAACTTGCCGACACAGCTGGCGATTGCAACAGGCCTCTATGATGTGAGTTCAAGGGAAGACTTTCCTTGCTTCAGGATTAGAACAAGACGGCTACGCTCCATTCAAGGGGAACAACCCCGTCACTCCATGAAACGTTATGTGACGCCGCAGGAGCTCTCGTGCTTCAAGGTTAAAGGGGTGTAGAGGAATGCCTGCAAATGGCTAGAGCATCCTCAAGTTCCTCCATGAAGAAAGGCTCGTGAGTTGCTGAAACTTACATGAAGAGAACATCGTACAATTCAAGGTACTTTATTAGCTCTCTTCCACCTGCAATTGCCTCCCAAAAGTATTCTCCAACATTCACTTCTCGACAGCGTTAGTGGAGAGCCAGTGCCTTTAAGGTGTAGCTGGTGTTACTGAGGAGGAGCTCGAATGCCTTGCAGAGTTCGCTATACGCGAGAGAAAGCTTTGCGTCGGGCCAACGAGTTAGAAAATGATTGCAGTCGTTCGTTGTATAATTTGTCCAAGTGGTGACATATTTTTTCAGCGTACGCCTGGCCTCCCCAAGGTGTATAATCAACTTTGTACGCTTATATCTTCTCTCAGGGCGCAGTTGTACTGCATGAAGCCTTTCTGATTCAATGTTAAAGTCCTTGCAAGTACCTGAACGTGAGAAGCAGCGCGTTGCAGCATGCATCACGTTCATAATCACAAGCTCTATAGTACGTGCAAGGCCACCCATACCTTCCGCGTTCATAGAGACGAAATGCGGACTGATCAATACTACGAGAAACAAGACTAGAGGATGTACTCCTTAAACCTTTGACGGCAACGTGAATACGCATTGGGTCCCTTCCACGGGTATCCAAGTCAGTAAACCAGTGGGTGCTCGAAATAATCCTTCGCGAAACCAAAGTGAGACATAGGCAGCTGCTGTACCACGACCGGCTCAAGAACGTCGGGCTTCCGTCTTTCAAAAAGCAGAGGTCATGATCCGTAGGAAAAGATACAACAGTCTTGGCTACTACATTCTCAGACAGAAAAAGCAAGGAAAGGAGAGGCAGGGAGGTCAACCAGATGAGCGTGCGGTTTGCTATCCTAAACTATGGGTTCGTAAAAGGGGCTATAAAAAGTCGGAACGAGGATGAAAAGTGTCCTTGAATGGCAGGAGCTGCGTAGCTCCTGATGTAATTAAAGTTCACTGGAACCTGTACGAAATAAACGTCAGGTCTAAACAATCAATGTATCGCCTACAAATGATTCTGCATCCAGTCAAGTGCACAGGGGCACATCCTTTTGTTTTGTGATTTTTAGTTATTTTGTAAAGGGCTGCAAGTGCGCTTCCATGGCCCACATCACTCTTTTGCCTCAACTGACAAGAGCCGCGATTAACCGTACACATCAGCTGCATAGCTAGCAAAGGTGGAAAAACAAACCCCGCTTTGTTCGCTTAAGCGCACTCTTCACCTTTTCTGCTTAAACATTGCTTGGCGATTTCCCCAGAAAAATCTGTCCATAACGCGAAACGTTCCACACCCTTTATCGGCCAACTTAATGCGTCAGTGTTGAAGTTAGAGCATTCGATCATTCAAACAGTGTAGATGTACATTATTGGAAGTTTGAGAATTCATAGAAAATCAATGGAAAACCGTAAAAAGAAAATATAGCCGTTATCGTCAGGCCCCTTGAAAGCTTACTTCTGTGGATTACTCCTGAGCTTGCAAGAAATCCTGCTTTGCAGAGTACAAAAAAAAAGAAGGTTTAGCTGATTGGTTGCCGGGATGGTAGTGCATAATAGATGTGTAATATTAGATGACTGGCCACCTAAAAAGATGTTCTACCTCTGTAATTTGTCTCCGTCGCACCTTCAAGAGCAACCACCTCCGAACTACTATATCGCGCTAGTGCCGCGGACATCTTCAGATTTCATCGCACAAAAGTAAGCAAGGACGGGATTCTCGTTTATGAAAAGCAACGGTTGAACAAAGTGAGACCTCAGACCGCGGACAGTGAAGCTAACCAGTGCGTAGCTGAGGCTGAGCAAAAGGTGGGGTTTCCCGGATTTCCTCCAACATCCAATATAAGTGTTCTAGAAATGAAAATGTTTACACTATATATACTCATGAAATATTAACGTGCACCAGTTTTCCCCTGGAAGCCGTAGCACTTCACTTAAAGAATCAAAGTTGAAGTATACACTCACTTTACCACACGCTAAAGAGGATCAAGAGTTCAAGGTTAAAGAGATCAAGGTTAAAGGCAGTGGCAAATCTCTGGAGACCATTAGGAGACATACGCTGGTTTCCTGGATAATTTCTCAGCAATGTAATCGACGAAGGTAGCTACATGGGCATGTATATATTCTTCTTGCACAGAACGAGACAGACATGGAAAGGCAACTTAGACAAGTAAACAGGGCTAACTTTCAACAACAGATTTATTGCCTGTCCACGCGGACGTACGTTTGCTCCTCCAAGTGTCATAGGACACGTGTAAATTCTCGGAAAACATGAACCAAACGGGGTAAACAACATGGAGACACTCTTGTGGCCATGCTGGATATTTAGGAGGGTGTCTGTTAAACGCGAACAGAGATGATCGAACTTTTTTATTGATAAAGAAATACCCGCGCATGCGGGTATTTCTTTATCAGAACACCCCTCGCTTTTATTTAAAACGAAGGATAGTAGCCAATATTTATTGATAAGTGTATGCAAAAAACTATAAATGATAGCTGTATGCAAAAAAGTCGGAGAGAGAGGGAGAGAAAAGAAAGGGCAAAGGCAGGGAGGTTAACCAGACGGTTGCATCCGGTTCGCTACCCTACGCTGTGGAGAGAGAGGAGGGGGAGGTAAGCTGGTAGCCAAGTAGAGATAAAGAAAGAAAGGAGCATAGACATACAATCACAGGCGAATACTGTCACCGAAAAAAGCCGGAAATTTCGCAAGCAGTTGCTGCTGTCGAACGGATTGAAAAGGACCCTGCAAACGTTTTCGTCAACGCCGAGAAAAGGATTTGGCGTTAAAAAATTTTATTTCAGAAATGCTTATGAGGAAGAAACACTACAATGGGTTGAGCTTAACATGGTGATTGGTATTCGGAGATCACTTGTGATCCCCTGCGCCGTGCTCCCACTCTTTCTTCAATACCTTACAATGCTACGGCGGAGCGGGGTGCTCCATATCACGTTCTCTCGTGTGAACATAACCATGACACGAAGTTTAATTTGATTTTGGACGTTTTCGAAGATACCATTACTTTTTTATTTTTTGAACCTAAGGCGTGCAAATTCCGAGGCTGTCCTTCAGCGTACACTTCTATGTACGGTCTCTCATCTTTTTTTTTTTGCTGTGCTTCAATGTACTAGATAGCTACAAGCGGCTCCTTCTAGGCCTCGATTGGCATGTATAGCTGACTTTGGTGACTGCTACGGCAGTCGTGCAATTCCTGAGGGTTGAACGTAATGTAGTCTTTATGCTCGCCCATGATAGTGCGAAGGCAGCGCGCACATCGGCTTAACAATACATGCCTCACTCCGGACCCACCTTTAAAAGGGTCCTAACGTAACGAGATTCGAACATTAAGGCGTAGCACTTCGAATGTGTGCAACTCGGGAAGCATATAACCTGTTCCATATAGGTGTTGCTGCTAAACAGGGGCGCCAACTCACCATGCGTGTGACGCGCCGTCACCCACACACAGCAGTCAGAGCTCACAGTTGTCCTCTGTGATCCAGCGAGAACGTTTGGGGGAATAGCTACGATACGCAGCAGACGCAGCTACACGGAGCTGTAGCGGCTAACTGTAGTGCATAACGTCTGCTATGTGCGCGACAGGGCAGTAGTGGGAGCTCATGCTCATGTGCTTCAATTTGGCTACGGTAGTCTGGCTCTGCTGCATTACGCGAAAAGGCTTAGGCATACACCAGCTTGACCGACAGATCGTGTCAAGTCTAAATTTGCGCGGTTTGAGGCGTTACCAATACGAAGCGATCTCTACCGAGGCATCTAGACAGCAGCGGCCTGAGGGAGGACGCGATGGCAAGCGGACGAGTAGTCTGAGTTTAAGTTTCGCGTCGTTCGAGTCTATTTGAGTTTTCAAGATTATCGAAAATTAACCAGACACGACGTGGACGACACCAATAGATAGTGTTCCCAGTTTAACTCTTACGGTGGTCGGGCACAGCCGAGCGTGAGCAGATGATAAACAGCTTTTTCCCGGAAGTACGTTAGGGTTATTGAAATACGGAACGCAGACTTTCGCTTACGTCATATACTTAAGTAAACTGCGTAAATAAATATACTCAATATTCATAGCAAGAAGCGCACCTATCCAAACTCGCTTTATTGATTTGAGCTATGTGCCAAGAGAAGCTGTCTATAGAAATCTGTCTGTCGAAGTTAAAAGGCAGTAACTGGCAGCCCCGAAAAGACCAAGAAGGCCTCATGGAAAATATAGTATTTAGCAGAAGGGTGATGCAATCCACCGCCTTACTGCTACCCACCTGGCCGGGGAAATGCATATTGAAGATCCTCGAAAAGAACACCCACCAAGACCAGGCATCTTCGTCAATTAGATTTGTATTTGGTTACTTGTTTTGCATTGTATTTCTTACTTTCATCGCTGCATGTCCTATTTACGTTCGTAAGGTGTTTACATTTGTTACGCTATGCGCAAACTTGCTGTACCCACCCTGCTACGGCCAAGAAGGCCAACAGTATTTGAAATACAAAAAATTTGCGCGTGTGCGAACACGCAAACCAAGAAACGCGTTAGCAAACGTAAAAGGCAGGTCACCATAGAAATATTATCCGGGCTAGTTTACCTCTAAATGTGCGATGACGATGACAACAAGTATGTCGGCGTCACGCGTGACTTCATGGAATGTGTGAAACAACATTAGTGTGATGTTAGAAAACAGCACGTAGTCTCGAGTGCCCTTGCTGAACATGTGGAAACTACACGCTACAATATTGACTGATTTATTACACGTCTTCTGGCCAAGTGAAAGAAGCTTCCGTCGCACCTGCATCTAGAATCCTTGCACATGCAGACCACGGCGCACACGCTGAATCTGAATGGCGGGATACTTCCAAGGCTGTATACTCGCTGGTTCCGGCAAGTGCTGAAACGTACTGTTATGTCTCTTATGGGTTTTGTTGAGAACAAGGCTCCCTTATGCGGAGCTAAAACTGTCATTATTTTTCCTTTCTTTTGGTCGGCTTATCGTTTCGCACTTCTTTATTATGTCTTTCCTCGGCCAGTGGTGTTGCCGTCACAGGGTGGATTTCATCAATCTGCAACACGCATATGGCCAAGAAGTAGCAACCTACATAAAACAGTACGCGTCCTTGAGTTGCCAAGTTAAAGAGTCGTGTCACATTTACTTTGACATTCAAGAAGCAGCAGTTGATCCCACGGTCACTGCGACTAAATAGGCTGGTTCGCACAACGTTCGGCAACAGCGTTATTTGAAGGTCTGGACGTATACTAACCACTACAAGCAAGAATGTCGGATTGCAAGGCCAAGATTACAATGCTGTATAATTAGACCTTCTTTCCCGTCACCAAGTAGAGTTCTTACGCCTTCCCCAATTTACTTCAATACAACTACACGTCAACTACCATGCAAGCGTGAGAACATGGGAAAACGGCGTAATGCACTATGCCAAGATGGAAAGGCTGCGACCACCGAGAAATGGAACGTCCCGCAGTGTACCAGGAAAGGCTGTACAAAACTTTTGTTCCTATAAGCCTGACAAAGTGGAACTCTCGATCCTCAACCACGGCCGAAACTTGAGCATAGGGTCAACGCGATATACTAGGAAGTTTATTTGTGCTATTAAAGACGCTGTAAGCCAAGTCGACGCAACAATATGTGACGAAGCTGGCACGCGTCTTATTATTCTGCTTTACAGGCTTCAAAACGCTGCTTCAAACTCCGCGCTGTCGCTAGAGGAAGATGAGGCTATCGACAGGCTTCGAGGCAATGCTGACATCATCATTCTTCCGGCTGATAAAGGAAACACAACCGTTTAGATGGGTAGCGATAACTATAACAGGAGGATGCAGACACTAGTTAGTGACCCTGACGTTAGTAACGCCTGACACTCCACTGACCCGTGATTCCACAGTAAATCTGCAAATGAACTGCCAAAAGCTTCTAGCTGGCGCCTTCCGTTTGGTCCCGCCCCAGCCCAAAACGCATAATGGCTGACAACTTTGTCACACTGGATCAGTTCCTGCACTTTATGGCGTACGAAGGATACACAAGCCAGGTGTGTCGAACCATTGTCGACTACGCTCGCTCACTTCTGCAAAATATTTCCGGTTTCGCACAGCAGATTATTTCGCCAGTCGTTGGAAGAAGCTGCGTCCGCGTGCGGAGCTCTGGTGACTTTAATTAAAATGTGCAACACATTGTTCCTACTCACCATGACTTCATCGTCTCATTTGATGTTAAGTCACTATTCAAAAGCCTTCCGGTAGAACTAGCTGTAAAGGTGTATACCACTGCCGCTGTGTCTGACAGTTCGCCGCCCGACAAGTCTCACGCTTCATCGACAAAAGGATTACTTCGCGCTCCGTCAGTCACCCTCGCGCGGTGCGCACGGGTCCAAACATACGTCTGAGATGTTCACAACAGCTTATGCTATCCTCGGCATGTGTGTTTTTACCAATAGCGGGGCCTGCTTCTGGTCTCCAGGAAGTCTTGCAAGGGTGAGCAAGCCTCCTCTTTTTCATGGACGCCTCTATACACAGCCCTCTACAGTGCCATGTTTGCTTCTTTGCTAGTTGCCACAAGAAGCAATTTTATTATGCACATTTAAATGTGCAAGGGGCTGTCTCGTTCACTCTGCTGTTAGATGCGTTGCGATGTGATGTGTAGCCATGTAGGAATCGGCAAGTATGCTTAAGTAAAGTACCAAAACGTCACTTAGAGCACGTACATTGACAGGGACAAAAAGAATGACGAAGGCAAAGCTTGCCTTCGTCGATCTTTTGGTCTCTGTCTATGCACGCGCTGTAGGTGATGTTTGAAACGCTTTTATTGTCATTCACTATCTCGACAATTGCTCCTGAGCATCCAGCCAGGTTTGAGTCGCCGGCAATAATCACCATTTTCCTCTCTCTACTGCCGAGGGCCCCCCCTGCTTTCCTTTGACATTCTTTTCCGCATGATTCGAGCTTGACAAGGGGCACTGACTCCTCCGTTCCTCGTTTTCCTTTGTGGCTGAATCAGGGTAGATGCAGCTCTCTCCAGCTACCACCTCCCCACGTTACACACATTCCACGTGCTTTGTCGACACTCCCTGTGCTTTCACGCCGGGAGACGGCATTGTGACAACTATTCTTTTTTATGATAGCGAACCTACTCAGCTTTTCCTCGGCTGCTTGAAGCTTTCTTTCCACGGCCTTCAGTTCAGCATTGACACCACAGTGCCTGCCGACTGACCCGGTTTCGCCTTTATTCTCATTCTTCCCCTTATCTACCTTGAGGGCCACACCTCACACTGCACGCTTTACTGTCTTTGTTGCGACGTGTTGCACTTAGCTTGCTCTAATGCAAACACCGAAGCATTCAGAGCACGTGCCTTCTAGCAAAAGACGATACGCCCAAGATCTAAACCCTTAAAATGCCGCAAATATTCTCACAAATGTTTTAGCAGCAATAAATGCCACACAGACATAGGTAGGACACATGTTCACACGTGTTCCAACATGCGGCCGCGCTCTCGCTGTCAAACCAAAGCAATGTTCCCAATACCCATGCACACACACGAAAACCACTATGAACTAATAGTCTTGCCACTTCCAAGCTAATATTTAAATAGGTATAAAGAGTTAACGTCCATCACGGTTGCACGTGTTGTCACACGTGGTGCGAAGTGATACTCAGTCTATCCTGCAAAACCAAATACACAAGAAACACGCCTGCGCAAATAACAAAGGAAAAAAAGACAAGAAAGCTAGCCAATTACTATTCCGAGGCTAAAGAAATCAGCAAATCATAAAGAGAAGCAAGTTCGAAACATGCGCTAAAAACATGTTTGTCGTCGCTGCCATGGAGCACCGGAAAAAGACGTCCGTCCTTCACAAACATCGCAGCACTGGAGACGTGCCTATCTCAACTTTCTCTCATTGCACGTCGACGTGTTCCGCCTTGTGATTTTACCTGTTTTAGATTAACACGCACATTACGTAGAAGATATGATCGCCACATGGCGTCGAGTTGCTGCAACAAGCCAGAGATGTCTGAAATGTAGCTTAAATAAATGCGCGATTGTAAGCCTCCATCGATGAAGTTTTGTTGTTTAGGGGTGGCCTATTTTCGCACTCGGTGAGCCTCAGGAATGTTTCGGTAAGGTGCGATGCACTTGAGACATATTCGACGTGTTCGCCTAAACAATCAGCCTGATCTTCTAGCCTATCACCCTAGCTACTTACTAAGGGTAGGGGATATGACTCCCGGCCAATTAACTTTAACACTATTTCAGACTCTTGTTTCACCGGTGTGCGAATTTATACCGTAGATGAACATATCCCAACTTTCTCTCATAGCACGTCGACATCTTCTCCTGCCTCGTGTTTTGCCCTGTTAGAAATGAATAAGTTTATTGGTGGTTGGATAATTTTGAAGCAATCTGCATGTTTTTTATTGTTTTTTTGCGCTTTCCGAAATTCGTCGTTTCGCCATGGCACCCGATGCTTATTAGCCAATCCATGTCGCGTGTCACCGATCTCGGATGTGTGCAGATGTTACGAGAGATGGGGATGTGAGACGCAGGGCAGCACAGCAAACAGATTTTAATTACACTGAAAACTCAATTGACTGAAAACAAAACTCAGTGAAGGAATAGTAACACCTATGTAACCCAAAAATGTCCTTATCCCTGTCTACGATAGTCCTAGGCGTTTTCTATGCTAAAGTCAGGCCACCATAGCATATGACTGCGCCGCTATCAAAAAGGAGCGTTCTTACAGACTTTTCTCGTCGCACGTTCTTTCCGAGTCCCATGCGTGGCGGATCTTGATCATAGTCGGTGTCCTCGCCTACGCCGTAAACGTTGCTGCCTTGCTGATGGCTAGTCAACTCGTCCGTCTCTGACGCCGGTGTCCTGAACTCCGTCGGTCACGTGGTGCTCCAGCTTACCTGGTTAGGCCTAACTCTGGGTTCCACCGCTAATACTTCATCGAGTGCCGACGAGACGCCCCGGGGACTATCGTACGTGCTGGTGTGCCTCTGAAGGGGGACCTTTCCTCGACCCTTCCCGGCACTGCCGTGAGAGGCTGCAGCAGGTCTAAGGAGCCTGGCTCGAACGTCGCCGAGCTTGACGGCCACACCCAAGCCCGCCAGCGTCATGGACCTGACCGAACCTCAATGGCTCCCGACGCCAGCGCGATGCTGACGCTACAACCTTCTTGGCCACGTCGTTAATGCCTGCTCGGCGCAGCTTCTTCTGGATCACAGCTCGGGTCACGAGCCTCGAGAGCTCGTGTCTTTCGGGCCGATACGTGCACATCAGCCTCTTCATTTCTTTCTGCGCCGCATGCGTCTTACATATGACAATCCGTCACTTTGTTGATCACGTTTAGTGGCAACGTCGATAATAAAACCTGTTAGGTATGCCGCAGCCTCCTCTGCATGAACAACAGCAATATCAACTCTTGCTAAGATACGTGAGTATTCGAAATAGTTCCCTCCTGGCTGAGTCCACGTTCGAGGAAAATGTGGTGAGCATCTATGTTGTTTCGTTACCTCTAAGATAATTGGGAAGTGGTCACTCTGAAATGGATTCTTGTGGATGGATCCCTCCAGATATGGAATTACTTAACTCGATACTGTACTTAAGTCTACGGAGGAGTATGTGTTTTGTGTAACTCTGTAATACGCTGGCTCTTACTTCTTAAGTATAGATGAGCCCGAAGGATGCAGAAAATTTTCTATTGAGCATCATCGCGTATCGCAACGAGCGCCACCCCATATTGGGCTATGAGCGTTTGCATCGCCAACTACGATGTATGGCAGAGGAATTTCATCGATTCAGCGTTTAAACGTTGTCAAGTTGCTGGTAGCAAGGGGGCATGTAAATGTAGTTGATCGTGACTAGCTTACTGAATAATACTGCTCGGACAGTGATTGCCTCAGCAGAATTGCAAAAGTCTATTTACTGTCAGGCAGAACCATTACCTTCTATCATAGCGACACTTCCCAAAAAGCG
The DNA here is from genome assembly GCF_023375885.2 of Dermacentor andersoni. Taxonomy (NCBI): domain Eukaryota; kingdom Metazoa; phylum Arthropoda; class Arachnida; order Ixodida; family Ixodidae; genus Dermacentor; species Dermacentor andersoni. The sequence goes on along the minus strand of NC_092824.1, from coordinate 27,464,567 downwards.
GAAGAGTTGTCGCGGTCTTTGCAAAAAATGGCATACTGTCCCAACATGTTTCTGTTTCATGATTTCAGATGTGTCTTCTGCACACACAGCAGCCTAGAACTACATTTGAGAAGGAGCTCTTTAATGTCATCATAGTTATGGAGAGACCCCTGACGTTCCACTGCAACATTTGCGTGTCCATTTTGAAAGAAGTTTGTGCTGTGTGTACGGGAATGAAATTCAAGTTACAGAGCCTTTGTCGGGCCATATTATATGGAATTATTTTAGTGTTTTTTTTCGAGGGATCGCTTCTGTATCACCGCTCCTTGGCCGCTAGAGGCGCTGTCTGGCTTGGAGATGTGTCCATTGCGTCCTGCGGGGTGCTTGATACCCGCTCTTGTAAGCGGTTTGTTAGATGAGAGAGGCCTCTTCTTAAGGGACAAGATCCGTGAGTCCCCTAGCCTGGAGGCCAATGGCTCATTTTACTGGGATGGCGGAGCAGCACTAGCCGCCGCCGCCGAGGGGCGGATGGCGGTACCGCCAACTCAAGTTCTGTGAGCCGGACAGCTGCCCGGGGCCGTGGTGACTCCAGCCCCAGACGCGTGACTTCGGCTAAGATAATCTTCGGCGGGTTAGACACCCGCCTTCGTGCGTCCTTAAATGATACGTTCTGTTTAACATTAATTGGTACGATCTCCTTCTCCTCTTTTCATGATGAGCAGGACCACGAATACCTGGTAATTCTAACAGTGTGGACCGTTCCCGCCATATTCGCGCGGATGTTCATGGGCACATTTGGCACACTTGAGTAGGCCTCGGCAGTTCTGAGAACTGTGGCCAAACATTTGACATTTGAAGCAGCTTGGCGATTCGGCATAGAAGGCCTGACTCGAATCTTTACATCACCAATCTCAATGAGCTTGACAATAACACTTGAGCCGATTGTTAGAACTAGATGCTTGGTATGAATCTCTTTGCCATCAAACTACATCTTAATTCTTTTCACATTCATCAGCTCCATCAGATCACCATCGGCAATGACGTCACAAATGATATTCACAGTGTGGTGAGCAGTGGCACTCACTGAAGTGTCCCTGAAAGACAAGAGTAGGTAGCTTTTCATGTTTTTCTTCGCGTAGCTCCAGGAGACCATGCTTATCAAATTTACAACTTTAAGTCATGGGCCAAAAGTTTCCGTCAGTTATTTCGCAACCAGGAAGGGTGAGTTGATGCTCACTGACATTTCGTTTTTCTCAGAATGTATTACGCGAAACCATAAAAAATTATCACCTATACAGCCAAAAAACGAGGACTTCTTTGGTGCCCCCTCGTTTCTGAGGGCGATCAGACAGAGAGGGGAGGGGGGTGAGTTAGAGCTTTTCATATGTATAGGTTAAAATTTCATCAGGAGCACCAGCCGCTCACCATAGAGCCCAACGCAAGCACGCTACAATATCTGCAGAAGACAGTTGCCACAGGAGCCAGCTGTACGCCACCACTATACCCAAATATTAATAACCTAGGGCCGCATGTCATGCAAGGCTAACCCTTGCTGCCAAGAAAATTGAAAGTATAAGGAAATAAGGAGAGGACGGGAATTACTGAAAGTGAGAAAAGAAAGAAAATTGAAGAGGAGGACCGGGACAGGCTACTACCGATTTCACCTCGGTGGGTCAGTCCAGGGATGCCGTCTACGTGAAGCCGAGGGAAAAGGGTGTACCGCATCGGCTAAACCCGCAGGATCACCTTTTCCTTGGACACGGCTAATTCATGCATGGTTAAACGTGGGAGGGCCAAACACTCGTTTGCTTGTGTACGTGGTCCCGTGTCACCCCTAACACCTGCTTCCACAAATGCCACTGCAGGATGTGATGCACTTTTAAAGGCCATGGTTAAGCGTCCTCCAAATTTTGGGGAGCTTTATCAAAGGAAAGTACAAGGAATTCCATCAATGGTGCTTAGTTGCAAACGCTTCAGTCGGCCATTCTTAACTGTGATCTTCAACTTTCACATTGACAGTGTCTTGGTGAAGCTAATATTTGAAAATTTAGGTAGTGAGTTATACTTATTATTCGACTTAGCAAATCAAATCAAAAGGCCGCGGACAAAGCCGGACGCTTTCCAATGCCACTGAGTTGGTTTCGGACCCGTCACACATTCCGTCGTTTCAAAAACATTGGTTACATTTAGTTGGGCCAGCGCGTGTATGTTCCTGCCTGCGTGTTGCATCATGAACAGATACATGTGAAGGAAAGGCTGCAGAAAGGCATTTCCGTGTGTTATACGTGTACGCTGTGTACACGGTGACTGCTTTTACATCCGCAATAAATGCAATTTCGAAAAGTGCTTGAAGCAGCATGTGTAGGATGTGAAAACGAAGGGTGCCAACCACGGCATTGGTCTCCTTGGACAAGGCTTTAATTATTGCCAAGAAAGGATCGGAATTTCACGGCAACATCTCTGCTTGCTATGAAAACTACAGAGGAGGCTGGATTTGGCTGTTCGCTGCGATGCCAACAATGTTCGCCCTGTTCGAACAGCGTGTGGCACACGCAGGGAGGCATGGCTTCTGAGATGGCACTGGTGCAATTGCTGAGGCCAAGCCTAGCTGCACTACGTTAATGAGTCTCTTCTTAGGCGCAGTGGTGAACAGGACCAGTGTTCTGTCCCACTTTCAGCGCAAATACCTAAAGGCGCGTTCACAGTGGCGGGAAAACGCGCAACGCAGAACGTTTTCCGCGCGCCGCTTCTCGCACAAACCGGTTTTTCTCCGCCGACGGGCTGCTCTGCCGTCCCGCAGAGCGATGGGTCCGGTAGCTATTTTTCCCGCGCCGCAGACGAGAACAGCCAATGGGGGCCGACCGTGAACCGTGACGTCGGTCCCAGTTCAGCGACCCCGTCGGCGGAGGCGGAGGCTGCGCGCGTGCTGCGGGACCCTCGGCGGTCGTTTTGCCAGCATGAACATGCCACTTGAGGCGACGGTGCAGAAGCAGCGAACAAGCAAGTATGAGTACGTTTACCGTAGCCAACAGCTCATCGTTCGAATCAGCGATCCTCGTGACAAAAAGGGCGACGGGAGGAGAGCTAGCAGACGATCAAGACGACGACGCGGGAAAAGAGCGCGCTTTCCAGTCTTCTCTGGTGTCACGTGACTATCCCCTTCTCTCTCTGTTCGTTAGGCTCCTCCCTCAACGCCTCCTCTCTACATTCCAAGACAACCGCAGTGAGAAAACGCACGCAGTGTGAGCGTCATTCGGAGGAGCTGCGACGCAGCGTTGACGTTGACGCTGTGCCACTGCGGGAAGTCTCCCGCTAGTGTGAGCGCGCCTTAAGAAATTTGAACATCGGCAATGAATGTGTTCCCAACACCACGAAATGCGATGTTTTGATCCTGCAGTTGTTGGACATTCCTTGTTTCGGAGACAAATTAAGTCTGGTATATCTATTTTCACGATAATTTCAGGACACCTAATTGAGACAAAGTTTGAAACAATGTTTATATGCGTGGATTTCAAGGGGAATTTCACTTTGTTACTTCTAATTATGCATTACCGCCTCTTACTTATAACAAAGTTTCACTGTAACATATACTTGATATGTTTTGATTTTATATATACTTATTACATCTGAACTGAATAGAATTATGGCAATTAACGCAAAAAATTCACGATATCGTTATGAGGCATGCCGAAGTGGGGGACTCCAGAACAGCTTTCACCACCTTTGGTTCTTTACTGTTCACCTAAATCCAAGTGCACGATGGTATTTGCATTTCGCCCCCATTGACGTTAATGCTTTTTGTCTCACCTTCTGATTACAGGTGCCAGATATCTGGTCAAGCATCATGAAGAACCACCTGATTTTTCCGTTGGGGCATAAACGTGGGCACTCTCTAAGGCAGCTCCCGGAAACCTGAAATGGCAATGTGGGAAAACAGCTAGTCTTCCAAAAATCAATATTCTAAAAGATGCATTTGACACATTTTGGTTTGTAGTGGCGTGTTCTTTATTTAATTTATTAAAACGTCCTTGAGACATTTGGCCACTTTAGCACCTCATTTGTGTTAGTACTCATGCTTTAGGCATGTCAAGCGTGGCTTTAACACGTGTTGTCGCTTTTTTGGCTTTGACAATATTTCAGTGATGCTATGGTGAGTTGTAAGAAATGGGTCATAAGCATTCGGGCTGCCGGTTCAGCCAAGCTTTATTGAATATTCTGAGAATTATTAATATCCCAATTCTTTTGTCCATTTATTAGGCAACCAGGTCATCAATTATTTTATGATAAATGCTCCAATGCAAGGCTGCATTGTGCATTGTATTTATAAATTCATCCATGTACTAAATACATTAAAAAAAATTCCGTGATAGTGTTCCTGGAGTCCTTGACATTACTCCACCTGCAAACCTCGACCAGTATTAACAAAGCAAGTAAAATTATCTCGGGTTGTTCCAGACCATCGCATATGCGCAGTGTGTGCCATTTCTAGCCAGATAAGTAGAGCTAAGCAACATTTCGTTGGGCAGTTGATATCAGAGGGAGAAAGACCATCTGGAATGCAATGATATAATTTGATTTTAGCGTCCAGAGATTATCTAAAATGTCGTCTTTCAATTACTGTTTCCCCTGGCAGTAGTGTTGCCGCTGTAACTTGACATCTTTAGTAAATCTTGCTGTCATTTTTGCAACTACTCCCTCGCCCAATGAACAACTGGCGATTTTTTATTCTGTTTTCAGGTCTTGATTGTTGCACTGCCTCTTAAATAGTCGTAACTAGACATTGTACCACCACTGTTTTAAGAACATTGAAATGGGTTGTATGTATGTCGCCTTGAGACCCCAGAGGACCTGTCACTCTACAAATACAATGCACCGTTATGTAAATGATGACTAGGGGTCGTACCTTGTCCTTAGAGAATCTTATTCTGCTGAAAAAACGTTCTCTATGCAACTACAAAACATACCGCAGAATGTTTTGTAGCAGTTTGTAAAATGTCTACAAGACGTTTTGCAAAACGTCTTGGAGCCGTTTTTAATACCTCTAGAGGACGTCTCGAAAAACCTTTCACATTCAAAAGTTGGTGGTGCATTACAGGTCTTCACAGTGCCTACAAGACTTTTAAAGACATTTGACAAAAAGCTCACAAGATGTCTTCAGGAATATTTGGTATCTCTCCAGAATATTTTAAAGTCTTGTGAACATTTAGAATGATATCCAAGGCGTCTTGTCGATCTTGTAAACACGTGTTGTAAATGCCCTAACGACTAATTTGAGTTCATTCGGATAGGAGTTCCATTTTCTCGCACCAGGCACTACATGGTCTTCCCAGTGAGGTGTCTTCGCACCGTTTTCACAAGAACGCTAAACTATCAGCCCTGCGCTGGTGGCGAGCTGCTACTTGTGCTGGTCTCTACACAGCGGTCTGCTGAGCCTGAAGTTGCCTGGCTGCAGCTGCGCGAGTACCTCTAAGATTTCCTTGTTCAGCCGCTGTTCTTAACTTCATACCATGCGAGGAGTTTCCATAACGTGTATCGAAGAGTAAAAACAGGTATCCAGACTACGCGGCGCACATGTCACATCCCTTGACCCATGGCACGATACGATACTATTGAGGAATATGGTGATTATATGCAATTGCAATGTGAAGGACGTAGATGTAGACGCTACGCAGTGCGCATCTCCCATCGCCAGACAAGTAGGACAATACGGCCCTAATGATTGTGATGACGCCTTATTGTCATCACCTCTAAAACGCGCCAGTGACATAGTCACCTATCCAGCTGAATTGAATCAGGCAGACAGCATAGATTATTTGTAGGATTTCTCTAGACAGCTTCAACTTCTTTTTATTCCGGAAACGTCCTCTAGCTACCTTGTACCGCTAGGTCTACAAATGTTGGACGGCGTGCCACCTGGTGTAATAATAAGCAACTGCAACGCAAAGTGAGCACGTACCGACTGTACGCAGCGCGCATGTCTCATCGCGTGCCTTCAAGTCTTTTAGGATGATCTTGTAGGCCAATTTTTCCGCGGCAAGCTAACGCGGGCGTGACTCGATGGTAGAGTAGCTTACTCAAGCACAGTGGGCTCGGCTTGGATCCTAACGGCAAGGGGGTATGTTTTTTTTTTTTTGTCATCCCCGGCGATGGCTGTGACGGAGGCCGGATACAGGCGACGGCGGTGCACACCATCGCCAACCGAATCGGCTATTGGAATGTGCCGAAAAGTTTACGCTGTAAAAAAGAAACCATAAGCCTTCGTGCATAGAATTGGCCTCAAGCATTTCCCGCTAAAAAAATATGGTTGCATGTTGCCGGGAAGCGGCAACTGTGGCATACGAAGCAGGTAGTGACGTAACTAAACTTTCGCGTGTAAGCAAAAACTCGCCAAGTGATTGATTTGTTTGTGGCAGTGCCACCGGAAGACCACGTATAGTGAGGACTCCTGAAGAGCGGCGTGCCTACCAGGCGCGGTGGTAATGTGGTCAAGTGCATTTCTTTTCTCTCTGGTACACTTTTTGTAGGTGCATGAAGCGCCGGCGGATGCCGAGTCCCAAGCAGTTCAAACGTCTTTGGCTATAATTAGGTAAGGTACATGTGAAAGTAACCAGATCTATATTTTCAAGCAACAACGTTCCGGTTGTCGTTTACAAGTTCGCTGTCGTACCACTTTAACAGCTGGATTTGGAGCCCACTTTTTACAGCTTAGTATTATGGGTTCATACCAAAAGCCGTTTCGGCCGGCCATGGTGCCCATCATAGGCGGAATGTTTTCACTTTTCCGGGTAGGGCCTGGAGCCCGACCAGGTTTTGGAACCCCGTATGTATATACGCCTAGTGCACCCCTTATAAAGGCGCCACTGATAGCCACACTGCGGCCGCTTCCAACAGTACGCGTGGAAGGAGTAGCAGACAACAACCCTTTGCAGCACGGATGACTAAAATTAGCGGCAGCGATTTCTGCTTTGTTCGTGCGCCAGACTGCTTCTTCTGCGGTGACAGCTGTAGTGAAGACGCTGACCTTTGTGGGAGCGGATAACCGGTAACACCATGTTACCGGTGTTTGGGACAACATGATCCACATACATGCCAGATGCGTCCCGCAGACAAACGCCCTGAACCACATTTACATGAAGTAGAGCTCATGTGAACTAGCCGATAAATTTTGTTACCTGATACGATGTCTTGATGTTTTTTTTTATTAAATCCCCCTTGCCGTAATGCTGCTTCTGTACATCAATAATAAGCACCCGTCGTTAGAGCAGACTTATAGCAAACAAATCTGCATGGTGCGATGCCTTGATTTTTGCCGATGCCGTTGTGATTTTTCTGCCGATGAATACATGTGACATCACCGAGTAAGTGCAGTCAAAGTCACCTCAAGAAGAGCAATTGCGAATGTATTGATATAAATGCGTAAGCTAGTCAACGAAGTGACCAAACGCACGATTTAATAAATGCGCGTGCTAGCACTGTACCACCGATGAACTGCTATTCCCGCTGCAGTTTTTGCAATTTTAAATTGCACAAAGAAGCTGCTTGGAAACACATAAGTCTGACTAACTTTTCAGTACTTTTCTTTTAATGTTACTAGAGAGAGGGTGCCACATGAAATACTTAAAGGCCGAGCAGCGCCAGTAAAAGTAGATGAGCGCTGGCGGCAAGGTAGGGTTTACTCCTCTGCGGCGTAAGGCTAATAAGAAATAACTCAGTTGAGCACAAAATTGACATGCAAGAAGCGACTACGTTGTGAAACAAACAAGTCACTCGGCGCGTCAAGTCTCCTCAGACAGCATCGAGGTGTGATGACTTCCTAAACGTGATGCGAACTTTTCAGCCAAAAATAAAACAAAATACCACATGCAGCAACTATTAGCGATTCTAGCCTTGAACTATCTATTTTCTAAACAAATTTCTCAAAAAGAAACACAATATCTAAGATGCCCTCGGACGAAAATAATAAAGCTGTTAAAGAAGTACTTGCTTGGTATCATTTTGATAAGACACAGCGTGATGTATACCCTTTACAAACGAGCCAAGGTGAAAACCACGCAGCTCAAAAGAATCAAGAAGAGTTATGCATGAAGCAACTAGCAACAGTTAAACACTTGCGAAGCCACGCATAAAACAGATGTAAAAACATGAAGTGCGCGGCACCTGTGCGAGGATTTACCGGTCCACATAGAACTAAAATTTCAGTTCTTGCAAACTTCTGTACCTTTAACATACAACACAATGTGCCCGTGCAGTCATGCTGCCTAGCTAGCCCAACGCGGTAAAGAAGCGGAAAACAATATAAGCGGCAAACGGCATTCCCAACTTTAGCGAAAGGCCTTCAAACCACATGCTGCACTGCAGAAGAACTTCGTCGCTTGAGCGTCTGACTACGATCGAGTGGTAAACAACACCGACGAAACAAAAGAAAGGCTGAGAACAAGAAATTTCCCGCCGAAGCGACGCTCCATTGCTACCGCTGCTCCCGCTGATGAGGCTTTGCGGGGAATGAATAGAACCGTATCGGTGGCACGTTTTCTCCGGTTATTGAGCTCCCCACCGTGCAACAATTCTCTTTCGACATTCCGTGAAGCTTTGGCCGCCCCAAAAATGCGAAGGGTGTTGCCTATTTTGCTCTGAAAACGTGCATGAGACAGAGAGGCCCTATCGACGAACCAGAAAACTACGGGGCCACCTGGCTCCACTCCCGTGTGTTCTGCGCAAGAACGCCACTAGTGGCGCGTCCGTCCGTGCGCACTACGCGTATAACACTTGAACAAACATCCTCTGAACTCGAAGAATTGTTCACTGAAATGACGTCCTTATATGAGAAACTACAAGACGCCATTACAGGAGACAGTTCAATTTCACAGCCTGAGTCCTCTGGCACTACCAAGAATCGGGCATCTCTTGGTGGTGTAATCTTCCATCGTGTAATTGTCGTATACTTCGCCATCACTAATACTGCTTCGCCTTTCCGGCGATACTGCAGCCTCTCTCTCCCTTTTTTTTCTTTTGCTGTGTGTCTGGGTATAAGCGCTGCAGCTCATGACTGCTGTTGATTCGGATTTCAAGTGAATCCTACTTGCCATCATTTCCGTTACTGAGTGAATTATACAGGGTGCCCCAATTATCATGCACCAAGACTTTAAAAGATAGCAGTTACGTTACACGAAGAAAACCTAGTGCATATCGTTTCCAGTACAGTGGAGTAGCCGCCAGTAATTTTTTGGTCACAGAGATTTTATTTCGTAATCGCAATTAGCTAACTCGAGCAGTACCGTGGTAATTATCAAAGTGTCGATGAGGTATTCGTAGGCCACTCCAAATGACATCAGAATCAGTGACGTGCTGATTCCGTACAATTTTTTCCGAATGGCAAAGAAACCTCACGAAGTCTGGAAATACCACGTGAGTGCACTCCCACCCGCATCCTAAAGCAGCGCCCTCAGATAGGCTTATTGAAAGCAACTGCATTGCCTGTTGCAAACCGCAAGAGAGAGCACATCACTTACGAGGTATATGTAAAATGTTACCGAAGCTTCCACAGAAGCCCACATGTCAAGAAAATGGCGGCTTGTTGCAACCGTCGCCATCTGCGTATTGAGAGGACAGCTAATAGAAAGCAAAAAATAAAAATAAAAGGTTACGTCAGAACCAGAAATGGCAGTGACACGACGATCTTATGCTGGTTGCGGTGAATGCTTGAATTTTTTTAGCGTCCGGCAGGTCGACCGCTCCGCCAGCAGTTTTCTTTCTTTTGATCCTAAGGCGAGATTGCGACTCACCTCAGGCTAGATAGTTTGACTATAAACTATCTATGATTAGAACTAATTCTGGGATGCAAAGCTTGAGGTATAAAATGTCAAAGCTCCTAATTGAAAACAAGGAAATTTTAGACCTTATAAAGCAATCGCCTTCAATAACGTTGCATAAAAGAAATATATTTATCCCACCATACCTCGCTGGTGTGATTTGTGATTTTTGTGCGAACTCTGTCTTTTTACTGCGTGAGTTTTGTATGCTTATTTATGTAAATTTGAGCCAAATGAATACGGCGGCGTTTTTATATGTAAGGCATAGTAAAGTAATATGTCTGTTCTTGTTTGTGATTCCTATGTTTGTTACCGAATGCGTACTGTTGCAAATCATGATGTTAACAACTGAAAAAGCAGTACTACAAATAGGGTAATTACCCTTTTTTATTGTTCGCCCAGTCTGTGTTGTTCATGCTGTTTTTTGGTTGCACATCATGTGCTTGTCTTTCTTAGCTTGTAGAGCATAAGTTTTTTCTCGATCTTGCCTCATGAATCCCTTGTTGAAATCCCCCGCTCTTCTTTTTTTCTTTTTTTCCTCATTCTTATGCTGTCCAGATTCCTTCACTGGTGCGCAGATTCTACAGGGGTCAGGGCCTCAATCAGGCGCATGCTAGCGCCTTTAGTCCTGACCCTTCTGGTTTTCTCTAAGCAAACTGGAAAATTTGTGAATAAAGAAAATTGTTCCAGCAGGTTTCTTAAAAAGCTGAACGAATAGGTTGGAGATAAATGACCCGGAAACAGAGCTTTCAAAAGCAACTTCACTTTTATTCGTCGAGAATAACGCAACAAACATAATTGATCAAACGTGTTTCAGTGGGTAAAAAGTACTATGGCCAGCTCACAGTCGTAATGTATAGCAAAATATGGGAAACCTTTTCACAGAACCATTTGCAATTCTGTGCGACAACATGTACTCATATCCAACAGTAATCAGACAACATTGCCCCATAATATTATTTAGAAAACATTCTGCTTACTAATCTTTCTGCCCACCGGACACTCAGGGCCTGTGTTACGCAGAGGGAACGAGCAGAGCGCGACGTTTCTTCGCGGAGCGTTCTGCATTCATCGTCACGACGGGACAGCGCGGCTGATGCCGCAGCGTGAACTTCTGCGATAACAAAAACTCTGAGCTCACCGCTTTCGTCAATGAACGCCGTGCGCTAGATCAAGCAAAACTTGAAGTACAGCGCACGCCACACTTTGAACAAACACGCAAGCAAGCAAACAAAAAGAAAAAGCTGGATAAAACCACCGCGTTCAAGTGAGCAACGCCTTTCCGAGGTAAGTATACCTTGTAGGGAAGCTTCCATACGAGCCCATACGTTCAAAACATGGCGGTTCATCAGCGGTCTTCGGGGCTTAGCGCCATCTGTATGTGGAGGGAACGCTTCCGGCGGAAGAAAAAATATTGTGACGTCATATTCGTTAACAACAGAAGTGACGTCATGTTCTTTTCGAAGGCGCGAAATTTGTTTTGTTGGCCTCCCTTTAGAGCTAAATATTCAAATACCCCGCCATTCGACTTGAAGGGCGTTTCGTGCTTTCAGCGCGGAAAGTCATGCAGGAAAATTCCAGCCGTAAGTTTGTCGAAATCGCACATCTGCACAGAACATACTTTCTTTGGAGGCCAACGAAAACTTCAGGTGTAGAGGGCTGATCCTATCCTCGGATGCCAAGCCCGTCAGCCAGCGCAGTCGCACGAAAACAACTACAAAATTATCTGGCGGACGAAACTCACTACTTTTCACTGAACAAGTTAAGAAGCGATGAAGCTACCCGCGTCAGTAAATTCAGACAAATTTCCACAAGCAAAGAAGCACAACGTGTGAGTGGGGGCGTATTTCAACAGGTGAAATTTACAAGCGCGCATTTCTGCACATTTCAAGAGGTGCATCGTATTGCGAGTGATAACGGAGTCAACGCCCCATGTAACGGTATGGCGCTGAAAAAGAATACATTAATTAATCATAATAAAATAAATAAACGAGTATTTTCTTAACTCGTCAGGAATATATAAAATTGACCAAGAATTTTATTTTTGTTGAATGAATTTAACTGTCATCATCACCATCATCAGCCTGGTTACGCCCACTGCAGGGCGAAGGCATCTCCCATACTTCTCCAACTACCCCGGTCATGTACTAATTGTGACTATGTTCTCCCTGCAAACGTCTTAATGTCATCCGGCCACTTAATTTTCTGCCGCCCCCTGCTACGCTTCCATTCCCTTGGAATCCAGTCCGTAACCCTTAATGACCATCGGTTATCGTTCTTCCTCATTACATGTCCGGCCCATGCCCATTTCGTTTTCTTGATTTCAGCTAACATGTCATGTACCCGCCTTTGTTCCCTCACCCCATTTTCTTATCCCCTAACGTTACAGCCATCATTCTTCTTTCCATAGCTCGTTGAATCGTCCTCAATTTCACCAGAACCTTTTTCGTAATCCTCCAGGTTTCTGCTCCATACGTGAGTACTCGTAAGACACAGCTGTTATACACTTTTCTCTTGAGGGATATGAGGTTAACTCATATCTGGTTAACCTCCCTGCCTTTCCTTCAGTCTCTCTCTCTCTTTTGAGGGACAGTGGCAACTTGCTGTTCATGATTTGTGAACGCCTGCCAAACGCATCCCAGCCCATTCTTTTTCTTCCGGTTATTTCAGTCTCATGATCCGGATCCGTGGTCACTACCTGCCTTAAGTAGATGTATTCCCTTACCACTTCTAGTGCCTCGCTACCTATCGTAAATTGCTGTTTTCTTCCGAGACTGTTAAACATTATTTTAGTTTTCTGCAGATTGATTTTCAGACCCACCCTTCTGCTTTGCCCCTCCAGGTGAGTGAGCATGCATTGCAATTGGTCTCCTGAGTTACTTAACAAGTCAATATCATCAGCGAATCGCAAGTTGCTAAGGTATTCTGCATCTACTTTTATCCATAATTCTTCCCACTCCAGGTCTCTAAGTACCTCCTGTAAGTATGCTGTGAATAGTATTGGAGAGATGGTACCCCCTGTCTGACGCCTTTCTTTATTGGGATTTTGTTCCTTTCTTTATGGAGGACTACAGTGGCCGTGGAGCCGCTATACATATCTTCCAGTATATTTACATATGGCTCATCTACACCCTGATTCCGTTATGCCTCCATGACTGCTGAGGTTTCGACTGAATCAAACGCTTTTTCGTAATCTATGAAGGCTATATATAAGGCTTGTTTATATTCCGCACATTTCTCTATGACCTGACTGATAGTGTGAATATGGTCTATTGTTGAGTAGCCTTTACGGAATCGTGCCTGGTCGTTTGGTTGACAGAAGTCTAAGGTGTTCCTGATTTTATTTGCGATTACCTCAGTAAATGTTTTGTAGGCAATGGACAGTAAGCTGATCGGTCTATAATTTTTCAAGTCTTTGGCGTCTCCTTTCTTATGAATTAGGATTGTGTTAGCGTTCTGCCAAGATTCCGGTACGTTCGAGGTCATGAGGCATTGTGTATATAGGGTGGCCAGTCTTTTTAGGACAATGTTCCCACCATCCTTCAACAAATCTGCTGTTACCTGATCCTCCCCAGCTGCATTCGCCCTTTGCATGGCTCCCAAGGCGTTCTTTACTTCCGGCGTTACTTGTGGGATTTCAAGTTCCTCTAGACTATTCTCTCTGACATTATCGTCGTGGGTGTTACTGGTACTGTATAAATCTCTATAGAACTCCTCAGCCATTTGAACTAGCTCATCCGTATTAGTAACGATATTGCCGGCTTTGTCTCTTAATGCATACGTCTGATTCTTGCCGATTCCTAGTTTACCTTTAGTGTTTTTAGGCTTCCTCCGTTTCTGAGAGCATGTTCAATTCTATCCATATTATACTTCCTTATGTCAGCTGTCTTACGGTTGTTGATTAACTTAGAAAGTTCTGCCAGTTCTATTCTTGCTGTAGGGTTAGTGGCTTTCATACATTGGCGTTTCTGGATCAGGGCTTCCGTCTCCTGCGATAGCTTACTGGTCTCCTGTCTAACGGCGTTACCACCGACTTCTGTTGCGCACTCCTTAAGGTTGCCCATAAGATTGTCGTTCATTGCTTCAACACTAAGGTCCTCTTCCTGAGTTAAAGCCGAATGCCTGTTCTGTAGCTTGATCCGGAATTCCTCTAGTTTCCCTCTTACCGCTAACTCATTGATTGGCCTCTTATGTACCAGTTTCTTCCGTTCCCTCCTCAAGTCTAGGCTAGTTCGAGATCTTACCATCCTATGGTCACTGCAGCGCACCTTGCTGAGCACGTTCACGTCTTGTATGATGTCTGGGTTAGCGCAGAGTATAAGGACTGTTTCGTTTTTAGTCTCACCGTTCTAGCACCTCCACGTCCACTTTCGGCTAACCCGCTTGCGGGAGAAGGTATTCATTATCCCCATAATATTCTGTTCTGCAAACTCTACTAATAACTCTCCTCTGCTATTCCTAGAGCCTATGCCGTATTCCCCCACTAACTTGTCTCCAGCCTGCTCCTTGCCTACCCTGGCATTGAAGTCACCCATCAGTATAGTGTATTTCGTTTTGACTTTACCCATCGCCGATTCCACGTCTTTATAAAAGCTTTTGACTTCCTGGTCATCATGACTTGATATAGGGGCGTAGACCTGTACTACCTTCAATTTGTGCCTCTTATTAAGTTTCACAACAAGAGCTGCCATCCTCTTGTTACTGCTATAGAATTCCTGTATGTTGCCAGCTATATCCAGATTAATCAGGAATCCGACTCCTAGTTCTCGTCTCTCCGCTAAGCCCCAGTAGCACAGTACGTGCCCACTTTTTAGCACTGTATATGCTTCTTTTGTCCTCCTAGCCTCACTGAGCCCTGTTATATCCTATTTACTACCCTCTAATTCTTCCAATAACACTGCTAGACTCGCCTCACTAGATAACGTTCTAACGTTAACATTCCCAGGTTCAAATTCCAATGGCGGCCTGTCCGGAGCCAGGGATTCTTAGCACCCTCTGCTACGTCACAGATCTGACCACCGCCGTGGTCAGTTGCTTCGCGGCTACTGCGGACTGAGGGCCGGGGTTTGTTTGTTGTATTCATATAGGAGGTTGTGGCCAAGTACTGCACCAGGGTGGCCAATCCTGCTCTGGTGAGAGAGCGCGTTACCGGTTCTTGTCACCGGGATCAGGCTGCACTCCAGGCCTGTTTGAAATTTTGTGAAGACACGGGGGTTTTTTGGTTCTTTTTTCCGGTGGAGAATTGCTCGGCACCGAGATTCGAACCACGGTCCTCATGCAGGCGAGACGGATACTCTACCGCCCCTGCAGGAGTTGTACGCCTCATTTAACCTACAGTGGTGCCTTATTTGATCAGTCAAGGTGGACCAATCTGAGCTCGGTTGTACCGCAAAGTTGGCACTCAGCTAGAGAACCTGGTATTTATGACCTGCACATGTGTGGCCATACATAATAGAGGAGATTTTTTATAGGAGGGTTCCCGTACAGTTATAAACTAAAGGAAAAGACAATTAAAAGGGGGAAGAAAAAAGAAGAAAGGAAGGAAAACAAAAAAGAAGGAAGAGAACAGAAGATTTGAAGTCGTGAACCTTGGCTGTTGCCCAGAAAGGTAGCTCAGTCGGCTGGTTCGTCAGGCCCCAGGTTACTTTGAAGCGCCATGACTCCTGTTCCGAGCATCATACCTACGTGGAAAGGGACTGATGTTGTCCGCGATGGTCGAAATGCGTGTAAGTATTGCACATATTAAAAGATAAGGAAATACAAGGTAGTCCTCGGATATATATATATATATATATATATATATATATATATATATATATATATATATATATATATATATATATATCTTCATCTCATCTATGGGATCGAATGCGAGCGCTGTTGCTTTGTTTCTGCGTGTAGTAGTTAGGAGAGCGAGTTTAAGGGAGGAGAAGAAGAAAGGAAAGGAACGTTTCTGAAGCATAATTGCAGCGCCGTGGTTATATAGCGCACCCGTGGTAGAGAAACGGAGGCGATATAAGCGTGCATGGCCATGATACGCCCACGACAAACTGCCATAAGAAACTTAGAGACTTGAGAGAAGGCTTCGTTAACAACCGATAACACGGCAATCAGCACTAGAATACGAATAGAGAAATTATTGAGACGTGGAAAATTCCCTTGAACTAAGTATGGTTTGCGATACACATTCTTGTAAGTATTGACCTTTTTAAAAGATGAGGCGAATATGCGGTAACTGAGAGGACAGCGTCCGTACGAGACCACACCAGGCACCTTACTGAAACATGGAGCGCTTTGTGGCCGGAACAAAGCCTACCTTCTCTGCCGGCCAAGCGCAGAAAACGTGCGTTCCAATTGCTCAAGGCTTCGCGAACATAGTATAGCTCTAGAGTCTAGGAAAACCTTAAACAGGCGCGAGCGCGGCACGCATAGCGTGGGAAGCTAGCCCGAGTAACAATCTCAAGGATTGCTGCTCACGAGGGTGAAATACCGTCGTGTAATTACAATAACCCTAATAAGACTACTTTCGAAAAGAGATCGGCCCAGAGGGCTGTACTACGTGTGCTATGACTGATAATTTTCTCTCTCTCTCTCTCTCTTTATATATATATATATATATATATATATATATATATATATTCATGTCATCTATGGGATCGAATGCGAGCGCCGTTGCTTTGTCTTGTTAGGAATGGACGTACGGGGTGGCAACGTGCCAGCTTTCAGCCCGCTGCACGTGTTCCAATCCCACCAGACGCGGAGCACTTCGGAGAACTGCGGATGATCGGCAGCCACGTGGCGCGTGGTCAGCTCAGGACTGTGGTAATCGGCCGCGCCGCCCGGGACAAAGCAGAGTTCTACGAAGCCCTCTGACGTCGGCTCCGGCCCTTTTCACCTGTGTGTATGTGCGGCACGTGTATGTGAGTCATCATCCTCCTCCAAGTCGACAGCCATCATCCCCCAAAAGGGCGGGTCATCTTCGGTGACGTCGAACGGTGACGTCGAACGATGACTGGACGAACGTTTCCGTTCGCTTGGAATCAACATCTTATAAGCAGCGGTTGCCGGCTGCTAGAGGGTGCTCGTCGTCGGGAGCTGAGTGCTCGTTATCATGCTAGAAATGTCCTAGTGAGCTGTGTGCTCGTAAACTGTTTTCTGTATGTTAGTCTTGCGTGCTCCTTATGGGAGTCACGCTAGACTGTCAATGTATCTTGCTTAATACGTAAATACTGGCATTAAATCCTGCTCGCCTAGTCCTGTAGTCCCAAGGTCCTCCCTACAGCTACGACCACGCCAAATCCTACATCTGGTTGGCAGCGGTGAGATCAGCCTACGGCTCCTAAATCGGCCTGCGACTCAGGAGACAGCAACGACAGCTGACGGACGTTGGCACATGGTGACCGACCGGCATCCTGATCAAGTTGGAGGCGACTTGGCATTGACCACCTCTCGCAACTGACTGGATACGGCGAGGAAGGACTGGTGATATGGCGCTGCTTCAGTGGGTAAGCGTTTGGTTTTGGCTGTAGGATTTACCAAGCTTCAATTTCTCTGTGCTTTTGATTTGATTCGCTGGGATCTTTGTACTTGTATTTTGATTTGCGTGAGTATCGCAACAAGTATCGTGTAACAGCAGAGCCAAAGCTTAAAGTAGCGACCATGGTTCTAATGTGTTTGACGAGAGCTGACCTGTTGTGGTTGTGTGAGGAGCTCGAGGTAGACATAGAGAAGGACTTCACGGAAGCAGAAATTCGGAAAACCATGCTCGCAAGTAGTAATGATTTGAAACTAATCGAAAACCTAGGTAACCGAATTCTAAGAAAAAGACAGGAACAGGAATCAATTAAGCAAGAATGCCAAGAGCGCGAGCGAAAACGCCAAGAGCTTGAGCAAAAACGGCAGGAAGTTGAAAAGGAAATGGCAACAGTGAAGAAACAGATACAGGATTTGCAGCAGTTAAACGCACGAGGAGAACAGCGGCTTGAGAAATTTGTAGGCTGGACGCAGCGAAAGCGGGAAGTAGATAGCAGATTTTGCTCAAAAGCCGAGGAAAGTAGTAGTACCTGTGAGAGTAGCAGCACGTTCACAAGTGAATTCGAAGTGCTAGCAGCTAACGATGCCTTAGTGGCAACAGAGGCCGTTAAAGGCCAGAGTGAGAGCGACGAGGGGCTGTGCCAACAGAGGACTGTAGAGACAGCTAGGCCAGCTGCGAAAAAATTGGCACAGTTACCGCGCGTGTGGGTCGCATCTCATGGTAGCGAGGTCGTTAGCGAGGTACAGAATACTACGGACTTGACAGACGCGAGCACCCATGTCGAGTCAGATCTGCGTGCAGAAGTGAAGTGCGAACTGGACGATGCAGTTGAGAGTAGTTCTCGGGATGGCGAGCTCCGTAGCTTACGAGAGAACAACTGCATTGTTCAGGGATCGGTGCGGCTCTCCGCCAGTCTAGGTAGCCTAGATATGGATGATTTCATTAGGAATCATGCGGACTGTGCGCGTGAGACAGCGATCGAGGCCGACGGGCTGTGTGTCGATGCACAGCGTGAGCTGGGCAATGCAGTAGGGGGCAGTTCGCAAGAGTGCGAGTTGCATAACTCGAGTAAAGCCTGCTGCATTGTTCAAGAGTCGGTTGAGCTGTCCGCCAGTCGAGGCAGAGAGAGTGTTGATTTAAATGAAAATCAACAAGACTGTGCGGGTAAGAGACCGATCCAGGCCGATGAGATGTGTAACGGCCAGCACGAGGCGCCAGAACGCGACATGAAAGAGAATGCCAAGAGAAAGCGCCGCCGAAAGAAGCGCCGAAAGGATCGGAATGCGGTGGCTAATGTAGCGAAGCCAAAGACGGCGACAGGCGCGAAAAGGTAGGGCGCGGAGAAAAGAAAGGTGCGGTCGTCACGGACGATGTTGACGCATCAAGCACGTTCGAGTCACCGGTCAAAGAAGGACCGAGAAGCATGTTCTGCACGGACGCGGACAAAGGGCATGGGGAAGTTAAATTCCTCGTCGTTTCGTCGTTCTCTTCGAAGCTCAGCGTACAGTACGAAGTAGCGCAAGGTGGCATGAAAGACCAGGTGGGGAGTAGCGACGCGGCCAATCGAGGTCATGATGAAAGCGGGGTGCCAGGACGCAAATTGGCAGGTGATTGTAACGTCTTGGGGGAGCTGTTAGTGAATCAGCCCTTTTGTTGTTCCTCGGTAGCCAGAGTAGCTTTCGGACCGCGACCCCCTCGAGTACGAGTCAAAAGTTTGAGTCAGTTGTAAATGCTTGGAACGGGAGCCCATGGGAGCTTCCGTAGAAGTGACATGTTTTGTTTTATTTTTGAACATTTGGAAATTTTCGCGATTTGAGACTAGAGTTTCTTTCAGTATGTAAGGTATGAGCTCTGTAAGACGCGTCTTTTGTAAGCATGTAGTATCGCGAGGTGTTCATTAATAAGTACATAGGGTTTCTTTTTTTGTGTGTGTAAGTAACCTGAATGTCAAGGCTATTGGTGAGAAGCCTATCATAGCGCGCGTGTGTTTTAGTTAACCTTCCTTTTTTTATAAGCGTTCTTTTTATTTTCTAAGGTTAAACGCGTATATTTGCAGTGAGTGCATGATTTCCACTGAGAAGTGTTCGTAGGTCCATTAGCGCGTGTCCTGCATGGACGGAAGGAAGCAGATTTATGACTGGGTTGCTCGTGTGTGTTGAGGGCAGCTGCATTCTGACTTCGCTAGTTAGCCTGCAGGGAACGAGTTATTAGAAGACAAATTTGTTTGAAGGTTCCTTTGTGTTGCGTAAGTTACGCAAGTTTGGTGGTTTGTTTAAGGAACGTGTCCTGTGTGGATTAAAGGAACAAATGTGAGTAAGCGTCGCAAGTACGCGTTTGGAATAGAGACCACAAAGCCAGCGCGATTGTATTTACGTACCTGTGGAGTTGGCCAGATGGTTCAGTGGCAGCAGTACATGAGATAAGTACGCCACTGTGATAGGATAAGAACAGGCTGTTCGCGAAGTTCAGCTGCTTAAGTTATGTTCGGGTATTGGTCTTTGAGAGCCTTCGGTTTAATTCTGCGTAAACCTTTACTCTTGTGCAGCGCGACGGTCGGGTTTGGTCGAACTCAGGGGGAACATGAACGCTCGCTTTGGCGGCACAAAATTTGGGGCAAAATTTGGGTTTCCCAGTTGAGTGACTTGTATGGAAATTGTGATAGGAAGCCTGGTGGGTTAGCAGCTAATTCCGGGCGTTTGAACGCTGAGCGGTGTTGTGTTGCCAGGTCGACTCTTCTGTGCCAGTTGTTGTAAGATGGTTGACGGCATTCCAAGTACGCAGGGGTTGCAGAGAGCAAAGCCATCGTATTGCTCGCCAGCCATTCTCTTCCTGCCCAGCGGTTGCCAGCACTGGCCAGGCGAGATTTTCCGGGCCATGGAGGAGCTGTTAGGAATGACCGTACGGGGTGGCAACGTGCCAACTTTCAGCCCGCTGCACGTGCTCCAATCCCACCAGACGGGGCGCACTTCGGAGAACTGCGGGTGACCGGCAGCCACGTGGCGCGCGGTAAGCTCAGGACTGTGGTAATCCGCCGCGCCGCCCGGAACAAAACAGAGTTCTACGAAGCCCTCTGACGTCGGCTCAGGCCCTTTTCACCTGTGTGTATGTGCGGCACGTGTATGCGAGTCATCATCCTCCTCCAAGTCGACAGCCCTCATCCCCCAAATGGGCGGGTCATCTTCGGTGACGTCGAACTGTGACGTCGAACGGTGACGTCGAACGATGACTGGACGAACGTTTCCGTTCGCTTGGAATCAAGAGCTTATAAGCAGCGGTTGCCGGCTGCTAGAGGGTGCCCGTCGTCGGGAGCCGAGTGCTCGTTGTCATGCTAGAAATGTCCTAGTGAGCTGTGTGCTCGTAAACTGTTTGCTGTATGTTAGTCTTGCGTGCTCCTTATGGGAGTCACGCTAGAGTGTCAATGTATCTTGCCTAATATTGTTACGTGTAGCTGACGTACGAGTCTATTTACAATATATTTACACGTAGACAAACGGTGGCGATGATGGCGACGCTATATCAAGCGGTGGCCACGTCGTCTTCCTTCTCCTCAGTGCAGCCACACTGTGGCGGCTGTTCCGTAGCATCACCCCCGGCAGTAGAAGCGCCGTCCCGGTGCTTAATCTACACATCCGCTGTGAAAGGTGTGTGATAAAGTTTCTGGACTACCGAGAGAAGGTAGCTGTATTGAAGAGCTGTAACAAACTTAAGGGAAGTACGGTGTCAATTTCGGAAGACTTTTCCTACAGGATAAGAGAAGTAAGGAAAAAATTGTGGGGCACATCAGCTGATGAAAGAAAAAACGGATCCAAAGTGAAACTAATTTTTGATAAACTAAGCGTGGATGACGTCATGTTCGGATGACGTCATGTTCACGCTATGGGTTAAGCAAAAAGGCTTATTGACGGCAGAAGCATGGCGCACTGTCACTGAAAGTAGTTAATGTAAACAGCAGAAGTGTCGTAAACAAAGTTACTGAGCTAGATGCATTGTTGTTGACCCATAGCACTGATGTAGCCATCCTCACTGAAACGTGGTTAAACAAGTCCATTTATGACAATGAATTTGTGCCCGCTGGATACAGCGTACATAGAAAAGACCGCGAGAGTAAGGGTGGTGGGGTGGCTATTCTTTTCAACAAATCCTTAGGCATGAAAAGAATGCCTGATGTGCCTGGTGTCGAGGCTGTCTTTTGCAAAGTGTACTGTGGTAACACCAGGTATGTTATAGGTGCTATTTACAGGCCTCCTGGTTCTGATGTTGGCATCCTCAAAAACTTAAGAAAGTATCTAGACACGCAAGTCAGGCTTGGGGACAAAATAATCCTATCAGGCGATTTCAACCTGCCCGAGGTAAATTGGTCAACATTCACAGCCCGAAACCGAAATGATACTCACTGTGAAATACTGATAGACATGGCCTTCGCGTTCGACTTACTGCAAGTAGTTCAAAATTACACCAGGATTCAGGGTAACTCAAAGTCCATACTCGACTTGTTTTTTGTAAGTGGTTCAATTACAGCCGAAACTTCCTGTGAAGTAATACCTGGTATCTCGGACCATTCTGCAGTATTACTAGAATTGACTGGTGCAGCAATTAAGCGTAATAATCCAACCTCTATTTTCCCTAACTTTTCACGAGCAGATGAGGTCTCTATTATTGACATGCTTTCTTTTAATTTAGATGTTTTCTCATCCTTTTCCGGAGATATAAACAGTCTTTGGCATCAATTCAAAATGATTGTAAAAGAATGCATCGACAAATATGTTCCCCGTATTGTAAAGAAGTCGAAGCGCAAAAACGCCTGGATCTCTCGGGACACATTGCGGTTACAAAGGCAACTCAAGAGGCTAAAGAAAAAAGAAAAATCTACAAACTCTTCCTATACTGCGCAGAAAATAGCGGATGTTACATTACAGCTAAAAACACAAGTACGAATCGACAAACAACGGTATTTCGGAGAGTCCATACCTAACTTTATACTCACGTCCCCCGAGCAATTCTGGCGGCACATACGCCCGACTTCTAGCGACTGTGATGTCTTTGATATCGAAGGTGTACAAGTAGATGACGCAAAAAAAATCTCAAATGCCTTCAATGAGCAATTTAAGAGCATCTTCTCTGTTGATAATTATATTTTACCACACTTTGACGCAAATTTCCCACCCATACCAGATGTTCTAATTAGTGAAGCTGGAATTTTGAATATGCTCTTAAAACTCGATGTAAAGAAGTCCCCAGGGCCAGATAACATACCAAACGCATTTTTAAAGAGATACGCAGAATGGGTCTCAAAATACTTGTTTGTTCTGTTCTCTAGATCACTATCTGAGGGGCAAGTTCCGGACGACTGGGGAATCGCCCGAGTAAAACCTGTCCATAAGAATGGGAGGAAAGACTGCATAAAGAACTATCGTCCGATTTCCTTAACCTGTGCTGCATGTAAACTCTTAGAACATATTATACATAACCATATAACGCAGTTTCTTGACAAACATCACATTTTAACAAAGTATCAACATGGATTTCGACAAGGTTATTCTACGTGTACCCAGCTAGCAGAAACTATACATGACTTTGCACTTTCAATTAATAACGGAAAACAAACCGATGTATTTTTATGGACTTTAAGAAAGCTTTTGATAAAGTCTCTCATAAGAAGTTATTGCACAAATTAGGGACAATATTAAATAACGAGCAACTTTTCAACTGGATTGCCGCATACATTAACAATCGAAAACAGTTTGTTGTCTTTAATGGAGAAACCTCGCAAATTCTTGGTGTAGACTCAGGCGTTCCCCAGGGGTCTGTGCTTGGGCCCCTTCTTTTTCTTTTGTTTATTAATGATATTGTCTGCAACATTCCTGTCAAAATACGATTGTATGCCGATGACTGCGTGATTTACACTGAAGTGAACAGTACAGCTGACCAAATTCTTTTAAATGATGCACTGAACAAAATCTTTCAGCGGTGTGATATGTGGCAAATGTGTATAAACTATGAAAAAACAGTGTTCATGAGAGTTACATACAAAAAAAGACCATTAACCTTTGTCTATTGTATCAACAGCAGTGTTCTTCATGAAGTACGTCATTACAGATACCTGGCCCTCTGGATAACAAGTAACTTAGACTGGACTGAACACATTGATTATGTCGTAAGAAATGCAAACTCCAAGTTGTTCTTTTTACGAAGAGCTTTAAAATTTACCACTCCTGATGTCCGCATGACCGCATATAAAGCGCTTATTCTCCCATCATTAGATTATGCAGCCATAATCTGGGACCCCTTCACTAGGACTAATAGTAACAAGATTGAAAGCGTACAGAAAAAGGGTCTGCGATTCATATATAACAGCTTTGGACGTTCTTCTGTTTCTGCTCTTTTAACCAGAGCAAACTTGCCACAAATAACGCAAAGAAACCGGTCACCTAGGCTAAAATTTATGTATCAGATTGTAAAGGGGCACTATAAATTAGACACTTCAAACGTAATAACCTTTTCATCCGGGTATGCCACTAGACAAAGACACCAATTAACAATAGCTCCGTTTCGCACACGTAACAACTCCTACAAATACTCTTTCTTTCCGCGGACAATACCTGAATGGAACCAGCTTACTAACACCCAAGTTCAACAGCCGTCACTTACCTTGTTTACATCGTGTCTAACTTAGTAGTTACCGTATGTCTTCTATTTCAGTTTTTATTAGTTTATTTACTCTTATGTATCTATGTATTTGTCGGTTGCCCTTTTTTTGTGATCTTTTCAACATTTGTACCCTCCTGCCAAAATCGCCAAAGTGGGATTGCAGTATCAATAAATAAATAAATAAATAAAATAGTCTCGCCACGTGAACGATGTCACTTGCAGCCGACGATGACGCTGAGAGGCTGGCGGGGATGACTTCATACGTAACATCGGTCACTTGTCGCACCACACGGTATGGGCCAGTGTAGCGCGACAGCAGCTTTTCGGAAAGGCCCACACGTCGAATGGGGGACCAGACAAGCACAAGAGAACCCGGAGTAAATTGTACGTCGCGATGGTGGCAATCATAGAGGCGTCTCTGATGCTCCTGCGAGGCCTCGAGACGGGTGCGGGCGAGCTGGCGTGCGTGGTCGGCGTGTGCGATCGCGTCGCGGGCGTATTCAGTGGTTGAACGTGTGGCCGAGGGCAACAAAGTGTCCAAGGGCAACGCGGGTTCTCGGCCATATAGGAGATAGAATGGTGAATAGCCGGCGGTGTCGTGACGCGATGAATTATACGCGAACGTCACATATGGCAAGTGAAGATCCCAGTCGTGGTGATCGGTCGCGACGAACTTGGATAGCATGTCGGTGATGGTCCGGTTGAGGCGCTCCGTGAGGCCGTTGGTCTGTGGGTGGTAGGACGTGCTGAACTTGTGCTTAGTCGAGCAGGAGCGGAGGATGTCCTCGACGACTGCCGACAGAAAGCTGCGGCCACGGTCAGTGAGTAATTGGCGCGGGGCACCGTGCACTAAAATGATGTCATAGAGCAGAAAGTCAGCAACGTCAGTAGCACAACTTGTCGGGAGGGCTCTGGTGATTGCGCACCGCGTTGCATAATCAGTAGCGACGGCGACCCATTTATTTCCGGAGCCCGAGAGAGGAAACGGTCCAAGAAGGTCTAGACCAACACGGAAAAAGGCTTCCGGTGGGATGTCGATCGGCTGAAGGCATCCAGCTGGAGGTGTGGAGGGCTTCTTCCGGCGCTCACAGGGCTCACAAGCGGCAACGTAGCGCCGCACGGAGCGGGCGAGGCCCGGCCAAACGAATCGACGGCGTACACGGTCGTATGTGCGCGAGACGCCCAAGTGTCCAGCCACGGGAGCGTCGTGAAGTTGTTGGAGGACAGTTGAACGCAGGTGTGATGGAATTACGAGCAGAAGGTCATGGCCATGTGGATCGAGATTGCGGCGGTATAGTGTCCCTCCCTTAAGGAGAAACATCCGGACAGAGGCGTCGCCAGGCGTTGACTCCAGATGGTCGATGAGGGCTCGTAATGAAGGATCGCGGCGTTGCTCATTGCCGATTTCGAGCAACTGGGACACAGAGAAAACGCAAGTGATGGTGTCCGCATCAGCCGGGTCGTCGACGGGGTAGCGGGACAAACAATCGGCATCCTGGTGCAAGCGTCCCGTCTTGTATACCACGGAGAAGGTATATTCTTGCAAGCGTAACGCCCAACGAGCGAGTCGTCCCGTGGGGTCCTTGAGCGAGGATAGCCAGCAGAGCGCGTGGTGATCAGTGATGACACAGAAGGGGCATCCGTACAAGTATGGACGAAATTTGGCAACAGCCCACACAAGAGCGAGGCACTCGCGCTCTGTGATTGAATAATTGCGCTCGGCGGGTGATAGAAGTCGGCTGGCATAAGCTATAACGCGATCATGTCCACGCTGGTGTTGCGCTAATACTGCTCCGATGCCGTGACCACTGGCATCAGTTCGAACTTCCGTTGAAGCAGACGGGTCAAAATGGGCCAGAATTGGAGGCGTGGTAAGGAGAGTAGTGAGCTGCGAAAAAGATGCGGCATGGTCAGGTCCCCAAGAAAATAGAGCGTCTTTCTTCAAAAGGTCGGTAAGGGGACGGGCGATGGTCGCAAAATCCTTCACAAAGCGTCGGAAATATGAGCACAGCCCTACGAAACTACGAACGTCCTTGGTAGACTTCGGAACAGGAAAGTTCGTAACGGCGCGAATTTTGTCCGGGTCAGGTCGCACGCCTCTGGCGTCCACGAGGTGTCCAAGGATGGTGATTTGGCGGCGAGCGAAGTGACATTTTGACGAGTTCAACTGGAGACCGGCGTGGCGGAACACGTCAAGAATCGCTGAAAGGCGGTCTAGATGCGTGTCAAATGTGGGTGAATAAACGATGACGTCGTCCAGATAGCACAAACAGGTGGACCACTTGAACCCCTGAAGCAAAGAGTCCATCATTCGTTCGAAGGTGGCGGGCGCGTTACAGAGACCGAAAGGCATCACCTTAAACTGATAAAGGCCGTCAGGGGTAACAAATGCAGTCTTCTCTCTGTCCATGTCGTCGACGGATATCTGCCAGTATCCGGACCGTAAGTCGATAGAAGAAAAATAAGTGGCAGCGTACAGGCAGTCGAGAGCGTCATCATTACGTGGCAAAGGGTACACGTCCTTTTTTGTTTTCGCTCAGTTCGGCTGTCCAGAAGTTGTAAAGTCGGACAATGGCTCATCATTTCAGAGTGAGAGTTTTGCAGAGTTCGCCAGTGAGCTCGGGTTCAAGCATCACCGCATCACTCCACGGTGGCCAGAGGCTAATGGGGAAGCAGAAAGATTCATGCGCACCCTCAAGAAGTCTATACTCGCAAGTCGTGTCAGCCACTTGGATTGGACTAATGAGCTTCAGTCGTTCCTCCTTGCTTATAGGTCCACACCCCATAGTTCCACAGGAAAATCTCTGTTTGAACTTCTGCTTGGGAGGCCCATGAAGAATCTTCCACCGACACTTGTCGCTGGTACTCACAACTCGGCTCAGTATGAGGCCAGACAGAATGACACTAAAAGAAAAGCATACAAGAAGTGGTACGTCGACATTCGGAGGCATACGAGTAACAACCAGCTGTGTGTAGGACAAGTAGTCAGATGGGTTACTTGGACCACTAGTGTGTTGCACTTTATAGGTGTATTGTTGAATTCGAAGTGCTAAACGCTCCAGCCGTGCTGAAGGCAGGGAGCGAGGGTTGTTGAGAATGCTGACCAATGGCTTGTGGTCTGTCAGTAGGTAGAATGCTGTCCCATACAAGTAGATGTGAAAATGCTCAATTCCCCACACCACGGCCAGCATTTCCCGTTCAATTTGTGAGTAGCGTGCCTCCACAGGAGAAAGAGCACGACTCCCAGATGCTACCACTCTGGTTTCGCTTCCGGATGTCTGCGTGAGAATGGCACCAAGGCCATGAGGAGCAGCACCTGCAATGAGTGTGATGTTCTTTCCTGGATCGAAGTAGGCGAGAGTCTCGGAAAGCTTTCTCTTCAGTTCGCCCAGGGCGTCTTGCTGTATGTCTGTCCAACACCAGTCCTCTCCTTTGGCTGTGAGTTCCCTGAGTGGTTGGGTGAGGGGGGCCAAGTTGGGTATGAACCGACCACAGTAGTTAACGAGCCCGAGGGGACTCTTCACTTCAGTGGCACTGGAAGGTGGTAAGGCACCCAAGATCGCAGACACCTTAGTGGGGTCCGGTTGCATACCATTGCTGGAGAACACATGCCCGAAAAATGTAAGTTCCCGTTGGTGGAACTTGCATTTCTTGACGTTCAGTTTGCAAGTAGGCATTCCAATGCGGCCTTCAAAGCCTTATCATGTTCTTTCTCAGTCTTTCCATACACCAATATGTCATCGCTTACGTTGAGCACGTTGGAGATGTTAGTTAGAACCTGACGGATGGTGTCCTGAAACACTTCGGCTGCCGAGTTGATTCCGAAGTTGAGTCTCTTGTATCGGAAGAGCCCAGCATGTCTGGAGAAAGTGGTGATCACACGGGATGATGCACCAAGTTCTAGTTGGTGGTACCCATCTTTCAGATCGAGTTTAGAGAATAAGATGGAGCCGTTCAAAGCAACAAAGATGTCGTCCACTGTGGGTGTGACGTGTCTCTCACGCTGGATAGCTTGGTTGGCACAGCGCATGTCAACACACATTCGAATGTGCTCGGGGTCATGTGGCTTCGGTACTGCGACAATTGGTGATACCCAGGGGGTTGGTCCTTCAGTCTTTTCGATTATGCCAAGGGACTGTAGCCTTTCGAGCTCTTTTTCCAGTGGCTTTCGCATAGAAAAGGGAATGCGTCTGTGAGGTTGGGCTACTGGTTGAACACTGGGGTCAACACGGAGGTGCACCTGGAAGTCCTTTAGACAGCCCACTCCCTTGAAGAGGTCTGGGTAGGCCATCCTCGGATCCAGTCTGTTGGTAACGTCTCCCACACTTTACGTGATCTGGACTAGTCCTAGACGGGAAGCTGCAGAGAAACTGAGCAGTGGTGCACAGTCTCCAGACACAACGTAGAGAGTTTCATGGCTGCTGCTCTCCTTGTAGGTCATGACAACATCAAGCTTTCCAAGTAGCGGTAAAGGAGAACTTGCCCCATAAGCAAATACTTAGATGTCTTGGACAGCGTTTCCTTGCATAGACGATTTTTTAAGCTGTTCGAACCGACGACAGACACGATAGCGCCAGTATCAATTGTAAAACGGACGTTCTCGCCATCAAGTTTGACGTCCACCAGTGGAGATCCCGTGACTTCGTGACAGTGAGAGGAGGTCATGAAAACGTGTTCATCACTGTCAGGGCTGCTGTCGCGCACGTTGCGTGTACGGCTTTGTGTGCTGAACGACACACACTAGCAAAGTGTCCAGTTTTGTGACACGCAGTACACCGTTTGCCGAGAGCGGGGCAACTAGAGCGTCCCTTACTGTGAGGCCATGGTTTTCCGCAGTTGTAGCATGTCGCGTTTGCCCGTTGATGGCGCGGAGGCTCACGAGTCCGTGACGGCTCTTTCCCATGGTGCTTCGGCTGATGAGGTCGCGAGGTGCGCTCGGAGTTTACTGCAAGTGTAGACGCTGACGCCGAGTTTTCCTTACACTGCCGGCTTTCTTGCTCGATCACGGAGATGTCGTGCTCGACCTCTTCAAATAACCTGCCTTGTTTGAGAATTCTTTGCAAGTCGAGGTCATGCTGCATGGCATACCGGCGTAGACGTGTCGACATTGTAGACAGCAATATTTGATTCTTGATTTCAGTGTCGTCATCGGCGAAAGCACAGTGCCTAACAAGCTGTCGTAGCCTGGCGTAAAATGCGTCGAGCGACTCCTTTTCCATTTGCTTGGCTTGACGGAAGCGGTAAACCTCGAAGGTAGTGTTTACTCGGGGTGCGAAATAGTCATCGAGCTTGCTACGTGCTGCGGTGTAGAGAGGGGTTGCGTTACTGGAGCCACCGGTGCTTGAAATGGTAGACGCAGCTGCGGCTTCGGGAGGATCGGGTAGTGCACAGTATATGTCATACACTTCTTACCTCACGTAGTGTAGTAGTAAGGCCGTCTTCCGGGCATCGGCTGTGATACCGCAGGCTACGATGAAGTTTTCGAAGCGTTTCACCCACTTCAACCACTCGGTGCCGACGTTGTTGGCGTCAGTGGCACGCGCGTCAAAGAAAGGGAACGATGTGTGCGCCATACCGCAAAGTAGAAGCTTCGACAATGTGTGTTGGTATCTTCGTTCTGCTTAAAATCGTTGCTTGGCAGCCTTCACGAAGTTCAGACGCATCCTCGTCGCCATTGTAACGTATGGTAGTTCGAGTATTGAGACTGATTACGGCCGATTCTGTTGGAAACACACACACATTTATTTCAACGAAACTGCAGCCATCTTGGAAGCTCCCTTGAACCACAGGGGTGCCTTCCTTCATTCCAAAGAGTGCCATACATGGACACTACACTGCCATTAAATCCTGCTCGCCTAGTCCTGTCCTCCCAAGGTCATCCCTGCAGCTACGACCGACAAATCCTACAGTCTCTGCGTGTAGTAGTTAAGAAAGCGTGTTTAAGGGAGCAGACGAAGGAAGGAAACTTTCTGAAGCATAATTGCAGCGCCGTGGTTTTAAAGCGCACCCGCGGTAGAGAAACGGAAGGTGATATAAGCGGGCATGGCCATGATACGCACACGACAAGCTGCCTTAAAATATTTAGAGACTTGAGAGAAAGCTTCGTTAACAACCGATAACACGGCAATCAGCACTAGAATACGACGAGAGAAATTATTGAGACGTGGAAAATTCCCTTGAACTAAGTATGGTTTGCGAGACAAATGCTTGTAAGTATTGAACTTCTTAAAATATGAAGGGAATATGCGCTCACCGAGAGGACAGCGTCCGCCCGAGACCACATCAGGCACCTTACTGAGACATGGAGCGCTTTGTGGCCGGAACAAAGCCTCCCTTCTCTACCGGCCAAGCGCAGAAAACGTGCGTTCCGATCGCTCAAGGCTGCGCGGACATAGTATAGCTCTAGAGTCTAGGAAAACCTTAAACATGTGCGAGCGCGGCACGCACAACGTGGGAAGCTAGCCCGAGTAACTATGTCAAGGACTGCTGCACACGAGGGTGAAATACCTTCGTGTAATTATAATAACCTTAATAAGACTACTTTCGAAAAGAGAATGGCCCAGAGGGCGTTCTACGACTGCTATGACTGAGAATTATATATATATATATATATATATATATATATATATATATATATATATATATATATATATATATAAAGAGAGATATATATATATATATATATATATGTTCTCTAACTGTATCTCGCTTCAATTAACAAGCGCTTTTTTTCTTTTCCAATGTTCGCACCTTCCAAACATAGTTGCGCTTCCATCGCTGCACCCACATCCACCCATGCTAATGTCGGTCATAATTTGTACTGAGCCGCTTATCGCCCGAAGTTTCGCGACTTATTTGGATCGACATTGGCCATTCCGCACAACATACATCTGTAGATAATGGCATCAACAGGCAGCATCTGGGATCGAGACAGTCAATGGGTGTCAATTGAAACGAGTCAAGCGACATGTGTGCCGATAATAAAGGGCACCCATTGGCTGTCTCGATCCCAGATGCCGCCAGTAGATGGCTTCGCGATGCAGTGTCCAACTGCTCCGGCTCCCGCTGCGTGGACTACACCACTTTTGTCGGCGCCTGTACCCGAACACAGCCCTGTCCATGTGTGTGTTCCATGAGGCTCCGGACATCGTTGCCCCTTGATTGTGCTACATTTGCCTCTTTCCGGTAGAGAAAGCTGACAAATAGACGTTCCTCCTCATCGTCACCAGGTATATGACTTGTGTTTTTCTGTGCCAAGTCTCAATCTGAAACTTCAGTAACTTGCCCAGCTTTGCATACTGCCGTCACTGCTTTTTTGCGTGTCACGTTCTACAGACGTACTAACAGCTGAAAATTACTGTTCGTGTTTGTGTACTATCTCAGTAACCGCCCATGGGAAAACCGCGCAAACTACCTTCGTGTGTAGGCATTATACTTTTTGTTTTCTTCTGGAAAGCATGAGCATGAACCTTGTTTTTTTTATATGTGTCTGTAAATTAAACGGCCTTCGCGTTTTCTAATGCTTTCTTTTGTTACTTTGCCGTCTGTGAACTTTTGTGCTTAGTACTCTTGTATATGTCATGCACCTTTCACTTTTGCCCATTTTTTGAGCGTGTATCACAATACGCTATAAGAAAAATCTGTCTTCGGAAACGAACTCAATAAAGCGAAACCAATGATTTGTTGTGTTGGAAGTGGAATTTTTTTTTATGTCCCGGCACATACTGGTGTATTATAAGTATGGGCAAGACTGCGTGCACGCCAACGCATAGACCACGGCGCACCACGCGCCAGCTCGCAAGCAATGCTGATGCGCGCCGTAGCACGCGCATTGCTTGCGAGCTGGCGCGTGGTTCGCCATAGCACGTGCGCGATAAGAAAAAAACGCGCCGCGTACAGGTAAAAACAATGCGTAAGCGGCGCGCGCGGCATGGGGGAAAGTGAGCGGAGCGGGTCGGCATAATAAAAACAAAACGAAAAGAAAAACGTTTGGGAGAGGAGGCACCGCGCGGCCACTGTTCCTTTTGCATTGACAAAAAAAAACAATCGTGTGCGCCGCCATTTTGCTTCAGCGTCGCCCAGCGTTTACTGACGTAAAGGCTCAACCAGACGTACGCGTTGCAATGCGCCCGCACGCGCCGCACCACGCCTGTGCGCGTACGGCGTCAGGCGCGGAGGCTGTTTCGCGTGTCGGCGCGCGGCGGCGTGGATATTTGCGCCCGCGCCGGAAGCTGCCGCTCGCGTCAGTAGCATGACGCACCTCACATGACCATGGCGAGCCAACGTCACTTCCGAACGACTCTTCGCGCGACGTTCAGGCAAGCCCGGACAAGCTACTTCAGTACCTCTTTGTTGGTTGTGCGCATTGAGATCTATGTTCTTCATGGCAGGTACGGAAATCTTCAGCCGTGACGGCTGCATCAACAACGAAACTTTGATCGCCGAAGTGCAACGTCGCCAACCATTGTGAATGGCGTCGCATAAAGAACACAAGGACCGCAACCTCAAAGCGGCACTGTGGAATGAAGTGGTGGCCTCCGTCTTGCCAGATGTCAACATCCAAGGTAAGCACTAGATTTTGCAGCTTCCACGTGAATAATCGTTTACTAAGCAGTCTTGCATTTCTCTGTGCAGTCGTACTGGAGTTGGTGCAAAAGAGATGGAAGTCGCTGCGTGACAAGTTTCGCCGCATCTTCAATGGCCGCATAAAGGCTCAAAAGAGCGGCGCCGGTGCCGACGATGTCGAGTCGGTCGACACAGCATGGCCCTTTTTTGAGCTGTGGTGACACCATGGTGACGAGACCGTAAGCTTGACATTATTGTTGTTGCGAACATTTTGCTGGCCAAAGGAAACCCACCTTGATTGCGTCTATGTCAGTGAGATGAGGTGCTTGTTTCTCCCGAAAGGGCAATTAACCTCATCGTAGAGCGAGATAGTAAGCCTTTTACCGGCTAATAATATTGAGATATACTTGGCTAAGCCTACTGCTATGAACGATGGTAATGGGCACTTAAATGTAACGAATTTCAGTGTGCAATAAGTGGTTTTTGCGGTGGAGGCGCGAGCAAAGGAAGGGGGGCCATCCTGTGCTTGGTTATGCACCAGTGGTGCAGCCAGGAATTACGAGGGGAACAGGGTTCGGCAATTAATCAGGGTAGGGGAGTGGTGGGGAGGGGCTTGTGCTCGGTGTTGCTACATCTCTCTTTTTTGGCTATGCTGATACCCACGCCTGCTCACCGAAGTAAACAAAATGAGTGGGAAAGTTGGCAATTCAACGTTTATGCAAGCAAGCTGTAATATACAGGTGGCCTTCATTGTAAATACCACATGCCTAGGCTGTGAATTATATAGTTTTCGGAGTTATCACAGTGCAATTCCACTTGTGAACAACTAATGGCAAGGGTTTTCACATCTCCATGTTATAGCATGTGGTGCCGCTTCGATCGCAGTCATTACCTTTAATCATGAATATGATGTGCACGGCTATGTTTCATGTATGCTCGCAAAATTGCTGACTTATATAAATTACTTCTAGTATGGCTTTTTTACTGCGATTAGACACTTTACAAGGAATATATATTTTCTTTTACAGATACACTGACATGCACGAAAATATTTTGATGCACCTATCCTTATATTTTTCTTTTCAATTTCTCACTTTTGCACAATGCATGGTAATACGGATCACAGTAGTGAATGACAACTTTAACATTATGGAAGTGCTAGTATTGTTCATAACAGTTTTACAGTGTGTGAGGCTAAACAATAATGAAGAGGAAGAAAAACACTGAAATGGTTTCACTTTGTTTTATTGCAATGTTACAAAGCGTCACAACATAGAAAAGATGCACTTTTTCTTATGTGCAGCACTTCAGGCAATTATGTAGTGCCTGCAAGCCCAAGAGAGGTGAGCCAGCAGCTGGACACAAGTGAGCCACTCGGTACGAACCAGCAGCACAGTAGTGCAGAAGAAGTTTAATGGGCATTGCCCAGTTCGAAGACCAGGACTTGGATGCACAATCAGATTTTTCTGATCTATCAGGCTTGGTGTCAGTGTCACAGTTCTCGTCTGCCTCGACGTCATGCCCAGCGCCAGCCTCGAGATCATCCCCAGCGCCAGCCTCGACGTCATCTATGACATCAGCTTCGACGTCTACGGCACCAGCCTTGATGTCAGCAGCACAAGGAGCGGCTGCCCGAAGTCAGCAGGGAGCTGCTGGCCAAAGACTGCAAAAAAAAAGAAGAAAAGGTCAAGTGAAGACGCTCTCGTGACTGAAATGGGCGAACTGTCCAAAACCCTCCAGGCTTGCCGTTGAGAGGACGAGTACCATCCCATGGCCCTCAATATAGCAAAATTCTTGAGGAAAGTGCCGGAAGAACGGCAACTCGACTTTCAGATTGAGTTACTGCAGTTAATAAAGAAATATTCAGAGTGATGAAGAGTCTGTTGCACTTTTATTAACATGAAAAATGTTTTACTGGTCTTCACCAAGAATTCTAGCATGTACGAGCATCACGGAAATGTCTTGAAAAGACAAGGCTCGTTTTCTAGCACCCCAGGATATGGCACTATTTTGATATTCTCTCAGCGTTGTGCTCATACCGTCTGCGGTTACAACGCAGTTTCGTCGCATGGATTCCCTTTTATTTATTTATTTATTTCGTGTACCCTCAGGGCCAGAGGCATTAAAGAGGGGAGTGGTTACACCAAATACAAAAAAAAAAGAAAAACGTACAGTGCAGCAAACTAGTTAATAGTACAGAAATGAATGGTTCTCGGTTATACAATGTTATTTGAGTGTTCCTGGAGTGCTGGTCAATAAAATTAAATACGGTGCATGCAGTGCAGTAATACAGTGTTCCGGTATTAAAAAACAAAAACAGTGATAGAATAGGTAGTACAAAAACACAAACGAAATGCTCCTGTTTATACAATGTTATCTAATACTGCCGTGAAGTGCTGATGGTCAACAATAGTAGCGGTAGGTAAAGGCAAGGCGCAGAAGACCAGGACTTAGGAAGGAGAACACAAACGACAAGACGGGCGCCCGTCTTGTCGTTTGTGTTCTCCTTCCTATGTCCTGGTCTTCTGCGCCTTGCCTTTACCTACTTGGCGCCCGTCTTGTCGTTTGTGTTCTCCTTCCTAAGTCCTGGTCTTCTGCGCCTTGCCTTTACCTACTTCAAGCATGAACCAACTAGCCCAAGCAAGAGTTTTACTTGAGAATAGTAGCGGTTGAGGCTGGTAGGCGATACCACTCGGCAGATGTACGCGGAAGGAATGACTGAGACATGACGTTGGTTTGGCATAAGGAAATTCCAACTTTGTTATTGTGATCTAACCTTGATGAAATGTATTGAGGAGGGGAGATAAGTTCGTCGCGAAGTGAAGGATGATGAAATATCTTATGAAAAAGTGAAAGTCTAAGGCCTTTACGGCGAGAGGCTAAAGATGGCAAATTAAGGTTTAATTTCATTACAGAAGTGCTGGCAGTTCGGTTATAATTAGAAAAAACGAAACGAGCAGAGTTATTTTGTACCATTTCTAAAGAGTGAATCAGGTTTTTCTGAAAGGGATCCCAAACTGCTCCGGCGTACTCTAGTTTTGGGCGGACTAGTGACTTGTATAACATTAATTTTAGGGAAGACGGTGCCTTAGTGAAATTGCGTTTTAGGTATCCCAGCATGCGGTTAGCATTTTTAATTACGTAAGAAGCGTGCATGGACCACGAGAGGTTTCTAGTAATATGGACACCAAGATATTTGTAGGAGGAAACAGGGTCTAAGAGGAGATTATTAACGCAGTAAGAAGGAAGCTGGTTAGAAGTTCTGGACACGCGCATAAATTTACATTTTTTAACATTTAATTCCGTTGACCATGATTGGCACCAAGTAGAAATAGCGTTAAGGTCGGATTGAAGAGAAGATATATCAGTGTCACATATTATTTCCCTGAAGATTACGCAATCATCGGCGAATAAGTGAATGTTAGAGGAAACACAAGAGGGTAGATCATTTATGTAAATTAAGAAAAGGAGGGGACCAAGTACCGACCCTTGAGGTACGCAGGACTGTATTCTGCTCGGTTGAGATGTTGAGTCATTAGCAAAGAGAAACTGAACGGTTAGAAAGAAAGCACTCAAGCCATGCAAGCAGTCTGGGATCAATGTTAATTCGATGCAGCTTAAACATTAGAAGGTTAGGGCACACTTTGTCAAACGCTTTCGAAAAGTCTAAAAGCATACAGTTGGCAGTTGAAGAGCGGTCAAGAATGACGTTTAGCTTATGCGTAAATAAAACTAGTTGTGTTTCACATGATTATGTCTTGCGGAAGCCATGTTGCGATGGTGAAAAAAATGAGTTAGTTTCAAGAAAGCTAGCAAGATTAGAGGCAAGTATATGTTCTAACATCTTACATGGAATGGAAGTGAGCGAGATAGGGCGGTAGTTATATGGAGAATGTTTGTCACCCGACTTATGGAGTGGGATCACCTTCCCAATCTTCGATTCATCAGGCAAAGAACCCTTATCTAGCGACTGTTGGAAGATCATTCCTAGGAAAATTGGAGTAACAGCTAGTGCTTTTGAAAAATTTCGTGTTTATTAAATCGTGTCCTGGAGCCGAAGATAGTTTTAAAGATGAGATAATTGGTATGATGCCTGCTGGTTCAATGATTATGGGAAACATTGCTTGGTAATCGTAGTCGTGCGTGGATGGAAGAGTAATGTGTGTAGTTGATGAAAAGTTCTGCATGAAAACATCATTAAGCGCGGACGCACATTGATTAGTTGGAATAACATTTCCAGAGCTGTCGATTAAGGTTATCATGTCGTCCGCCTTGGGGTTAATGACGCGCCAGAATTTCTTGGTGTCGGTTTTAAGCATTAAAGGCAAGGTATTGCCAAGGAAGTGATCTTTGGCTTGTTTAAGAGCGGCTACATACTCCTCTGCCGCCAGTTTGTATTTGGTCCAGTGGTTTACGCTAGGTGAACGTTTGGCTAATTTGTGCAGGCGTTTCTTTTTATTAGACAGGCGCTTGAGACGGATGTTGTACCATGGGGCATTTAGATTACATGCAATGGTGCGCAGTGGGATGTATTTGTTTGTTAGTTCCGCAATTTTTGCAGCAAACATATTCCAGTTGGTCTGAACGGTACGGCTGTCGAAGTTGTTTATAAGTACGTCTAGAAAAGCAGATAATTCGGCGTTGATTGCTTCAAAATTTCCTTTTGCGTAGTCCCGAAAAGATTTGAATTTTTTACCGGTTTTTGGCCGCAAAATATTTAAGTCAAACGGAAGTGCTGAATGGCCGCTCAAGCCGGGTAAATAGGTGATGTCGGAAACTAGGTCAAGCCGCGATGTTAATAGAAGGTCAAGTGTGTTCCCAACGGATTCGGTAGTGCGTGTGGGTTGAGTAACAAGTTGTGAAAGTGAGAAGACAGAGCACATGTCTAAGAACTCATTGGCTAATGAAGAAAAAGGGTGTAAAGTTGGAGGTTCAGTATTCCATATTATGTTCGGTAGATTAAAATCGCCAAGCAAAAATAAAGGTAATGTAGGATGAAGAGATGTAACAATATTAATGATATCATGCATCTCAGTTACGAAGTTAGATGAATAAGTTGGGGGGCGGTAACAAACACCAATGATTATCTTCTGGTGATTGATTTCAATGATGGCCCAAACCGTTTCGAGGTCAGTATTGACATGAATACACTGATATGGGAAATCTTTAGAAATGGCTAAGAGCACGCCGCCTCCCTGACGCATTGTACGGTCACAATGATACAGTGAAAAATGGTGTGTGGTTTGAAGAATTTCGTTATCTTGAATCTGTGAATGTAGCCACGTTTCGGTAAGCACAAAGATGTCGGCGTTGCAAGTCTCCAAGGCAGATTCTAAGGAAGTGCGCTTACTCATGACGCTTCGAATATTTGTAAACAACACAGATACGATGCATGATTCTCGTGATTCTCGTCCACATCCCCTCACGTTTTCCTAACTGGGCACGTGCTGGGAATTTGCATGCCCGCCGTTATCTCGTGGTTCATATGGCGCATGCTCGTTGACGGTGTCTGTTGCCGGGTCATAGACGAACTAGGATGGATAGTTGGGCGTGTTGGTTAAGCATGATTTCCGAAGTGAAGGCGCTAAAAAGACGGAGGACAAAGAAGAAACACACACACACAGGGCGCCACTTCCAACAATGTTTATTCAGAAAAAAACGCCACTGATTTATACTAGGAGCGTAATCACAGTTTCTCAGGGCGCATTCGCGTTTAGCTAGAACAGTTCTTTGCGTGACAGTGATATGGAAGCAACACTTACGCAGTTATCAGCTGCTTCAATGATTCTTTTGGCCTCAATTATTAATCTAACCCATTTGTCACGGCTTCCGGCGACCACAGCGCAGGCGTGGAAGTCTGGCTTACATCCGCAATTTCTACAATGAATTGCCAAGTGGCCCTCCCTCCCATTGTTCACTTTGTTATTGTGTTGCCTCAGCCTGTCATTCAGGCACTGCTCTGTTTGGCCCACGTACTTTTTACCACAATCTAAAGGAATCTCATAAACAACTCCTGCCTGACATTCTACGTATTTGTTATCGTGTTTAGTAGCACAGGCCGGTGCCTTGCGGGAATAAGGGTTGGTCATTCGACAGAGCTTAGAGAGCTTGCACGGGGCAGAAAACACGACATTTACGTTAGCTCGCTTTGCAATCTTTTTCAAATTATGTGACATGCGGTGTATGTTGGAAGTGGCGCCCGAAGTGGTGTTGGAACATTGTTGGAAGTGGCGCCCTGTGTGTGTGTGTTTCTTCTTTGTCCTCCGTCTTTTTAGCGCCTTCACTTCGGAAATAGACGAACTGTTTTTTATTCATTATTGGTTTGGTGTACCTTAACTGGAAAGGGCATAGTTGGGGCTGGCTTTTAGCGTACTCAATTAGTTTTTTACGGACGTGACGGGTGGCGGGCGAAAAATCTTCGGAGGTAGAAATACCCTTTTCTTTCAGCTGTGCGCGCATAGAAAGTACTTTGTCTTTTATTTTCGTGTTGGTGAATTTAACTACAATTGGGCGACACTTATTAGGCGTGTAGTGACTAATGCGATGAGCACGTTCGATTGCCGTGTCAGGCAGGCTGTCGATTACACCGGTTAGTGCTTCTCTTATGCGTGATTCGGACTGTTCCCACGATTCCCGAGAGTCACGGATGCCATGAAATATGAGGTTGTTGCATCGAGATCTGTCCTCAAGTTCGTCAACGCGCATCAGTAAAGAGTCAAGCCGAGTTGTTTGGGCTTGAGCCGACGCCTGAATGCCAGTCATTTCATCATGGAGATGGTCTAGAACATTTGTTTTTTCTTCAAGGTTGTCTAATCTTTTCTGGATACACTCCATTTTGGTCTGGATGTTCTTTTGACCAACCTTAATAGCCTTGACGTCGTTAACCAACTCGGCCTGACCCTTAGCAGATTGTACAGAACGAGCCTGAAGGTCTTTTAACAGCCGGAAAAGAACTTCCGCCTGCTCAGAAGGATTTGATGGCAAATTCTGCAGCTCGAGTAATGCCTCAGTACGCGTAGTAGGACCTGGATTAGTTTCCACGTCACCTGAGCACAATAACAGCAACGCCATAGAGAAACAATCTGCGACAATTTCACAGAGCACTTGTTGGCACGGAAGCAATAGCAAAAATGGGTCGTCACTTTTCTTAGCATAAAGCGGAAAGTCTTTACAGACCTGCGAAGTGGAAAGGTGCGTTGTATGAGCCATGGTGCTCCAAATGCTGCTTCCGTGCCAACTAAACGGACTGACGCTCGGACAGCCGCTTAAGTTGCCACTGCGATGTGACGGCACGGTTGACAATGATGGTGCGCAGAAGGCTGGGCGCAGTAGTTGTAGTGGGTCGATGTGGAGATAGTTGCCGGTCTGCTGGTAGATTGTGGCCTTGCTTGATAGTAGCAGTGGTTGCGAAGGGTCATACTCCGAATACGCTGTGCACGGACACAGCAGCATCAAGAACGCGAAGATCGCCTGCGAAGTGGAAAGGTGCGTTGTACGAGCCATGGTGCTCCAAATGCTGCTTCCGTGCCAACTAAACGGACTGACGCTCGGACAGCCGCTTAAGTTGCCACTGCGATGTGACGGCACGGTTGACAATGATGGTGCGCAGAAGGCTGGGCGCAGTAGTTGTAGTGGGTCGATGTGGAGATAGTTGCCGGTCTGCTGGTAGATTGTGGCCTTGCTTGATAGTAGCAGTGGTTGCGAAGGGTCATACTCCGAATACGCTGTGCACGGACACAGTAGCAGCAAGAACGCGAAGATCGCCTGCGAAGTGGAAAGGTGCGTTGTATGAGCCATGGTGCTCCAAATGCTGCTTCCGAGCCAACTTCGATTGCCGCCTACTGCTTCGCCTTGAATGGCGCCAATTAACAATGCTGTTAAGTGCAGCAGAAAAGCAGTGAAGTTCATGGGCAAATGTCGTAAGACATGTTCCACTTTCATGTTATGAGTGATTCCTATGAAAGAAGGATTAACCAATGTTTCTACAACGCTACAATTACATTTAAGCATTGGCAGCCATGCTAAGAGCAAGTAGTATTTTATCAGAAGTTTTCAATGCATTTGCTGGCGTGCGCACATCTTGTTACCCCTTAACAGATAGCAGGCTAGCGGACTGTTGCTTCAGGCTACCTTCGCCGATTTTTCTCAGTTAAATCTTCCTCTCACTATGAAGCGGATATGTTGTACAGACAAAGCCCAAAGTGTGGGATATATATACGAGCATTCTTAAAAGTGAAGTACCGTGGGAGGCAATCGTTTTGAAGGACAATAAGCAATGTTTCTGCATGTATATACTCGTTTCCCTGCATATAAGTAACAAAACAAATAATTCACCATAATAGATCACAGGTTTTAAAATAAGTATACCTTGACCAGCCATTTAGAGTTAATGCAAAATGAAAGGCCACTGAAAGCAGGAGCTTTGATGTGAGGTGCGAGCGCTTATTGAATTTAAGCATAGCTCTCTCAAAACGAATTGCCTATGCTATGCCTAGGCTCCAGGTTAATTTTGAGCACTTGGGGCTCCTTAATGGCCACTCAGTGCATAGTGCACCGGTTTTGCATTTTCCAGCCGAGAGGCAATCTCACGCACTTGGGCTTAGCAGAGCAATGCAAAAGCCACTCCCCCACCATGACGAGTAGTTCCTTTAACTATAGAAACAGAATAAGAAGTCATTTCCATTTCATGATTGGCAGTGAGCTTCTAGAATGTTTGCAAGAATACCTGAAGAACCTGATCATGAAAAGTTACAGAAGAATAAAAATGCGTTAAGGCCCATATGGCAGGCATTACCAAATCATGACTGCCAGGTTACTGCTACCAATGAAAGAAAAGTGTGAAAACATTGAATACTAGTGGTACTAATACAATGGATAAAAACTTGGAGGTTCATAAACAAGCGTGAGTTCATGTGAAGGACCGTACAACGAGTGATGGAACGAAAAGTTAGGTCTAATGTTAAGAGGAAGGCAGGCGGTGGGGTCGCTATACGATTTGACATCAAAGGAAGAAATGGAGCTGGGCAGGCTATGCAATGCGTAGGACATACAGCCGGCAGTCTATGAAAGTTAGAGTGGGTGCCAAGCGGAACACAGTCAAGGATGACAGAAAATTAGGAGTGTGATGATGTTAGGAAATGTGAATACAAAGCCTGAAATCAGCTAGCACAAGACAGGAGTAATTAAGGATGCCGAGAGAGGGGGTTCGTCCTGTACTGGACATAAAGAATGGCTGACGATGATGATGATTCTCATTTAGAAATGATGCACTGTGGCAGCAATTTTCAGCACAAAGGCAAGAGGACGTGAGGAGACTGTAGTAGGAAAATGATTGGACATCAGTTATACATTCTTAGCAGTGTACTGCAGATATGCATACACCTGCTCATGTTTATCACCATACCATTTGCTTAGAGGATAAAATATGCTTTTCAGAATTACTTCAACATTACCATGTCCAAGTGGATCTATACAAATGTTTAATTTCTTTTCTAATCTTTGTAATAGATTCCCGAGTTATTTCTGTCACTCTAAAGATATGTACAACCTTTGTGGCAAATATTATCCCCGACAACCAGTCTATCCTGCTTGCATATTCCCATCAAGATTGCAACGTTACATTGATAATGCACATGTTGTTCATGACCTGGAAGTACTAGGTGCCCAGCGTTGAAGGAGGTGTACGTAACACACAGAAGCATTGTTGTTACGTGACAAGACAAGTGAAGGGGCGCTAGCTTTTTTTTAAAGCTTAACACAACAGAGTCTGCAGGTGTGATGTAAATGTAACGAATAGATTTCTTTACTGTGAACCCATAAACTGTGACATGAGGCTTTAGCCTTGTAAATTGCATAGCTCACCACCACTGAATTGTTAGATGTGTCTGCTCCCGTAGCCGCTTGACAACTGCTTCTTTGGAAACCCCAGGGAGATTCCATTGCCAAGGAACCTCCACAGCACTGCTACAAAAGTATGCTGCGAAAAGGTTCCTGGCAGCTTCTGCATTACCGAGGTAGTTCCTGCAATGTGTTGCCTTTATCGGGAAGAAGTGGGGTTCCGAGTTGTTTCCTGATGCTTGTTGGATACCTTGTCACCACTGTCCTGCGACGAGGTTACCAAAGCTGTCCTCTGTATCGGTGAACTTGTGTGGTTGTGGGTTGTGGACAGTGAGAAAATTGTGCAGAATACAAGCAGCCTTGATAGCGAAGTCCACATTCTTCGGTTTCAAGTGGATGGTACGTAGCAGAATTCTCCATCTGGCCGCCGTTAT
Organism: Dermacentor andersoni; assembly: GCF_023375885.2. NCBI lineage: Eukaryota > Metazoa > Arthropoda > Arachnida > Ixodida > Ixodidae > Dermacentor > Dermacentor andersoni. Next base: position 27,421,761 of record NC_092824.1, on the reverse strand, counting down.
CCCAAATGCGTTCTCTGCACAGCGCCTGGGCGAAAATTGAAACACCTTGAATGCCAATCTTAAAGAATAGAAATAGAGTTCAATCCCGCCACAACGAATACCTTAATTCCCCGTCAGTGTTTCCTAGAAATTAATGCCCTAAGTTTCTCTGCACAATTAGTCATTTTTGGGGAGCGTTTCCGCTTCAACAAAATTTTTACGGCCAAAATCGAAACCGAAACAATTGTTATTGGCAAAAGAGAACTGATCCACGTGAAGAAATGCCGTGATTGTAGTTTCACCATTGTGGTATCCGTTATCAGTTCAGCACATGCCTATGATGTAGGACTGTCAATGCTATAGAAGCAGAGCAGCTCTCGAATAAAGCACATTCGTTCCTGCCCTGGCTTCCTGCGTCGTGGTCTTTCCTTGGCCACAACAGAACAACTGGTGACAAAGATAGGATGATGCTACGATTCTGAACCAAGCACCGGCGCAGCTGTTGCGGCGCAACGGACGGCTGGGCCAGCATCAGAAGGCAAATGTTTAAAACTGGCAATCCCTGTAGATTCGCAACGTTTCGGAAACATGCCAGAGTTTAACCCAAGAAGCAAGGATATCAACTCGTATTTCGAGAGGTTTTAAAATTTTGTGGCACTTAACGAGGTTCAGGAGACAAAGAAGTTGAGGTTGTTCTTGAACGTAATAGGCAGCACAGTGTACAGAGAGCTGAAGAAAATTTTAGTTCCTGACAGCCCTGCTGACAAGACCTTCTCTGAAATAGTGTACTAGAGCAACACTTCAGCCCCGAGTATTCAGTAATACCCGAGCATTGCAAGTTCAACAAGCACACGCAGCAGGAAGGAGAATGCTTCCAAGACTTCATGACGGAGCTTAAACGTCTGGAGCGTAATTGAGTGTTCAAGGCGTTTCTGAATGATGCCTTGAGGGATCGACTAGTGATAGGATTACGCGACCAAGAGAATCAAAGGATATTGTTCGCAACAGAAGACAACCTTTGAAAAGGCATGAAAGATTGCGCTCGAAAAAGAACTTGCTGCAAGGCAAACAAAGGAGCTGCATTGCCAGGCTGAACGCTCGACACGAAAGCCAGGCCGTTGGGCGTAAAAAAAGAAGGGGGCACAAGCAGACCGTTTGTTATCGCTGCGGGAAAGGGCACAATTCAGACAGGTGCTGGTACCGCAACGCGAAGTGCCGTTCATGTGCAAAGACTGGGCACCTGCAAACAATCTGCCGAGAGCGAAAAAGTCGTCCAGTGAACTATGCTGAAGCAACGGACGAAGAAGCGGATGATTCCGAGACATTTCACGTGTTACTATGCGCATGAGATGGAAAGCGAGGCTACAAAGTTTCCGTGCAGATTGAAGGGAAGCCAGTTTCTATGCTTTTGGATACGGGTGAAGCTGTCACGTTGATGCCTGAAAGTGTTTTCAGACAATGGTTTCCGCGGACTGAATGCAAGCCAACAAGGTCAGTTTTGAAAACGTATACAGATGAGCCTGTAAAGCTGCGAGGGAATGCGACCGTAACCGTTGAGCATAATAGCTGCATAACTGAGCTTCCATTGCATATAGTAGAGAACCAGGGTAAGGCTATGCCTATACTTCTAGGCCAGCATTGGCTAGAAAAGTTGCAACTTGACTGGAAAACCGTCAGCGGTACTACAGAAAACACTGGTGTCAATTCTCTGCGCGAAATATTTCTGGTAGTTTTCCTCACAACACCGGGCGGGAGTAGTTTCGAATTTCTAAGCCAAAATATCCACAGAACCAAACTGTGCGCCTGTGTTTTGCAAAGCCAGGTCTATGCCTTTGCTACTAAAGAAGTAGTCAGCGAAGAACTTCGGAAGCTAGAAAGTCAAGGCGTCTTAAGAAAAGGTACCACCAGCTAGTGGGTGACTCCCATTGCACCGCTTTCGAAGCGTGGTGGCGGAATCAGAATTTGCAGTGACTACAAAGTAACAATCAATAAAGTGCCAAAGACCGATTGTTACCCGCTCCCGCTTCCTGAGGATTTATACTCGATGCTAGCCGGTGGTAAGGCATGTTGTGTGCTGTATTTGTCCTCTGCGTACCAGCAAGTGCCTCTTAGTGAAGATTCTAAGCCACTGCTCATGATAAATATACATCAAGGCTTGTACAAAATTCAAAGGCTTCCATTTGTAATTGCGAGCACACCAGCTATATTTCAGGCCATGATGGATCAAGTTCTACTAGGAATTCCCAACGTCGGGTGCTATATAGACGACATCATGGGTAACAGCGCAGAATATTTCTACACAACTACCACAAGAGTTCTCAAGAGACTTAGCGAGCACAACATAACGCTGAAAGAGGAAAAATGCAAATTTTTTCGTGATTCAGTAGTCTACCAAGGCCAGAAGGTTTTGAAAGAGGGCATTGATCCCACCGCTGAAAAGATAAAAGCAGTACGAAATGCCCCAGAGCCCAGCAACATCACAGAAGTGAGGGCTTACTTGGGTCTTCTAAACTTCTATGCAAGTTTTTGCGGAATTTGGCAACTGTGGTAGCCCCTCTTTATCAGCTTCTTCAAGAAGATAACAAGTGTAAATGGACGCAACAGTGAAAGAAGGCCTTCGAAACAACTAAGTAAATCATTCTCAACAGTGAAGTATTAGCCTTCTAAGACGTCACAAAGCCACTCGGACTTATTTGCGATTCTTCCCCTTACGGCTTGGGAGCCACCGTTGGAAGGTGAGCAATGTGGCTGGCATCTTAAGCTACTTCGTGCCCGCAGACATCTACAACGCCGATGAGACAGGGTTATTCTACGAGTTGTTGCCGGCCAGGATGCTCGACTTCAAGGGGCAGTGCTGTCATGGCAGCAAACACAGCAAAAAATGTGTGACAGTGCTGCTTTGCACAAACATGGATGGCTCTGACAAGCGTCCGCCATTAGTGCTTGGAAAAAGTGCCAATCCACGCTGTTTCAATGGATCCCATAGCCTACCTGTGCAGTAAAAGGCGAACAACAAGTCATGGATGACCCGAGCTATTTTTACAGAGTGCATGGTGGCATTCGACTGCGACATGAAGCGGCAGGACCGTAAAGTTTGCTTGCTTCTGGACAATTGTGGATGATAAAATTATGGCAACTAGCAGAAGCCTCAATTATCTTTCTACTGTCTCTTAAATCCTGCAAAATTATAATGAATACAGTGGAATGCAAAAAAACCTTGCATAGTTTTTAGAATTTATTACTGCAATAACTGCAAGGGTGGTCTCCACAAACTAAGATAATCGGTCTTGTAGGTTGCTTACTTTGCCTGCTACATGTAATAGTGACATGAGGCATTGAATGCCCCATACCTTGCTCGGCTTAGCCTATAGTTGAAGACCAGTCTTTCATCATCAAGCTGCCTGGCTGGATAAGGACGAAGAAAATCCTCTCTCAGCTGAAAAGCCTCGTCGCCTACGAAGGCATATGGTGCATTTGTTGCAGAGCCAGGAAGCCAGCTCAGTGATGGTATATCCAAGTCTCCTTGAGTGAGGGCACGTCCAAACTCTGAGTTTTTGAATGTGCCACCATCACAGAGGCGACCCTCGGCTCCCACATCGATGAGGGTGTACTTGCAGTCACTTTCGACCACAGCCATTAGGACCACAGAGAATGTGCCCTGCAATTATGAGCACAAAGCACACAATCAATACAAGTGCAATAATTGTGACAGCTGCACCAGTCTGAATTAGCACAATATCGGTATATCTCATTGAAGTGCAAAAGCAGCTGCCCGTATTGCGAAGCCTAGAATCCCAGTAGAACAGTTTGTGTAAAATTGCATCGTAATGCATGACTGAGGAAGTAAAAACATCTCACACCAAGTGCATCCATTCTCCTGTCTTTGTGACTGTTGTCTGCATGCCAGTAAACGGTTATGGCATGTGCAAAGTAATGGAAAGTTTATTGAGCGACTTGAAAGTAATCACAGTTGATAAATGGTCTCTGGCAGTAGCACTAATACAAGCACTTGAAACTGTTAAACGTCCTTAGTCACCTGATGCCAAGAATCAATTCTAGAGAAGTAACTTGTTAAGCTCTCACAGCTAACATCTTTTCGCACTTTTTAAAAATCTTTTTTGCACCTGTCAAATAATTCTGCGGCATCGAGCAGTCGTGCTGCTCCCCGTGATCCCTACTGTATATATGAGATTATATCTTGTGATTTATTTGTGTTTATAGCCATTGGTATATAGCAAGCTTTTGTACATTTACTGCTGTATACATTTTAATAAAACACGAGAATATGTTCACCTTCCTTGATTGATTGTGCCGATGTTCTTTGCCACTGTTATATGCCTACGATTCGTTTTTTTGTTCTTGCTGTTAGCGCTTGCTACCACCCTGTATGCTTTGTAATGTTTGTTCTCTTCCCCCCCCCCTCCCCCCGCTATAATGCCGTGAGGCGTTATGGGTATGATGTAAACATAATAAAATTTGGGGAATAAATTAGAAAATAAGGCCAAAAGCTTAACATTACCTCAGGATTCTGATGAACCATTACTTTTCATTAAATGAAATTTAGGAGTCATTTGTTCTGCTTTGGCACTGAGTATTTTAAAATGCCTCTCCACGCATGCAAATACCAATATTACCAGGTGATCTGAGTAATGTGCTCGTCTGGTCAAATGCAAGTAAACAAAGGTAATGCTACCTTGTAGTTGAAGTAGACGCTGCCAGAGTTATGAGGGCTAACAATGGCAACGTGTTCGCCGTCCACAGCACCTAGGCAGTTCGGGAACTGCCATCGCATCGAAAAGCCCTGGGCTATCTTCTCCCACTCAGCTCTGCTGGGTACCTAAAGGAGTTGCACAGAATCATCAGTGCTCCACTACACCACACAGTAGCTGATTTGATGTCTGCAAATATGGGATGCTGTTTTGAAATACGATCTCAAAAGTTCGAATGATACATGGGAATGATTTGAGGGGAATACGGCAAAGTCGCTTACAAATCATATTCAGAAGAAGCAGTTTCGAGAAATTTTTTGAGCAGGGGCTAAGGCAAAAAAATTAATGTGAGCACTTTTCTAAGTTACCATACATGAAAAAGCATGGTGGTGACAGGCGTACTCATTCTTACAAGCCACTCAGTGGATGCAAGGGCAGTGAATTCGTAATTCGCAGTTTTTTTATCAACAAAACAAAAATAACAAATTGTGCCAGTGAGCACTATGAAGAGAGGAAAGGCAATGAAGATAAATACTGACATAATAAAGATATATGGTTTCGCATTGGATAGTCGCCAATTAAAAGTTCTACGGGGCAGACAATGAGGCTGCAGGAGCCAATGTCGTCTAGAAAAAGGTTTACGGTCATACTTGCACCCCTCGAACAACATCTGCATCATTTTTAAACAGAACGGTCACCCGCAAAAGTTTACGGGGCAGGGGTTTCACGACAAAGGGGAGTTTCTGCTCTGGTAAGGCGCAATGCTTCCAATTCAATGGATCACAGTGTAAACAGCAAAAATTACTACGGATCGAAGCTTTTAATTAGAGGCTACGTGCACGGGCTTCGCGGAAATATATCATGTGTAGCGACGCACATTGCGGTGCATAGCTGAGTATGTGTACGGTGTGATCATTTTAAGTGTTCCAGAATTTTTAAAAATCGTCTGTGAAAGATAGAAGAATTCTTGTCCTTGAGCTGGATTATTCGAAGAGCCAGACGTTACTAGCATGAAAACACATATTCAACTTATTAAGAAAAGCTTGCAAGTTAACTTCCTAACTTTACGGCACATATTGCAATTTATGAAACGTGCTGGTGATTTTAAGCCATATCATTTTAAAGTTAATCACTCGGATGACACCAGTTTCGAGAAATTAGTTCCAAAGTGTGGGACGAAATACACTGGAGTTTCAGTTACTTTTGCGCGGAAGAGTGCAATCTTACGGCGAGTTTGATGAGACATATATCTAAACTGGTCTCATTCTGAAAATTATTTTAAAGTGTACACACCTTCCAAACTCACCAGAGACAATTAGTAAATGGCCATATGTGGTGTAAATTAATTAACTGAGAAGTTCAATAGCCAATTTTGACTTCTCATGCAAGTAATGTCCACCTCAATAATCCAGCTCAAGCACTAGAATTATGTTATCTACACCAGGCGACATTTAAACATCCCGGGAAACTGAAAAATATTCTGCCCATGTCTTGGTGAAACACACAACCAACAGCACATCTCAGACGCATTATGAAAGCATTCGCTTACCTTCATATAGTGATCCTTCAGTCGTGCCCAGAGGGACCGACATGTGACGTGTATGCACATTCGTGCAGTTTCAAAGCCAACACGATATGCAAGTGCGACATTAGAGATATCTTGGCCTGATGCCAGGTAACTGTAACACAGAGAAACAAAATCACAAAACATGTTTTTGATTATTTAGTTCCATTTATTACCACAATAATTAGGAATGTTTCTTTTTTGAAGTGCTGCTACCATTACAATCTTTAGGTGCCACTTTCTTTCGTGAACACAGAACGAAAGTGCTCTTGTAAAAGTGCCTAGTATGGACTAATATGGTACTGCTAGTTTTGTAATTTTTTCTTCAAAAATTGATACCACATTTTAATGTGTTCTTACACATGTATCTTAATCGTCCACATTCTATGCCGTTCTGGTGGCTCCTTTTTTTTACTTGTAATGCCAAGGCAAGCAAGTTCGAGCAATAATTCCCAAGTTAGACGGGCCTCACCTAGCAGTGCTTGTCATAATAGCTTGCAGGTGTTATAAGCACAGTACAGGAAATGTTGTGAGAATTAAATTAGGTGCTATGCAACGCATAACTGAAAAAAGAAAACGAAAAGACAACACAGAAAGACTTGTACCCAAGATTCTTTGCCTCATATGCCCAGTTCTGTGCAGCAAACAGCCCATTAGTAAGTATGAAACTAGTCCCACAAGGTCTCGATTTGTAGAACGCTAATTGATAGCACAACAAGGGCACTACCCGCTAGTGAAAGCACTACATACGAAGAACTGAATACATACGTACCTTAATCCTATTGCCAGCCGTTCAGCCGGCTCCAAGGTTTCTCTTATGAAGTTCTGACAAGTTAGGTCTGTTACAACAAATGTCAGCAATGTATCAAACATCTGAGGCGTCATACAGTAAAACTTGAAGAAGAAGGCGTGGCCGCCTTCACGCATACGGCGCATCTGTCAAAGGAAAAGAAATTATCTGTGAACAGGTTTTCCAGGCTGGTGCCCATCTCTGTGCAGCAAGTATCTCATTAAGTACGCAATACAAATATGTCCCACAATGTTTTGGTGACATATTTCTAAAGTCTCAAAACTCCTTCATTCTCGTGCGGCACTTAAGAGAAAAGTCACTGCACAAGACCTTTCACGATGTCTGGAGCGTGCCGTAATCAGCGAGAGAGGACAGTTGATAGCCCCAGAACCACTAGGGCTCGGGGAGTCCGCAACCTGCGGACCAGTCCAGGTTCCGTCCTCGATGCCCCGTTAGCCCCTTCGGATTACCGGAAGTGCCAGCAAAGATTACTGAATAATGCTACGTTGTTTACATTGAGTACTCGTCCAAATTTCCTCTAAAAAACCATATTACACAACTGTATCGCGCTGAGCCTATCACGGACCCATTTTTCATCATTCCGACCGACATTGCAGCAACGACTTCGGTGTCAAGCATGTGCATGTGTATTCGGCAGCTAATTGCCTGGCTTGTTTGCTTCACAGGGAAAAAGAATAAAGTTACTTACTGCTGTGTAGTAAAGTCTTTCTTGCTTGCGTGCTGCAAACACGGGCCGAACCCACCATCGTCGCGGTGGCCACTGGTTGCCGCGTGAACATGGCAAGCTAGCAACACTGCGCCGCCGCGACGAGACGCACGGCTACGCGCGGCAACTCGTGCATCGTTTGGGTGCGCGCCCTCTTCCTCCGTCGGGCGCGACGCGACGTCGAGTCAGCGCGGCGTGTGCGGACGCATTGGAACGCGTACGTCTGGTTGAGCCTTAACTGAAGGGGACCTTGGCGCTAGCGTCGAAAGAGCGTCTGCTCGAAAACAGCCAATTGCGGCCATGCGAAGATTCACCCCCCTGCTGTGGCAACAGTATCTGGTGCAGTCGCATTACCCTAGTACCATCAGGTACTAGGGTGGCGTATATATATATATATATATATATATATATTTGTGGTAGGAGATTAGGGAATTACCAGAACGTCTTGCTTCTTGAAGAAAGCGAAGTGAAAATCGAAACGCTGCACAAGACAACGAAGCTCTCAAAAAACGGGAGGCTAGCACTGAAAGAATAATGGGGTAAGACTATGAAGTAGCTTGAAGATCATGGAACAAGAATCATAAATATTGAGCTATAGTCTAGGAATAGTCTAGTCTATGGTCTAGAATGGCTTGGGTGAGCTCCGCTGTAAACGCTGTTCCTCTGTCCGTGATGAGGACTTCTGGGGCACCATGTCGCAGCAGAATGTTCTCGAAGAAAAATTTCGCCACTTCGGCTGTGCTGCCTTGCGGTAGAGCTTTAGTTTCAATGAAGCGGGTGAGATAGTCCGTCGCCACGACGATCCATTTATTTCTGGATGTTCACACGCCGGAAACGGTCCCAACAGATCCATACTGATCTGCTGAAAGGGTCGGCAAGGAGGCTCGATTGGCTGTAGTAATCCGGCTGGCCTTGTCGGTGGTGTCTTGCGTCGCTGACAGTCACGGCATGTCTTCCCGTAACGGGCGACGTCGGTGGTCAGACGCGGCCAGTAATACCTTTCGTGTATCCTCGGCAGCGTTCGGGAGAATCCGAGGTGCCCAGCGGTTGGATCGTCATGTAGGGCGTACAGTACTTCTGGACGCAGCGCTGACGGAAGAACAAGAAGGTAGCTGGCGCGGACTGGTGAGAAGTTCTTTACGAGCAGGCTGTTTTGTAATGTGTACAAAGACAATCCGTGCTTAAATGCCCTAGGTACTACGTCGGTGTTCCCTTCCAAATACTCGACGAGGCCTTTTAGCTCCGGGTCTGCTCGTTGCTGTTTAGTGAAGTCTTCTGCACTTATTATTCCGTGGAAAGCGCCGTCATCCTCGTCGTCTACCGGCGGGGGATCGACGGGGGCGCGTGATAGGCAGTCGGCGTCTGAGTGTTTTCTTCCGAACTTGTAGGTTACCGTGACGTCTTATTCTTGCAGTCTGAGGCTCCATCTCACCAGCCGTCCTGAAGGGTCCTTTCAGTTAGCTGGCCAACACAACGCGTGATGGTCGCTGACGACTTTGAATGGCCTGCCATAAAGCTAAGGGCGGAATTTCGCTGTAGATCAAATGATGGCGAAGCATTCCTTTTCAGTCGTAGAATAATTGCCTTCCGCTTTTGACGGCGACCGGCTAGCATAAGATATCACCCATTCATGTCCGTCTTTCTTCTGGACTAGGACGGCAAATCCACACTGACTGGCGTCAGTGTGGATTTCGGTGTCGGGGTCTTCGTCGAAATGTGCAAGTACCGGCGGTGACTGCATGCGTCGTTTTAGCTCTTGAAATGCATCGGCCTGCGGCGTTTGTCACTTGAACTCGACATTAGATTTAGTTAGATACGTTAGCGGCTCAGGGATGCGTAACAAGGCCTTGACAAAGCGCCTGTAGTCGGCACATATGCCAAGGAATCTACGCACTGCCTTCTTGTCGATGGGCTGCGGAAACATTGCGATGGCAGCGGTTTTCTGCGGGTCAGGGCGTACTCCGGATTTGCTGATGACGTGGCCTAGGCACAGAAGCTCATCGTAAGCGAAGCGCCACTTTTTTGGCTTCAGAGTGAGCCCTCATGATTTGATGGCCTCTAGTACAGTACTGTCGTAAGCCGCCTAAGGTGATCGTCGAAATTTCCGGCGAAGAAGACGACGTCATCCAAGTAAACAAGACAGGTCTGCCACTTCAATCCTGCTAACACTATGTCCATGACGCGCTAGAATGTTGCAGGCGCAGAGCACAGCCCGAATGGCATGACTTTGAACTCTAGAGGCCGTCTGGCGTGATGAAGGCAGTCTTTTCGCGATCTCTCTCGTCGACTTCTATTTAACAGTAGCCAGGCTTGAGGTCCGTCGACAAGAAGTATTTAGCGTTGCAGAGCCGATCCAATGCGTCGTGCAGTGGCGTAGCAACAGGGGGGGGCCGGGGGGCCGTGGGCCCCGGGTGCAAGGGGCCAGTGGGAGGGGGGGGGGGGTGTCATACGCCTGAAGACACCCCTTTTTCCGCCGGCTTGACTGGGCGCAAATGGCAAAGAATGCTCCGGTATCCAGTACCCCGAGCTCATGTACCCGATGCGTTGCGCCGCAGAATTGTCGGCTGCAGCTCTATCAACACCCCATGAAATAATTGCACGAATGTGCGGGCTAAAAAAATTTAATTCCCAAAATGGTCGCTAAACTATTCGTCTTAGCGGGATGTTTCATGTGGGGTGTGCCGTGCGTTCATGCTGGGAGCAGGAGTCGCTAAACATACAGTAAGGCGTTGTGGCTCTTGGGTCCCTCTTCCGCTCAGAACGCGCAGCGAAGACGAACAAAGACAGCACTAAGAGGGCGTTCAACGAGCGCGCCCGGCGCTCTCGTTTACGGCGAAGCGTTCGTTGAGAGCGACGTTGCATAAGTGCGGCCGTCAAAAGTCGCGAATGGGATTCTCCAGATCGTCTTCAGACTGGGTGCGGCCGAAGAATTTGGCAGCGTATGACTCGACAGGCTGTATATAGTCGCGGGCGCCGCGATGTTCAGCTCGCTTTTACTTCCACTCTCCCGCTCGCTCCGAGAAGCCGCTGCGAAACCTGCCGTTATGTTTCACGCTTTCCTTCATACCCTCGAAAGTTTCAGAAAACTGTTGTTATTGTGTGACTTCATGTCATAAGTACAGTGTCTGTGTCAGCTGCACAGAATTAAAAAAAAGAACATGAATTTTGTATGTACATTTCCGGATATTCTATGAAGTTATGTGTCTGTGATTACTAGGAACTCGGTAGCGTGAAAAATATGGCAGGTAAGTAATAACCATATCCCTAATAATCCCCTAATTAGTACTTATAGAGGAAGCACTTCAATTCCAGAATTGAGGATTCAAAGTCATATTATTAACTCAACAAAACTTCTTAAACAAAATCGTTTTGGGTGCTACAACCTACAGTACTATGGCACTGCGGGCGGCGCCCAGTATGGCAGTAGCGAAATAAATATGAAATAGTGGACCAGTGAGGTTGATCCCTCAACCCTCTCCATTGCACGGGCTTCATCGAGGTTCTTTCTTTTTTTTTTTTTTTTTTATGGTGACGCCAAGAATCGACGCGAAGCGCGCTCTATTCTGTTCCCAATCTTTTGGTGGTACCGCAGCTAGGATAATCACGTTCGTCCGTATAGCAGCAAATAAAAACAAGGCTTTATTGATCACAATAAAGAGAAGTCGTAATTGTCATAACATTGGCGCCCGCGCAGCAGGGAGGCAGGTGGCGTTTTCCGTTTTTCTAATATGGTGGGGAGGTACGTCAGCGTCACTGAAACACATTTAATTTTCGTTTTCGTTCAGGGCTGCCCACAGCCAAAATGCTGCGGGCCATAGTACCTACGACGATGTTGTGAAGTTGTTGTTGGGCAAGCTATGAATGTCGGCCTTCAATTTTCCAAATGCAATGTTGCCGCTAAAATTGGTAATTAAAACTTTATAACTTTTTTTTTCTTGTGACGTGAGCCGTATTTGTCACGATGCCGCATTCGTTTTGGTTGCCAAGCCTTACAGTCTGACAGAAGATGTGCACATGCGCTTATCACAAGTTATCAGTGCAGCACACTGTGTTATTTGGCGCAGAAAAAAACAGCGTGTATTGGCCTCGAGTTCCACCGCTGGAAAAGCTGGCGCCACCATCGGCGTGACGTACTATTAGGGATCACGTGGACATAGCGGCCGCGTCGGCTGCTTCGGGAGCGCCGAAGCGAGCTGAAAAGGAAAGTTTACTCTGCGGTCCTCATTTATTGGCGGGATTTTTTCGCTTCGAGTGTCTCTTTTACAACGACTGAAAGCACTAGAATAGGTAGTGGCTACCTTTGAAGGTGCGCAACATGGTAGGCTACTGCTCGGTGCCGCAGTGCCGGACGTACGCAACGGAGCCCGGTGTCAGCCTTATTCATACGTAGCCGCAGGACAAGAAGCTGCGTGAAGCTTGGCTCGCAAAACATAAAACCGGCAAACAGTCATCGGCTACAACTCGGGTATGCAGCAAGCACAGACGCGAGGAAAATTTCTGCTTCGGCGCCGGGTCTGCAATGTTCGAAAAACGCGCACTGAGATGCTCGCCCGAGTCCGCTGCCCGACTAATGTCATGACGGTTTTGTCTATGAACTTGTCGATGCTATAGATACTGGCAAGTTCACTGGAGTGGATAGGGAGCGGTAAGCAGCACACAAAAAAAAAACGCATGGCATATGGTCATGTTTGTGTTATGAATTAATGCACTGGATTGAAAAAAAAGAAGCAGAGGGAAATCGCACGCTGAGAACACCGATAAACATATAGTGCGACGCAACTCGAGAAATAATATTGAAACGTCCAAGAATTCAGAAAAAAAAGAAGATTGAATCGTCGCGACGTCCGGCGCATCAGTCCCCGTAGGCGTCGAAGTCTCTACAATGAAATTATTTTTGAACAGCTCTTATAGCGCCCACGCAACATTGGTTGCTTGTATACTGTCAAGTATATTATTATGTCAAGTATATTCATTAAGACGATACTAGAATATTCAGCCGTTGTTTGGAGTCCCCATCAAGTGACGCTTAAGAAAAAATTGGAAAGGATACAGAGACTCGCGGCGCGTTTCATTTGTTAGACGTACCGAAGGAAGGAATCGGTCACGCTAATGTTACAACGTTGCAACTTGGATCTTCTTGAAGTACGTAGAAAGAAATATAGGCTGAAGATGCTTTATCAAATAATGCAGGGTCCACTTAAGATTGATAAGCTCAAATATCTACACGCTCCAGGCAAAAGAAACTCGCGAACTAACCACGACTACGTCATAAAGCCGTACCGTACCAACACAGATGCATTTCGGTACTCTTTTTTCCCGGATGCAATAGAAATGTGGAACCAATTGCCAAACGCTGTTGTTAGCCTAAAAGATGTCACCAACTTTGAAAATGCTGCTGAGGCGTATTTACGGGAGTTCCCAGTTTAGCTTTGAAGTGCCAAGTGATATGTGCGACTTGATGTTCATTGTAAGTACTTTGATAAATGTCAGAAGTGTGCTGAACATAATTCAAGTGAACATCTTATTCACTGTGAATTGACATGTGTTGAGCTACTTTACGTAAATTGGCATTGTGCATATTTGATGTATGTAATTGTATTGTCCTCTCTGTTATGACCCTCTATGATGGTTGACAGTATTAATAAATAAATAAATAAATGCTCATATTCTGCAGCCTAAAGCTCATGGCACGGTGCGAAAACGCGCACGCGGCGAAAGCGAAACAGTGCGCGGACAAGCATGCAGACGCGCAGTCGGTCGCTGCGAAGCTGTGCGATCGCTGCATTGAGGCTCCATTCTATTACGCTCCATTTAGATATACAAACACTATAAGAACATATTTCACATAGTTTGGTCTTGGCGTTTGCCTACCTTTCACGCAAGAAGCCAGGTCGGGAGACTAAATCGCGGCGACAGCGCACAATGGCGTCCACTGTACGTATTCGGTAAAGAGATAGCGTCTGTAAACGATTCTGTGCTTTCAGTTTGCCCAAAATTATTATTCAGACAGTAAAAAACTTCTCTCGTTTCGAAAGTACGTACAGAAATTTTTTGGGAGAGCACCCGGGTGGTGTTTTCAGTGAGCGCTGACAGCAAAACCTATGAGGAGCGCGCCGCGTGATCCCTCATACTACGCCAGCGAGGCGCTTCCGATAGATGGCGACTCCGTAACTCCTCGCCGCCAATACGTGCTGCATTCGCGACCTCTGAGAAAGAAAGCGAAGGAGAGGGGGACCCGGGGGACGTGCGCGGTGTCCAAGACGGCTGTACTGGTGCTGAAACCCGGAAATTCTCGATATCCTCGCCTTCCTCGACTACACCCGGGGGGGTGGGGGGGGGGGGGGTGACAGAAGACCTATGGGCCCCGGGTGCCAGACGACCTAGCTACGCCACTGGCGTCGTGTATCCGTGGAAGGGGGTATACGTCTTCCTTCGTGATCTTGTTCAGTCGACGATAACCGACGCAGAAACGTAGGGTTTCGTCCTTTTCCTTTACTAGGACAACAGAAGATGCCCACAGGCCTTTCGACGGCTGGATGATGTCGTCGCGGAGCATTTCGTCGACTTGTTGCGTAATAGCTTCACTTCTCGCATCGAAACTCGGTAAGGGCTCTGGCGGAGGGGTTGAGCACACTCTTCTGTTATTATGCGATGCTTTACAACGGGTGTTTGTGGAATCCTCGATGATGTCGAAAAGCAGTCCTCGTATCGTCGGAGAAGACTTCTGAGTTGTTGCTACCTGCACAAGGAAAGATATGGATTTACGTCGAAGTCTGGCTGAGGGACTAAGGTCGGCGGGGTAGATGCGGCAGAATCTGAGAAGACAAAGGCATTGCTCGTTTCCACAATTTCCTCGATGTACGCGAATGTTGTGCCCTTACTGATGTGCTTGAACTTTTGGCTGAAGTTGGTTAGCATCACTACCGTTTTCCCTCCGTGAAGTCGAGCGATCCCTCTTGCGACGCAAATTTCGCGGTCGAGCAGTAGATGGTGAAACTCGATGACGCCTTCTACGTCGGCGGGTGTTTTGGTGCCGACGGAAATGACAATGCTGGACTTGACTTTCGAGCAGAGTCAAGGTGTGGTGACTACGAGACCTCTCCGGCGGTATCGCTTGGTCTTCCGACAGCGGCATCGATTTCGACTTCAGGTTGATGATTGGTCCGTGTTGGTTAAGGAAGTCCATGCCCAGAATGACGTCTCATGAACGCTGTTGGAGGATAACAAAGGTAGCAGGGTAAGTCTGGTCCTGATCGGTTATTCTTGACGTGCACATTCCAGGCGGCGTAATTAGGTGTCCTCCAGCGGTACGAATTTGTGAGCTCTCCCATGCAGTCTTAACCTTCTTCAACTGGGCGGAGATGTATCCACTCATGACCGAGTAATCGGCCCCTTTGTCGACTAAGGCGGTGACTGCGTGGCCGTCGAGAAGCACGTCGAGGTCGTTGGTTCTTTGTCTTGCGTTACAGTTAGGTCTTGGCGTCGGATCACGGCTGTGTCGTGTTGACCAGTGGCTGCTTTGGGACGTCGTCAGGTCGTCTTTTGTCGTCGTATTCTTTGCTTCCACACTTCGTCGGTACGGAACGTGTCGTTATGTCGTCGAGGTAGTTTCTTCGGCGTCTTCATCGGCGGCGGAGGATCTTCGCCAGTTCGACGAACAGCAACCGCACCTCCATCGGTTGCTGCTTTTAGTTTTCTGGATATGGGCTCGCTGACCGACCCCGGGCGGGCCGAGTGTATGGACGGCGCGGCGGCGACAGGTAGCAGCCTGGTGACAGCGGACGGGACGGTCGTCGAGAGTTCCACTGAGGGGCGGCGTGTCACGTGGGCGCTCCCCAAGCTGTGGACGCGGCGCGTTGACGGCAAACCCTCTCAGTCCCAAGTCGTGGTATGGGCATCGGCGGTACACATGGCCGGCTTCTCCACAGTGATAGCAGAGCGGGCGGTGGTCGGGGGCTCGCCAAATGTCCGTCTTCTTCGCGTAGGTGCGCTGGGCGACTGGTGGGCGTAATGGCGGCGGCGGTGTTGGACGACGCATTTGCGGCGTTACAGGGCTCTGGCGCGGTCGCGGAGGGGGGCCTTGACGGCGTGCGACGGCGAAGTAGGTCATCGCTTCTGGCTGGGGCTGCGGTAATTGAGGTTGCACCTAAGGAAGACCAAGCCATCGCTGAACCTCATCTTTCACGACGTCGGCGATCGAAGTCACTTGAGGCTGCGACGAAGGCAGGACCTTGCGCAGTTCTTCGCGCACAATGGCCCTGATGGTCTCTTGAAGGTCTTTGGAATCCTGTCCTTGGATGGCGTACTGCGGCGTGAGCCCATGGCGGTTATATTTCCGGGTGCGCATCTCGAAAATTTTCTCGATCGTCGATGCCTCTGCCGAAAACTCAGCTGCAGTCTTGGGTGGGTTACGAATAAGTCCGGCGAAAAGTTCTTGCTTGACGCCCCACATCAGGAAGCTGACTTATTTCACCTCCGACACTTCCAGGTCGGCGTGCCGGAAAAAACGGGCCATCTCCTCCGTGAAAATCGCGATCGTCTCATTTGGCAGCTGCGCTCTGGTAAGCTCAGCTGTCAAGCGCACGATGCTTGTAAATGTTTGCAAGAAGCCGCTTCAGAACAGGTCCCACGTCGTTAAGGTGGAGTCTCGATTCTCGAACCAGGTTTTGGCAGTGTCTTCCAATGCGAAATAGTCATGTCGCAGCTTGCGGCCGGTGTCCAACTGGTAAACGTAGCGACCCTCTCATACGTCTCCACCCAGCTTTCCGGGTCTTCAAATGTGGAACCGCGGAACGTCCGTGACTCCCTGGGCTGCTGCAGAACTATTGGGGCCGCTGAGACTGCCATTGGGGTGGTCTTCTTGGTCGTCTCTTGACGATATTCTCGGACGATCTTCATGGTCGTCTCTGGTAGAATTCCGTGTTCCGTGGGCAGCTGCTGTAGCCGGCGGCTTTCGCGATGTTCCGCAACGACGTTGCTGTTGTCTTTGCGGTCCGGGCTTGAATTACGGCTAGTCGGGGGCGTCCGCTACCTGAACGTACCGAGCACCTCCATCAGATGTCACGTAGTAGTGACGGTGACGAAGGCAGCCAAACTGTGATTACAAAAACTGGCGTTTTATTGGGCGAACTTGTGCCCTCAAATGCAGGCTATACTCAAAGAACAACGGTATCGGCGAACACACTCGGCGATCGTCGAAAATCTGATCAGCGGGTGAAGCGCGTCGGCTTTTATAGATCAGTCGTCGAAAGTTTCAGAGTAACCGCTGGAACCCGCGTGTCTTCCACAAAGTTCTACACTATTCGCGTCACGTATACATGCAATCAGATTACACAAGTTGCTGGAAAGACAGCGGATGGAACCATCGATAAGATTCCAGAAAATTCTTGTATATGCAGGCGCGTCCTGCGCTGTGCGATAACATTTGCTAGGTGGTGAGAAGTGGGCGCCCGATAAAGATAAAGAAGTACACGTGTCAATATATACACTTTAAGAAAAAAGAGAGTAAAAAGTGAGTCACGGCAACTTGACTCTTTTTTTTCTTCCGAAGACCCACTTTTGCGCGAGCAGAGTCAGAAAACAAAAGTCAACATTTGCGCATGGGTCGTTTGACTGTCAATATCCCAATATCCCGCGAAGAGTCGTCGTAGAAGATCGCGATTCCTCTTATATTCAAGATGAGTCTGGCGAGAGAAAGATGTTAATGCAGGGGAAGAAATACCAGATAACCCCTTCTGTTTTCGGCAGGCCCTCGGGTTCCTGTCCTGTTTGTAATGCGGTGTATCATTCTGTCATCCTTGTCATGTTCTGCAATTACTTCGAACTCTATTTATTCTTTTCCCTTGACCATGTTTGTTGATACCCCACACGCTTAAGCGATAGCTGGTCTCCTATGCTAAGGAAGACCTGCATTTGTCCCACTGGATTCTGACCATAAGTAAATCTAAAAAAAAGTATTGGTTACTAAAGAGAGCCCAGCAACGAGATGACAAGTTCAGTAGGTGCACTCAACAGTGTCGACTGTAAATGTAATTTCACGAGTTAAAGTTAGATTGTGAAGATTTACGTTCCAGAATCAAGATCTTGTTATGAGGCGCACGGTAATGGAAAGCTGCAGATTTATGTTCAGCAGCTCGGTTTATTTAACGTGCACGGAATGCACGGTATACGCGCGTTTTCGCATTCTGACCCCGTTGGAATGCGACTGCCGCAGTCGTGATTGGTCCCGTCACCTTGAGCTCAGCAGCGCAACACCAAAGCCACTGGGCTACCGCAGTGCGTTGCGTTCCGCGACCAGAAACAAATCTTAGCGTACGCAACACTGCTTTGGAACCCCCTAGAAATATAAAAACAAAAATATAGCAGTTTCACCCCAATGCTGCATGAACCACTGCACGAACTATTGCACGAACCAAGGTTCGTAGTTTCATCGGCTGAATAAACTGCAGTAAACATTCCCTTACTCCTTAATTTAGCAAGCACTGGGTCACGCGCGCACGTGCAAATATATACAGATCTCACTTAATGACCGCGAACACTCGCTGTCACAACGTTGGCATGATGAAGGGCGCGAACAGAGCGGACCGAACGCTTCTGCTGCCTCTTCCTTCAAAGCGCCTCCGAAAAAGTGCACTATCTGAGCGCCCCCCTCCCCCCCCCCCCCCCTCACCTTTGCATCCATCGGAAATTATCTCCAAAACAGAGCGAAGGTGGCGCAAGACCGGGCTATAGCAACGGCTAGAGGTGGAGAAGCGCGCTAAACTAGCGCCTCCCTCTCCCGGCTTGCGCGCGTTTTATCACGTGACCTCCTGTAGATACTTGACTTGGGGCGCCCATCCAGCCCGGCTCAGCCTCGAACACTTCCTTCAACGCGCACAGCCAACAACGTGGGATATATAGTACTTATAGCACTTGACTTTATACGTAAGCTCACGGTAACACCGACAGATATGTTTCGACCGTTGTGTCCATATAACTGCTATCGCAAAATTCGCAATAAACAGAAAATTTTACTAATGACCAACAATGCTGCTTCTCCACGTCGTGATACAGCGGTGAACGATATTTCTGGAAAATGTGTCGCTTAATCTCCGCCAAATGACTACGCTCGCATTTGGTGACAGCGGAACGCGGTCGCAAGAAATTGTGGAGAAAATACCGGAGTTCTGGCAGCTTCAGGTGCACTGATTATTCAGTAACGTCGGCGGCTTTGTAGTTCTACCGTACATCAGAAAAAACTGCACTCGACAGAGATCAAGGGCAGCCGCACCATTACAGCTAAGCAAATTAAGCACAATTACGCCGCGTCTTCCCACTTCGAGCGATTGATATTTCAAACGTAACCACACTCGGACGAGCAAATTTTGCCTCTGCGAAGTGAACGTAGCGGGTATTTCAAGACGCGTGTTAAATTCATGGCTGTTTCATTCGTGAACATTACTTACGTGACGTAAAATTATCAGTGAGCAAAACAGTTTTTATTTCAACGCGAGGAAAGAAAACCGAAACTAGCGCAACTGTTTTGCTCAGTTGTGCGGATACAAATGATCCAAAGCTGAAGCCGTCAATAGCATGACGCCATTTTGCAGTTGCGTTGCATCTCGCGCGAGTACATTGTCGTCGAGTAGTGGTTCTTTATTCTATGGAGCGGTTCTGAAAGCGCTGCGTTAGGGGCGACTGCAACCAGGCATTGCGGCAAATTACGGTGGCAACTTCTGTCCGTGCTGTGTGATTGCGACGAGGAGGACCGCCGCCAGCAGCGGCGTGTCACCGATTTCGTCTTTGCCGACATCGAGCAAGTGCAGCTCGCCGGACCGTCACAAGAGCCGGAAGTGTTGCGTTTCGCACTGCGTTTTCCTTGTGATATGGGAGATCGCAACGCATACATGACCAGATGCACACGAAAGACTACCAGCGGAGGGTGACCTGTGCCATATTTCTCTTAACCTCTCAGGTAAGCATATCAGCTTTTGTTCCGAGTTTACAAACGACGCGTACTCGGCCCTTCCGGTACGGCTACATTTCGTACTACATTTCTACAGTACGGCCACGTTTCTCTTGGCAGTTCACAGACGTTTCATAGGCATGCATGCGCGTATGTATGCGAAAATACTACTGACCGACGGAAGCCACAGGAGAGCATCTGAAATTATAGCAAAGCTGTACTGCCATAGATAAACACCGTTCTTAACGACTCCAATGACGAGTGGCCTGTCGCATCGAAAAATCCGTAGAATACAAAGTACTGCGTAAGTTGAAGTGTAGATACTATACTAGCACTAGTGTGACTTTCGCTGGCGAAGACAGGTTGTCGAAAAAACAGCTTGTGTATTCTGAAGATTTACTAGCGCTTTAGGTATATTACCGCGAATAATAAAAACCCTACAACGCTGTACGGCAGTGTCATGCGATGTGGCAGCACAGATATTTTCGTAGCAGTAAGGCAGCTGCATGCACAAGCGAACAGACACAACGCTCCAAAAGCGCTCAAACAGAACAAATTTAATGTGCATTTGGCTGCAAGTCGGAAACACATTAGCTGACAATATAAGCCGAAGTATAATGTTATTATTTTTATGTATTCTTTATTTTCACGGTTCTAAATATTTAAAAGTATGAATTTGCTGAAAACTTCATATAGTAAATCCTACTAGACTTACAAAACCTGGCTGTGTTATGTAGAAAATTTGTGGTATTCCTACTGGATTTTCTATTTTGAGTCCAGTGTTTTATTAAAAAGAGGGTCTTTTTATTTGTATTCTTATGTTAGTGCAGATATTTGGCAAGCAGAAATGAGTTGATTGCAAAGTTGTACCTCCCGGTGAGCTGCATATGAACCCAAGTTTATCCTGTCTTGGCTATTGTAATGTGCATATAAGAATTTTAAGTATATCCAGCTGGAGTTGGCTTAGTCGCTTTAGCGTATTTTGTAAAAGTAGAAAGCTATGAGTATTATACTGTTTTCATGCAGAAATACCTTTTTTTTCTTGTACCAAGAAATGCTCACAGCATTGAATGAAATGAAGTGTGGTGTATTTTTCTACTAATTTAATAAAGGAAATTTCGTCTGCGGTGTGCCAGAGATTAGTTTATATTCTTTTGCTAAACAATGCGTTATCTCCTCTGCTACTGCTGTTGTTCTGTGTATTTTTGTCATTTTGAAATGTACTTTATTTTATGTATTCAAGAAATGGCAACATCCAGAAGAAGACGCTATATTATCCAGCACGTTATAGGTGAGACATTGTAGCAGGCACTTTCGCATATCTCATTAGCATATGATGCTATTTGTTGTAATTTTTGTGTCCACTTTCCTGGCCTTTATTCATTTCAGTATTATTGTGCAAAGGGTAATACTTTTACATCGAGATAGAGTAATTGTCCAAAGGAGAGACATAGCTGGAGGAGACGACACACAAAAGCCTCCTTTGTCCGTATCTCTATGTTGCGCAGTTACTCTGCCGCTATCTACAAAGAAGCCCAAGTTCATCAGCTACATTTACTAATTCTCCGTTATTACAATTTCATTGATACAACCTTGAAAGTACACAGGTACACAGGAAGACAGTGACTTGAAATGATGAAGAGCCGCAGAACAAGGAGCATCGCTGGAGCCAATGTTTCGACAAAGAGAAGGAGATAAGTTTTCTTCTCAAAACATTGGCTCCAGTAAAATTTCTTGTTCTATCACTATTTACGATTAAAAGACAGCATTATTGTTCTTGCTGAAGTATTATGCATTATGGAATAAAAATCAGCAGGGTGAAATGTCAGGAATGCGAAATTTCTTGTGTATTTTAATGCTACAGTGAAAACCAGGAAAACAAGATGTAGAGAACCACATTGTTATTTGTCACTACCCAGTTTGGCCAGCTTCATTCATAGCTTGCACTTTGTTACATTAACAACCACTGGAATTCATTAATTGAATTGCTTCGTCATTTACTTATGTTTAGAGATGTGGAACTTGTTTTAATGCAGCTTAACATAGTGCGTGTAAAAAAATATACAATGACATTTTAAGAGGCTTGCAGTTGACTAGCAGATCACTTGATGGTATGAGCTCAGGTTTCCACTGAGCTTCCATGCACAAATCGGATGCACATTCTTTCTTTTATTGCTTGGATTTTCATAAACATAAGTACCATTTCTTCTTTGTCAACGTTCTAGTTGTGTTGTAGGACCTAACTGTTTACATTTATTTGTATTGGTATCCATGTTACACAGACAGCTGACTTTTTCTTGTAAATTGTGACATGGTAGGACTAAGAGCAAATGTGCAAATTTGCTGCAGGTACACTCTTGTGGCTCCCGCCCCTGCATCCTACCACCACCGTGTCCTGACTACATCCACTAGGGAGTTCGAAGCCTTTGGAGGCCCCTGCCACTGCATCCTGCCACCACCGTGTCCTGATTACGTCCACGAGGGAGTTCGAAGCCTTTGGCGGCTCCTGCCACTGCGTCCTGCCACCACCGTGTCCTGACTACGTCCACTAGGGAGTTCGAAGCCTTTGGCGGCTCCTGCCAATGCATCCTACCACCACCGTGTCCTGACTACGTCCACTAGGGAGTTGACAGCCTTCGTGATGATGCCAAGCAGGCTGGAAGCCGACAGAAAGTTTAAGGTAAATACATGTAATTAAGTGGCTGATTTTTGAGTGAAGTGGCTTGTAGCCACTCAGCAATGAAAGAATTAACTTCAAAGCAGTTTAGACTCCCTGCTATCGGTGCCGGAATGCTGAAGTCCACGCATTCTGCCTTAGCCGCCAAGAGGCTATGTGGATTAGACGAAACGCGATGGAAATTTTGAAACTAGTAGGAGACCACTTGTACAACTTTTTTTCTTGCTTAACACAAAACTGCTTTGATAAAGCTTTAGCGATTTGAAAACAATACAGCGTACTCTCATACATGGTATCGGGCATAAATTTACTAGGACTGCCTCAATAGTAAGTATGCCGATAAACTTACACCAAAACTGACTTTTTTTTGCTAGTTCATCCTCATCTCTGTGTACTGCTGCATAATTTATCTTCCTGAAACCAGTTTTTGCATGCAGCAGAAGTTTTAAATATGTGGATTACATAAATTTGCAGCTTTTACTGTAAGCCAGTTCTATCAAAATAATGTTAATAGGCCGTTTTGTCCATATTTGTTGACCCATAATAAACGGAGCAGTGGCTAATAAGCAGTTCAATTTTTGGTATAAGGCCTCTCTTTATTGTCCTGAAAAATTTGGCCCCCTAATGAAGGAACCAATTTTTTGTCTATGCCTTTTATGATGCATAGTTTGGTGCGTTACACAAAATCTCAGTGCTTGCGCCAGTAAAAAAAACTTTTTAAGTATTTCTCGAAATTAACATTTGTCCTATATTGAAGGCCCTTCAGTTTTTCAAAAAGAAATATCAAGTGGTTCTGTGCCAGGTCGGGACAGCTTGCATGGGATAGCCTACTTACACAAATAGGGAGGGCTATACCCGCTGTGGTTGCTCAGTGGCTATGGTGTTGGGCTGCTGAGCACGAGGTCGCGGGATCGAACCCTGGCCACGGCAGCCGCATTTCGATGTGGGCGAAATGCGAAAACACCCATGTACTTAGATTTAGGTGCACAATAAAGAACCCCAGGTGGTCGAATTTTCCGGAGTCTTCCACTACGGCGTGCCTCATAATCAGTGGTTTTGGCACGTAAAACCCCATAATATATTTTTTTAGAGAGGGCCAAGTACACTTGACTTTATGCTAAGATACTATTATTGATCTACTAAAGACAAAATGAAACATTCCATCCTATAAGCAGCTCTTCAAATTCATTTACACTTTTGCACATTTGTATACCTCAAGTCTGGTGACTTGTGTCTGATTTCATTATCTGCTATGTGCCGATGGTAAACTTCAGGTTTGCCCTATGGTGAAGAATATTTTGGTGCTTATAGATATGGACCTGTGTTTTTCAAGTTGCCTCGAAATTTTACCCGAGCCGTGCCACGCACTGTGGCCAGGCCTCCTGCAAACGACGTATAACCAGGCTCAACGCATGAGTTTCGAGTGAGTCCAGAGATCAATGCAACCTGCTGTGCAACCAGCGTGCAGCCTTTGGTGACCCCTCTACATGTTCCACCTATTTCACAGCTGTACCTCAGCTCCCACCTATCCCAACAGCATCAGCAGCTGTGTCACTCATTCAACCATGGATGAATGTTGGGGTGGAGTGATTCTAAGTGTCTCTTCAACTTCTTAGCAAATACTTGTTTTATTATAATTCATATGTGTCTTTAGTACACAGATTTTAATGGTTCCTTTCTATAGAATTCTCACCATCGATTCCTGCTATTATAATGTATGTCTGTCTTTATGCCTAGTTTTTCGTAGTTCTTTTGTACTTGTGTATGTAATTGACATGTTCATAATCGTTATACAGAAGGCTAAAATGCAAACTTATGGCATTTTTACTTCATTTTGATAATCTACAGCACTGCAAAGTTTTTAAGAAATGTAACCTAACGTGGGCTTTGGTGCAGGAAAATTTAAGCGCAATATAGGGTACATATTTCAAACGCCCATTGTTTTCGGAAAAGTCAAGAATATAGGAGCAGAGAAAAGAAAATATTAAACTAGAGGAACATGAGTTCCCCTCATAAGTCTGACAATAATGTGACTTCCTTTCACTGCAAAGATACCAGTAATACTCGCATACAAGGTTTGAGACACGAAAGCTATGATGCCCTTGGCATTTCTCAGTGCCTATTTGCCACACTGACGAATGTCAAAGGCATCGTAAGTTTCATGCACACATTGGTTGTGTTACACTTTTGAGTATTGCATTTCTCAAACACAAAGGTTTACAGCAGTGCTTTAAATAGCAAATGCCTTTCCTAATTTATTAGTGCAAGAGTAACAGTACAGATCATGTAAAAATTATTTTACAGACTATATGTCCATGGATGCACGCTTCTGATGACATAACAGTGACGTGGTCGTGGGATGAATGTCCTTATTTCAGATTTAAATATTGGCTTCCAAGTCTGGGTTAGTCTCCTACACTGAGTAGTCTAGGTCACAGCTCATTTACTAGAGGAAGTGAATTTAACTAGGAATTATAAACATCAAAAGATCTTGTTTAGGGCACTAATGTGACAATCAGCAAGGTTCTTTGGGCATTCATTTCCAAATTTGTGAGGATATATTTTATGACTGGTTTCATTATCGCGAGAACAAATATGTTTATTGTCACACTAGAGTTGGCTGCCCCCATTTGTGTACAACCCCTTTACAGGCTAAAATATACTCGCATAATGATCGCATATTTTTGTAAAAATATTGGCTCAAATTCAGGTGTGCGATCCTTGCGCGGGTTAAATTTCCCGCAAAAAGAAAAAAAATTTCATCTGGCATTTACTACGCAATGAGAACCCGTAAACAAATAGGTGGTTGCCGCTGTATGTAGTGCGGGACACAAAAAAATGGTGGCTGGCAGAGCAAGCTGAACGCGATTTTTTTTCATCTCATGAGTACATTACGTGCATTCAAACAGCTTCTTCCGTATCAGTAATGAATAATATCGGCAAGCTTGCGGCAATAACATAGGAATGTCCACTTTGAAGGGACAGAAACAGATGGGCGCGCTTAGCTGCCAGTGACATAGGAACGCATGGCGGGCATGCTGCGGAAACTGCGGCATTTATCTTCACCACTGTCCTAATATGGCACGTTTCCGCCAAGGGTGAGCGAATATCTTAGCTGCGTTACAAACGTCAGCGAATGAATAGGGTACACTTCTAACGTATCACTGTGAACATGGCGGCCATCGTTGCCGCTCGCGATTTGTTGCGTGCCCACGAGTTCAGACACGAATGATCAAAAGACGCCTTCTTTGTTGTTTTTGTTGACCACAACCATTATAAAGCCTACACCTATTAAAGGCAAGTTTGGTTGTAGCTTTCTTTTTTGGTCATCGAAGTGCGGAAAGTGATGAAAGGAATGAAATGGGGCATCTGCTTAAGAATGTTTGGTGCGTGCAGACCACTTGGTTTGTATATTTGTGAAAATTTAGTACACAAGAAAGTGCCCGCAAAGATCACTGTATTTTCCCATTGTGTAGAACATAACTCAAGAAGCAGCTAAAAAAATACTAATGACATATATGAAATCTGCATGAAGAACTCTACAATTTGCTCTCTTTTGAAACCTCAAGTACAAATAATAAAACTGTTTCGAGTAATATTCAATCAGCAAAACATGCCCCTTGCTATAGTGACTTACAACAGAGGGACGCAAAGTTGAAGGCCTCTTTTTGTCGAAGCGACTCTGGGCTGTCTTCCCAGGGACTGCTTTTAAACACTGAATGTTCCTGCATTTGCCAGAGGTGCAATACTAAAACGTTTGCGAATGTGCAATTGGTATTGGCACACCAACAGAAAAAAGAACATTTCTCTGAAATGCAGAATCGACTATAACTTTGTTCGACATTCACATTTTGACTCCATATCTTTGTTTTGTGTTTTGTACTGAGTGTTTCAGCAGTGACTGCCGCTAAAGATTGAACATACCTGCTTCATGACAATCCGACAATTTTCGCTAACAGAAATTTATAGCAGTGGCAGGCTTTATAATTACAGTACTCAATAACGTCTAGTTTGTAAGAACTGAGACTAGCACCAGTGCCGAGATACACAACCCAAAAAGACATGATCAAATAGGTTTATCTGCCACACAGAATTGTCCCACAAGGCTTAGAAAATGTTTTGCGGCAAAGTAATATCTCCAACAGCAAAGCATGTTTGACCAAGTAGGGTGATAAATATTCCAGAGCTGTCAGTCTGAGGACTCCTACAAATTAACAATACCTTCAGCACTGACTAGCCTCAATAATGGGATGTCAGCCATTTTGCTGAAATGAATAAAACTTCAATTATTGTGATCTCTTTTAAGAAGAAATTTGCAATTATAATGCAGTTCTAGTCTCTGTCACTTTTGTAAACATTTTCAAATTATTTTTTCAGACTACAATTTTTGGTAATAGAGGTATTCATTGCAGAAATAGCTAGCACATGGCATTTAATAATAAAGGCACTGGTCATTGTAGACTTTCTGTCTTCAGCATTTGTTCTGTTGCACAGCTGTTTCTTTAAATCTGAAAGGATGTACCCGCCTCCTTATGTTAGCAAGAAACAGGGAAAAGCCACGGCGGCCGCATTTCGATGGGGGCGAAATGCGAAAACACCCGTATACTTAGATTTAGGTGCACGTTAAAGAACCCCAGGTGGTGGAAATTTCCGGAGTCCCCCACTACGGCGTGCCTCATAATCAGAAAGTGGTTTTGGCACGTAAAACCCCACAATTTAATTAAACAGGGAAATCTGTCATTATATTTTGTTTAAAATACAGCTGATCAACCCGATAGTTAGGCTGCTTGCTAATTATAAATTATAACAATAATAGTGCTGGGCCATAAAAACAGAGTGATGCTGACTCACAACTATGCCCAGCTACATTCACGCAGCTGTGCCATACAATGTGCATGTGTTCAGAAGAGCCAAATGCCCCAGAGAGAAAGCAACAGTAGCTCATTGTTTGTCATCTTGTACAAGCAGATTATGCGCTAGGTGTAATTTATGCTCAGTAAATACATAAATCAGTCATGTCAGGTGTCTTACTTTGAGTTGCAAGTTCGAAGTTCGTGTAATCTTGCTTGTTTTTATTTTGTTTCCTTTGTGAGTATGAGTGACTTGGTCGCATTCGCACATATTCTCAAAACTGTTTAATCACTGGGAATCACGAAATTTATATTACACATAAAATTCCCAGTTACTAATTTGGTAGCCTTCCAGCTTAATTCTCTTATCTTTTATATGTTTATCTACCAAGTAGTCTTATCGTTCATTGAAACATATCCATGCAATGCAGAGTGGGCACTCAAATTATAAATACCTGTTCTTGCTTTCTACCCTGCTCTCGTGTTTTCGTAACCTAGCATTGGTGCAATGGCCTGTCTGCACCTGCAGAAAAGTAGTAAAGTGGCTACAGTTAAAGGTCAACAACATAATTAAGATACAAAGCAAAAATATAAGTTTGCGATTGTCCCCCGTATTTTGCTTAGAATTACAAAAAAAAATTTACATCCTGCTGTGGTGTGAGAGTTGCTTTGGGCACCAAGGGGACTACGCAGCACCTGTGCTAGCGTACACAACAAAGCAAAAAAAATCACTCCAGATTGGAGCAGCAGTGGAAAGTTAAGCACAGATGTTTTATTTCACGCACCATTAATGGGGCTTGTCATCTGCTCCTGTTGTATGTGCACGCATACATTGGGAAGACAATCCTTTGCGCCATTGTTACCTTAGCGGGACACCAGAGAAAGGTAGAAATCGAGAACAGGTATTCACACTTGGTTGCCCAAGGTGTATTATCTGGATGTGTTTCACTCTACAAAAGACTACCGTGGTAGATAATCATAATGACACATACAAAAGAATTAAAATGAGTCAGTCATCCGTCCGTGACCTCCGGTGTTTATAGAAACACTTCTTTCTGTATATGTGCCAAGCCATAGGGAGGCTTTACGTAACTCAGTCATGCTTGCCAAGTTAAAGATTGGGATAAGAAAAATCACAAGAACACTGAATGAGTGATTTGTAAATGTGGCACCTAATGTAACTTATTCATGTATGGGCTGACGATAGATTGCAGCCAGTGCATAATGTGCTCTTACAGGATGACTTGTGATCAGTAAAAGAAGCCTTCCTCACATCTTCCTCTTTGTGTCTTTTGGATCTTTGTGCACTATGTGTATTGTTACACCTGCGTGCATGTAGCTGGGTACAGTTTGTTTGTGTTCTGCTTCCTCCCTTGTCCTCATCATTAATGCGCTATCTTTGCCGTAACAAAATACAGCTACCTACCTGTGCTACTTAATTTGTCAATGTGTTTGCATTATGGAAAGTTTTGTATTAGCGGTTATTTCTACCTGTGAAATTGTCTGTGTCAGCTATTAAACTTAGTCTTGCAAAAGTATGTTTCTCAATATCAGTAAATAATCAGTATAAGTGTTGCTGTATTTATTTTTGTAATTTTGTCAGTTATGAAGTTTTTATACCCTGTTGCATGTTGTATGACAGAATAAAATTGATACACAACTTCTTAATGTGGTGCTTTTCCGATCAATTTTCATCTCACGCTAACACGCACACATTGTGTGGGAAAAAGTGCCAACAAGAGTACCACAAGGTAAGACAGCTGCTTTTTTAGTGTTAGATTGGATTATCAATTGCCAACCATTTGTTTTCAGCAAGCATAGTATACTGCACAGATAATGTAATCTAAGTTGGAATATTGATTTTATTGCACTTCATTATATGGGTCTCCTTTGTACATAAGTGCAGCATTTCTTATTTGTTATGTGTAGCTTACTTGCTTAGAATGTTAAGTCGTAAGTTAAGTCTTTTAGAACAGGGAAATAGGTTGAACTTATAAATTTTTTGACACATCATAAGAGACTTGTGCGGTGGTGCAATGAACTTCTACATGAGTTACATAATATTTTGGGGTCTCATTATGGTTCCGAGTGGCATTGTAGTGTCATGCATATGCAGCTGCAGGCTACATATTGGATATTTATTTAAGACTGTTTTGCTTGGTTGGCTATTGATTCCAGTTTGATGGTAATGAGAACTGTCTTGCTTTCATAGTGATTCTGTGCTGACTCATACATTTGAATTTTCCAGAAGACAATAACAAAGATTCAGCATCATCATCATCAGCCTAGTTACGCCCACTGCAGGGCAAGGGCCTCTCCCATACTTCTCCAACTACCCCGGTCATGTACTAATTGTGGCCATGTTGTCCCTGCAAACGTCTTAATGTCATCCGCCCACCTAACTTTCTGCCGTTCCCTACTACGCTTACCTTCCCTTGGAATCCAGTCTGTAACCCTTAATGACTATCGGTTATCTTCCCTCCTCATTACATGTCCGGCCCATGCCCATTTCTTTTTCTTGATTTCAACTAAGATGTCATTTACCCGCGTTTGTTCCCTCACCCAATCTGCTCTTTTCTTATCCGTTAACGTTACACCCATCATTCTTCTTTCCATAGCTCGTTGCGTCATCCTCAATTTCAGCAGAACCCTTTTCGTAAGCCTCCAGGTTTCTGCCCCGTAGGTGAGCACTGGTAAGACACAGCTGTTATACACTTTCCTCTTGAGGGATAGTGGGAACCTGCTGTTCATGATTTGAGAATGCCTGCCAAACGCACCCCAGCCCATTCTTATTCTTCTGGTTATTTCAGTCTCATGATCCGGGTCCGTGGTCACTACCTGCCCTAAGTAGATGTATTCCCTTACCCCTTCCAGTGCCTCGCTACCTATCGTAAACTGCTGTTCTCTTCCGAGACTGTTAAACATTACTTTAGTTTTCTGTAGATTAATTTTCAGACCCACCCTTCTGCTTTGCCTCTCCAGGTCAGTGAGCATGCATTGCAATTGGTCTCCTGAGTTACTAAGCAAGGCAATATCATCAGCGAATCGCAAGTTGCTAAGGTATTCTTCATCAACTTTTATCCCCAATTCTTCCCACTCCAGGTCTCTGAATACCTCCTGTAAACATGCTGTGAATAGCATTGGAGAGATCGTATCTCCCTGTCTGACGCCTTTCTTTATTGGGATTTCGTTGCTTTCTTTGTGGAGGATTACGGTGGCTGTGCAACCGCTGCAGATATCTTCCAGTATCTTTACATATGGCTCATCTACACCCTGATTCCGTAGTGCCTTCATGACTGCGGAGGTTTCGACTGAATCAAATGCTTTTTCGTAATCAATGAAGGCTATATATAAGGTTTGGTTATATTCCGCACATTTCTCTATCACCTGATTGATAGTGTGAATATGGTCTATTGTTGAGTAACCTTTACGGAATCCTGCCTGGTTCTGTGGTTGACAGAAGTCTAAGGTATTCCTGGTTCTATTTGCGATTACCTTAGTAAATACTTTGTAGGCAACGGAGAGTAAGCTGATCGGTCTATAATTTTTCAAGTCTTTGGCGTCTCCTTTTTTATGGGTTAGGATTATGTTTGCGTTCTTCCAAGATTCCGCTACGTTCGAGGTCATGAGGCATTGTGTATATTGAGCGGCCAATCATTCTAGAACAGTGTTCCCACCATCTTTCAACAAATCTGCTGTTACCTGATCCTCCCCAGCTGCCTTCCCCCTTTGCATAGCTCCCAAGGCGTTCTTTACCTCTTCCGGCGTTACATGTGGGATTTCAAGTTCCTCTAGACTATTGTCTCTCACCTTATCGTCGTGGGTGTTACTGGTACTGTATAAATCTCTATAAAACTCTTCAGCCACTTGAACTATCTCATCCATATTAGTAACGATATTGCCGGCTTTGTCTCTTAACACACACATCTGATTCTTGCCTATTCCTAGTTTCTTCTTCACTGCTTTTAGGCTTCCTCCGTTCCTGAAAGCCTGTTCAATTCTATCCATAATATAGTTCCTTATGTCCGCTGTCTTACGCTTGTTGAATAACTTAGAAAGTTCTGCCAGTTCTATTCTAGCTATAGGGTTAGAGGCTTTCATACATGGGCGTTTCTTGATCAGATCTTTCTTCTCCTGCGATAGCTTACTGGTTTCCTGTTTAACGGCGTTACCACCGACTTCTATTGCGCACTCCTTAATGATGCCCATAAGATTGTCGTTCATTGCTTCAACATTATGGTCCTCTTCCTGGGTTAAAGCCGAATACCTGTTCTGTAGCTTGATCCGGAATTCCCCTAGTTTCCCTCTTACCGCTAACTCATTGATTGGCTTCTTATGTACCAGTTTCTTCCGTTCCCTCCTCAAGTCAAGGCTAATTCGAGTTCTTACCATCCTAAAGTCACTGCAGCGCACCTTGCCGAGCACGTGTACATCTTGTATGATGCCAGGGTTCGCGCAGAGTATGAAGTCGATTTCATTTCTAGTCTCACCATTCGGGCTCCTCCACGTCCACTTTCGGCTAACTCGCTTGCGGAAAAAGGTATTCATTATCCGCATATTATTCTGTTCTGCAAACTGTACTAGTAACTCTCCTCTGCTATTCCTAGAGCCTATGCCATATTCCCCCACTGACTTGTCTCCAGCCTGCTTCTTGCCTACCCTGGCACTGAAGTCACCCATCAGTATAGTGTATTTCGTTTTGACTTTACCCATCGCCGATTCCACGTCTTCATAAAAGCTTTCGACTTCCTGGTCATCATGACTGGATGTAGGGGCGTAGACTTGTACTACCTTCGATTTGTACCTCTTATTCCACAACAAGACCTGCCACCCTCTCGTTAATGCTATAGAATTCCTATATGTTACCAGCTATTTCCTTATAAATTAGGAATCCGACTCCTAGTTCTCGTCTCTCCGCTAAGCCCCGGTAGCACAGTACGTGCCCGCTTTGCTTGATTGATGAAATATTAATCTTTTCT
The DNA here is from genome assembly GCF_023375885.2 of Dermacentor andersoni. Classification (NCBI taxonomy): domain Eukaryota; kingdom Metazoa; phylum Arthropoda; class Arachnida; order Ixodida; family Ixodidae; genus Dermacentor; species Dermacentor andersoni. The sequence continues at coordinate 27,389,542 of NC_092824.1, read as the reverse complement.
TGCTAACCTGCGATGTGCTTTTTGGCAAGTTTACTGTGGATTCTTTGTTATCCTATGTTGTCTTTTCACCGTAGTCTTCTTGAGAACTAGCCGGAGTCGTGTGTACTTAGAGCAAGAGTTGTTGACACATTTTGAAAAGCGGCTCGACACTGCCATCCAAAGTGAAACGACTTACATGGATTAGTTACTGTATTTTATTTGCAAGAGACCGACAGCACGCACTAAGGCTAACTTGACACACTGCTGGAGTCATCAGACTCGTCTAGAATGGTTACCTGAATCATTCTTGCAGTGTTCATGTGAAACTTTATCTTGAGTCGCCTGACTCATATAGAATTGTTAACGGACTACCTCAGCACTAGTCTTGTAATCGTTCTGAGAGGGTATAGGCGACTACTACTATAGAGTATGCATGACTATTGTGTGCGGAGTCACGTAAACACCTTGTATTGAGCACAGATACTCTCGGGACTCTCTGCGAAAAGAGAGTTCGGGTGTCTCCCACAAAGTGTGTCATATACGTGACGAGTCCAGGCTCATCGAAAAGAGGAAGGGATACTCTTTTTTTTCTTAGTGTGTACACCATATCTGCATACCATGAGATGGACTTGCTAAACCCATTTCTTAGAATATTGTTTTAATTTCGACATAATTATGCTCACTGAAAGGCGGCGGAATTAGGTACACAAATCGGACCGCTTAAACCAAGACGCAGATTGTTTATCACGTTGATCAGTGGGCGAACTACGCCGACGCTTGTGTTTTCTCTGTTTCTCAACTGCTACAAGTCGCCAACTTGCGCCCTATCTTTGGTCGCTTAGAACCTTCACCTTCCGATTTGTTTCTTCCCTTGACTTTTCCCCGGGATGGTGAATTATACCGCCACAACTTTCGCCTCTATGGTCCCACCCCACTCCTCGACATTCCGGTCTTTTACCTACCACCGGTCAACTCGGCGTCTCCCGCGCTTACGGCCGGATTCTTCGACACTTCTTTGCCAAGCCTTGCCTAATCAGTCCGGAAATACACTGCCAGAAAGGCTACTGCCGAAAACGCCATCGACACTCCCTGAAGCGTGCCTACAACCGCTCGGTGTCTAGTAGGAGCCGTTTTTTGCCTTAGCTTGGACCTACGTGGCCCTTTCTTTCTATCAACGCCTAGAAACATGTGGTTCGCTGTGGCAACGGATTACGCCACGCGCTGTGCAATCACCAGAGCGCTTCCAACAAGGTGCGCCCCAGATGTCTTCGGTTTTCTTTTAGACGACGCCATTTTACGGCCTGGAGCTCCACGCCAACTGCTCACGGACCGCGGCCTAGGAATCGATTCAAAAGTCTTCGTCGACATCATGCTGTCCAGCTCAACCAGGCACAGGCTTACTGCATGTTACTGTCCTCAAGCTAATCATCGCCCGGTGTGCTCAATCCAACCCTAAGAGACCTGCTCGCAAAGTATGTCTCGTCTGACCAGACTAATTGGGACCTTCGTCTAGGCTCCGTCAGATTCATATGTAATTATTTGCACCTCGACGCGGTCGTTTGTTCCCCGTGCTTTCTGTTCCTCTGCAGAAAATCACCATTGCCGCTGGACACATTCCTTCCGTACGCCAAAACAGAGGCCAGCGGACATGCACTTTACCCCAACACCAGTGCAGCCCTAGCACGCGAATTCGCTCATGCTCGCCTCCTGAGCCCCCATGAAAACCAACTGCGTTTCTACGAGCCACAACCCAGATACGTTAAATATTGCCTCGATTTCTGCTACTGTTCTGGTCCCGGACCCGTTCCGTTTGGCTGTCCGAAAACTCCTGGTTGGGTACACATACCCATACTCAATGCTGCGTGCCATGACTCCAGTTACGCATGAAATTTTCCTAGTCAATGTCGTAGCCTCATCTGCCCCGCATTCCACTGACGTTGTGCACATTGGACGCGTCAAACCCTATTTCTCCCCTGTTGACGCCTATATTTAGAGAACCGGCTTACGTGTTCCTGCCACTGGGATAATACTAGATGTACAATGGGTGTTTCTTGTGGACGATTCGCGCGTGCGCCCCGACGAAGAAAAAGAACGGCTCCCAAAATTCGAGCAGTTGGCTGAAGTGGCCAGCACTGCAGTTACTTTTCAAAACGTACCTTGTCATCATCATGAGTCTAATGATGATGATGAGAATGTACGCTTACAAAAGTCTGTCTTTAATGTTCAATCCATTGTTAGCCTAACAATATCAAGAGTCTGCGACCTTTTTTTGCCATTAACGTCACCATTCCCCTGCTTCTCCGTACAAAGTCGAAGGGCGTCGTGGCAGCAGTATCGGCTGCAGTGGCATCACCCTAGTACGACGCATTGCCCGTACAAAAAAATTGTTGAAAGGTTATTGAAACATCATTGCTCAATGTCAACAAATGACCTTCAAAGATCATTGGCGAATTGTTGAAACATCATTGAAGAAATTGTTGACAAGTGTTGATAATTGGCCCGCGACATTTTGTCGAAACATCATTGTGGCCTCTCAATTTGAAAGATCATTGGCATATCATTGACACTATGATGTATTTCACTGTTGAAAGCCCATTGAAGCATTGTTGAAGATGTGTTATTTGTGAATGTTGAAAGCCCATTGAGGTATTGTTGAAATGTGTTGTTTGTTAATGTTGAAAGCCAATTAAAGCATTGTTGAAGCTCAAAATTGAAAGCCCATTGAGGCAATGTTGAAGTGTGTTGTTTGTCAATGTTGAAAGCCCATTGAAGCATTGTTGCAGATGTGTTGAATCTCAAAATTGAAAGCCCATGGAGGTATTGTTGAAATGTGTTGTTCATCAATATTGAAAGCCCATGGAAGAATTGTTGCACATCTGTTGAACATCAACACAAATTACGTTGAAAGCTGTTTATGCCCCACTGGGTATTTAGCAGTTTAAACCTGCACTTTCCTTAAAATACTTCTGAACTATGTTGCATATAATTACCTTTGGTGTCACTGTGGTATGTTTGCTGTGAGAGGATGGGGATAAAATTTAAATACAGGCGTTTTGTATCGCAGGCCTCTGTCATCCTAGGCCAAAAGCATGCTCCTAGATATCCTGTAATAAACCATACTGTAAAACTGCTAGCAGTACTGTTATGCCACTTTTTTCAATTGTCAGAGTGAATGGTCCTCCAAAAAATCAAGTGCTGAACTGATGCAGACAAAAACCATTTTTCTAGGTGAACTGTTTATTTGTAACCAAACATCTGTGTAAATGTACAACCATTTGTAGTTTGAGATCAGAAACTTCTTAAAAACTATCGCACAGAACAAACTTCCTGCAGCTTGACACCATAACAAAATTGAATACTGAAGATGTAGTCTGTGTGGCCCTCAAGTAAAACACATTGCCTAAAAGAAATAAATAATAAAAAATAAATACCTAAATAAATAAATGCACAAGCAGACTGACATGACTGTAAATAAGAACACTCAAAAAAGGTACTTGCTTTCTCTATTAGGTAGCCAGTGGTACTATAACCATGCACGATTTGCTTGAGCCCACAGCACTCAACTGAGACCTGATATGCAGGGTGGTTATCTTTAAGTTTCATGGAACTTATTGAAGACTGACTGTTGCAGCTAACATAATTCTAGATACAGAGTGCCAAACATTACTTGCATGAGAAATCAAGACACCATAGTCAGCTGATTAACAAAAACTCAGTTCCTAATAAAGTTTTTACGAATTGTAGCCGGTAATTTTACAAGGTGTATGCACTTAGAATGAATTTCCAGAACGACACTAGTAACGAGACACATGCCATCAAACTGGCTGTAGAAATGCACTGCTGTAGCGCTTACTTTTTTTTAACAAAACGCACTGTTATGCATTGAAGCACAAAAGTAACCGGAATGCCCATGCATTTCTCACATCTATGGAAAAATCTCGAAACTGGTGTCATCCTGGAAATTAATTTCAAGTGAATATCTTTCAAACTCACTGGCTACAATTTGCAAACTGAAATATGTGCCATGATGTTATAAGTGAATTAATAAATTTATGACAATCAGGTTAATGTTTCCACTTCTTGTGCTAATAATGTCCACCTCTGAATAATCCAGCTCAAGAACAAGAATTATGCTACCTGGCAGACAACTTTAAAAAAAATCTGTAAAACTGAAAAAGGATCACTGTACAATCCTTACTTGTTGGTTGAATGGTGTGTGCCAATTTCAGTAAACCTTACATACTTTTGAAACATGGCAATCACAATAAGTGATGCTCATGGTAGCAGTTCATTAGGCTGCATTGCTGTTGCATGATCCAGTTGTTTTCTGCCATGATAACGTTCCTGCACAGGTCATTCCATATCAAGCGACTTATTCATATTAACTGCTTCAGATTTTTATATGAAAAAAGACAGCTATTAGTGATGTGCTGGAATACAGCACAGTTACTCCTTGTGTTAGTCGCATTTCAATGTTATTCACTGCCACAAAAAATAACGAAAGAATTCAGAAGATGTGGTTTTATGCAAACATGAAAGGCACATCATTGCCATTACTGGAGATATTTTGTTGCATTTAAAATTTAAGCCGACTGATACCTATTAATTTTTACTAAAGTATTTTAGATAGCAATAAACCACATTTACAAAGTTATGTAAAATGCTGTTCTTACTGAACTCTGAAAATGGCACAGATGCACTTGCAGGTATGAGATTCCATGCCAAATCGACAAGCGTTTTTTGACACCACACATATAGGTGAAACATTGCCATGTGTTTACTAGAGTTCAAAGCTCGTTACCCACTTTTATTTATTTTTGCCAGATATTTTGTAGCATTTTGGTGACAGTTTAGTTTTCCTGTTCAGCTGAGCTAGAGGACATCAATCAACATCTTTTTTTCAAATGCACATTTTATTGATCGAGGCCTTCAAATGGTGTGCGCGGAAATACGGTGAAGTGATGCAACTGCCAAAATGGCCAATTTTTCAAATACTTGAATACTTCAATTGCTTTTGGCACCGGTAAAAATGAGTCAAATTGCAATCCGTTAGTTTTTTTTTTCGCAAGAAAAAATTCACAGGACAGAAATTAAATGCACAATGGTAGCCCATGTGACATAGTATAGCATAAAAATATATGAAGCTCTGAAGGTTCAGCTGATCGCCTGTAAAAAAAAAAATTCTAATCTTTTGCAAGAAGCTTCATGTTCAAGGAACAAACAGCTTTCGTAGTTGGCCAAAAAATATGTGATACATTATTGAATAGCTCTACATGTCTGCTTGCATATATGAAGCTAAAAAAGGCATTATTTTTAAATGCGAGAAATTCTTTTTTGAAATTTTGTCAGCACCGACTTTTCTCGGATGTGCGCACAGCTCGCCGGCCGGGAATGCAGACGACAAAGCTGGCTTCGTATGCAACACAGATGAGAGAAGCGGTGTTAGGGTCTGCATTTTATTGCCAAGGGACACATGCTCTAACGCAACGAGGCTTGTGTTTGGTGTGGGCCAGGTAAACCATACCGCCATTGCACATAAGATATCAATACGAGGTCTGTTAGAAAAGTATCCGACCTTTGGCTGAAGAAGAAAAAAAACTGGCATAACTGGAGTGTTGGAAACCTAATCACCCTCAAAGTAGTCTCCTTGGGAATCCAGCCACTTCTCCCAGCGGTGCTGCCATTGTTAGAAGCATTCCGAGAAGGCCTCTTTTCGAATGGAGTTTAGCTCAGCTGTCGCTGCAGCCATAATGTCTTGTCTGAAATCGCGCTTGTTTCAATGGCCTCTTGATTTTGGGAAACAGCCAGAAGTCGCAGGCGGCCATATCAGGAGAGTAAGGAGCCTGTCGAACTACAGGAGTCTGGTTTTTCGCCAAAAAAGTCTGAATCATGTGCGAGAAAAGCACTGTCGTGATGGATGTGCCAATTTCCTTTTGACAACTTCGGTATCTTGCGCCATACAGCATCACATAGGCCATGGAGGACATCCCTGTAGTAGTCTTTAGTGATTGCTTGACCCTGTGGTGCATATCCGTGGTGTACCACACTGCGGGAGTCAAAGAAAGCAGTCAGCAACACTTTGACGTTGCTGCACACTTAGCGGTCTTTGGTCAGTGACGTGGAATGCTTCCACTGTAACGACTGGGATTTGGTTTCCGGGTCGTAAACATACACCCAAGACTTGTCACCAGTGATTATGGTGTTCATGAAGTTGGGGTCACTGTTTGTGGAATCCAGCATGTCTGTGAGACTTCAACACGAAGTTGCTTGTGCTCCACCATGAGCAGCTTGGGAACGAATTTCGGCACAAATCTCTTCGTGGCCAAATCTTCGGTGATAATGGAATGTGGATAAAATGTGCTGATGCCCACCTCTTCCACAATTTCTTGGATAGTCACATGACGGTCCCGCATCACCACGGGGTTCACTTCGGCAATGACCTGGCCATTTTCGCATGTTGATGGCCGACTAGAGCGTGGCTCGCTCTGCACCGATGTGTGGCCATCTTTAAACTGATTGTACCACTCCTTAATCTGTGTGCTGCTCATAGCATAGTCACCGAAAGCAGTCCGAATCTTCTGAACGGTTTCCACTTGGCTGTCGCCCAGTTTCTGGCAAAATTTGATGCAGTAGCACTGCTCCAGTAGCTCCGCCATTTTCCTTGCAATAAAAAACCGACGAGAGCTCTGTACTACCTCATTCAAACGCTGCGTCCCAGCAATTCACGCTATTGGCAGGCGGGAAAAAATTTGTGCATGCGCACAAAGGTTCAAGAGCGGCTGATGAAAACGTGCTTGTTTCATATTCATCAGGTGTTCGCAAAAAAAGGTCAAATACTTTTCTAACAGACCTCGTACGCATTAAATATGTTAGGGAATCCTGCAGTGCTAAAAGATATGTTTCATGTAGTTTACAAAAAGAAATATCAGCTATTATGTAGACATTAAATCCAGAAAGAGCGCTGATATTGTTCATACAAAGCATTTTAAAGGGCATGTCGCATTGCAATGCAACATCGAGGGAGGAGGACGCTTTGTGCCCTGCTCCCTGAAGCCCAATGATGATGCAAGTAGAAAACACCTTCATAATTATGACTGAATACCTATATGAGTATGAACAAATTCTTGTGGTGTTGTTTGCTACCAGTTTCAGAGCCAGAACGTGAACATCTATAAAAGTCATATGTGCCATGTTCAGTCTGATGTGGTCAGACACCATTAGCGACCACTTTTTGCGTTCATGTTAAAAAAATACGAGTTGAGACTGCAGCTGCAGCGCTTGACGTCACCTGCCTTCGTAACGATAAAAAAGGCAGCCAGTTTGTTGAGTAGTTCTTGTGGCTAATTATATTAAGAATCTTTCCTTGCTAGATGACATGGCTTCATATATTTATGCTATATTTATGCTGTATGTGCGATCCACAAATGAACATTATAAAAAATAATTTATCGCACTTAAAGAATAATACCTTTTTGTTACTTGTCACATGCACAGCAGACATGTAGGGCTGTGTAATGATGGGCGACATATACTTTTGTGCCAACCACCAAAGCTAATTTTTTACCTTCAACACGAAGCTTCTTGCAAAAAATTTCAACATTACAGTTTTTTTTAGCTGATCAACTGAACCTCCAAGGCTTGAAATATTTTGCAGCTATCCCAAGTCAACCAGTCTGATTTTATATTTATTTTGTGCCTTCTGTATTTCCCTACGTTAGAAGAAAATTCAAACTTTGCAAAATTTGGCAGTCACACCACTTCAGTCTCTTGACATGAACACCATCTGAATATCTGGATCATACAATTTCTCTTTCAGAAGAAACGTGTATCAGTGCCTTCTAGCTTAGCTGGGCAAGAATAAATTTTTGCCAAAATTCAAAAAAGATTTTGCGAAGGACAATAAATGGGGAGCAAGAGTTCGGAGCTTCAACTATATCTGTGATGGTCAAAAAAACGCTGGTTGGTTGCCCTAGAATGACTCACGTGTACGTATGAAAGCAATATTTGTCAAAAGTTTTTTCTTGTACCTACTCAAACTCAAGCAAACTTGAAATGGTTTCCATAATGGAACAGGTTTTGACAAAATTGGGTGGTCTGGCTTGAAATGACTTAATATACTTAAAAAATATATTAATAAGGAAACACTCCTTACCGGAACCATATTAAAAACTAACATAAAAATGTAGTGAACTATAACAAAGCACAGCACTTGTATTCTGGATTGAGCAATCCAATGTGGGCTTCTCAGGAGACTAGCATAATTAACATAATGATGTCAAGGCATAGAAAGGCACAACATTTGTATGCTCATTTGAGAAATACAAATTGGGCCCTTCAGGAGACTAACATAAAACATAAAAATGTCGAGAGTTACAAAAGCACAACACTTGTGTTTCGGTTTGAGCTGTCCAACTTGGGCTCTTCAGAGGCTATTGGTCCCATGTGAGAAGCGAGGCCAGAATTCTTTACATAAGGCATGTTCGTACCAGGAAATTTGCGACACGTGAAGCCTGCAAAAACAAGCCAGAACAAGTTTTAAAAAGCATCTTCCACATGCAAAAGAATGGCATGCAATATACCCTCGTTATAATGAAATTGATTTATGTATTTGTGTTGCTTTATTCCAACTTTGCACGGGTACAGCTTTACAGCATGACCATTTGAATTTATTTAGTGTGGCACAGGACTCCACTAAGTGTCAAATGCAGGAAAGGGCAAAGAGGAACAAAACACTGTAGCAAAATAACTTTATAAATATCCTTAATGTCAAAGATGTGAACTTTCCTTGCTGAGAAACAAAACGGTGAAAAAATTCATGTCGTTCATAAGTAAACCTGAACTGACAACTAAAATTATTTCTTCTAACTTTCATAATTAAAGTGTGCAGCACTTCCCTGTGCTTTTCCATGCTTCAAATACAATACTGTCATGTCACTACAATTCAGTGTAGCTTCATTTGAAGTTAGGTTTCCCGAGCTCACATGCTATCGGACCGTACTTCTCGCTCTACAATGACCTAGGACTTTCTACATTAAAGAAGACACTGCTTACAGCGAAGTATGTTTTCTGCCTCAACGACTGAATTACTGTTATAATGAGGATTCCGTGTAGTTGTGCACCAAGCTGTTTAGCATGAGACATGCAGAATGTGACAGATACGAAGAAATGCTGTCTTTTAAGAGCCATATGCCATAGTACTGACTTCTTTAACCCTTTTAGGCTTCACTGCTGTACATCTGTGGCTGTGACGGAACGTTCTGAAAAAATTTGCCTTTTCAGAATGATGTGTTGCCTAGCATCCCACTTAAGGTGCTGCAACCTTCTGAGACTTCTAGAAAATATTCTTATAGTGCTGTTGCTCCTTGGGTTTTTCCAAAACTGATGTTTCACTTAGCTCATTGGTGTCTGTCATTGTAGTAATTTGGGAGTGTTGCCACAAGTTTTTGTAAGTTTCATTACACAAAAAATTATGCTGCTTTATCCTGCATAAAAAAATAAAACATGTAAAACTGCAAATACTGAAATAGTATTGCCACTTTATTGCTATTTAAAAAAATTATTTACCAATTTACTTTCACGGGAAGTCACCCTGAAGAACTTAAATCTGCAATGAAAATATTAAGGATGTGCGAAAAGTGATTTTTGAGACTAAACCGAATAATGCCAGAAGCAAATCAAATATTGGATAGCTTCTGAATAATGAACAGCTGATATCACAATTAATGTAAGATGAGGTTCACATATTAGTATTCTTAAAGTTAGCAAGTTTCTGTCATTGTTATGTTATGAAGAGCTGTTTATTAAGAGCGCAAATGGAGCAGCCAAAAATTTTTTCACATGCACAGGACTCTTCAGTAAGCATAAATGCTTGCTGTAATTTAAACTACAGCTACTTAAGTAACGTAGCCTGGTCTGCTATTCTTACAAGTTCTTACGTTTTATGTCTAGACTATGTTATTGGAGGTGAAAATTTACCGTACTTTGCCTCAAATTTCATGTTTTATTGGTGTTTCGAAATATTAGAATAATACTCACATTTAAAAATAGTGACCATTCAAAGACTAAATTGAATAGGACACTATTCAATTCGAAAGTGTTGAGTATTTGCACACCACAAAAGATATATAACTCCTAAATTAAAGAGGCATATTTCTCCCCAAAATGTGATCCTCAACGGGCTAAACAAAAGTGTCAGAAAAGCCCATTCATTTTTTTGATAAATTTAAGCCCATAATCTACTTGGCAATGGTTGATAACCCTGTTAACAGGTAGGTGAAGTAAGGAAGCAGGAAACAATTCTAACAATTTCAGAATGAGAGTAGTGGACATGTCCGATGGTCTGTAAGAAGCTTTATACAATAGGCCCCAAGAGCCTATTGTCCATTCATTGAAGTATATGGGGAAAAGCCACATAAATATTTTTTTCATATCTTAGAATACAAAGTGATAAAGTTCATGTTAATAAATACGAGTCATAGGTTAGGTGCTTAGAATGAGTAAGCGTCCACTAAACATAGTACTGTTGACAGTGAAGCTAGCAACTCTGTCCCTGTTGTTTCTTTGTTTGAAACAACCAAACGAAAATTGCCACACCACTCCGGTTCCCTCTGCTGAAAGGCTGCTGTCTCGGATCACATGGACCTCCTTCAAGATAAGAGCAACTTTGATTTGATGTGGTTTGTTAAAATTGGTGAAACTACTGTTTCACATCTCAGAACCTGGAGAGCTGTTTTGATTTCTGCAATTTGGTGAACGTGCTCCTGCTCGAGCTGAGCAGTAACCACACTTGAGCATAGCTTCTCTGCAATTCGTGTATTAGAATATCACTTTCGGGCTACTTGAACATGGCTCCATGTCAATAGATTTGGAGCGTGCTTCACAGACAACTATTCCTAGCAATGACGGCCAAGTAGCACTGCTAATGCGCAACTGCAGCTCATTTTATGAGGTGGAGCCGCTAAAAACTTTCGGCAGTGAAGGCAGCTTTTAAATTTTAGAAGCATTTGGGTATGGCGGCATTAGGCACTTAAGATCATATGAACAGTCATTCCGAATGGTAGGCTTTTGTAGCACACAACTGCACACACGGGCTACTTGAAAGTCGTTTGTTATGCCAACGGCAAATTCATAGTTTTAGAAAAAAATGTGAATGTAAAAATGCAACCAGAAAGGATATATGGTACTTGCCTATAATAACACTGACCCTGGTGGGGTCAAGAGCCTCTTTTGCCCCTTGGTGTCATTTCCAAAGCCCAAATGGCCCATGAGCTCCTCCTCTGTGAACGCATGGTGAAGCAAGGCCCTTGCAAGCTTTCCTGGTCCACCATGGCAGGCCATGGTAAGCTGTGCCAGGATAACCTTCTCAATGTGCACTCTTACAACCTATGTGAACCTGCATGTTTAAGTAAATGTTAACAAAACAGTTTTAAGCCTTTCAAGCACCTTCACACAACAGCCCTACTGAAAATAAATTACAAAAGTACTTGTTGCAAATCTAGAATGCTAAACGTGACTTCTTACAAGCTTATGCTGTCTGGATGCCACATGTTTCAGAAAAACAATCCAGCACAAACAAGAATAAACCAAAGTATCCAAACATCTAGTACTTGAAAAAGGGGCGTACCAGCGAAACACAAATGACACGCGCACAAGGAAACGGCATTAGACACGGACGGACGTTGGGACGGGCCAGCGTCCGTCCCTGTCTAACGCCTTTTCCGTGTGTGCGCGTCCTTTGTTTTGCTGGTACCCCCCCCCCCCCCCTTTTGAAGTTCATCATGCACCAACTGGCCCAAGAGCTTGCGCTAATGCACATCTAGTACTAATTATTGTGATTACCATTCTTACGATACTTCATATTTTCAGGTGTTTGTCTCGATTGTCCCATCCATTTGTATCAATAGGTAGCCCATGGTCTAATGGGGAGATTGGGCTGGTATATTGAGGGAAGAGTTCAAAATCAACCATCAGAACACCTTGGGCGACTGGGTATGCGACCCTGGGCATATGCCACTTTTCAGTGAATCTCTTTCACGCTATCTTGGGCAACTGCTGCTGCTTGTGTTGGCAAGCAGCATTAGGAGCTCGAAGAGGGACATGATTGTCGATCATTACTAAGATTACCACTACACATCACGTTCGCTTGCTGTGCTCCAGAAGTAATATGTGAGATTGCACTCCACTGTATGAAATGTACCTAAGCCGCAAGGTCAGTGAGCATTTTCGCTTGCATGTGAAACAGGCTTTAGGCACGCCATAGTGGGGAACTCTGGATTAATTTTTACCAAATCAGGCTGCAAGATACATGGGCAATTTTGTATTTCACCTCCATCAAAATGGGGTTGTTTGATCCTGTGACGTCATGCCTAGCGGCGCTGTGCCAACACCCCTAAGCAACTATGGCATGAAAGCACTAAAGAGAAGAATTATTTTAGATGTATCTGTAAATGACCTTCCTACAATTCAAGAGATTCACTCGTACCGTGATAAGAGGCTGAGTAAACTGTAACAGCAGCAAGAGAAAAGATTAGTGGCAGTGCTGCCTTGAAGTTACCACACCCGCTTGCTGTGACGTCATGGATTTTGATGATGTCTGTTCAGGTGCAGCAATTTTTTTTACAAATAAAGATGTTCTTCATCGTATTCCAAAAACTCAAAATAAAAACCGTCAGGAACTTTTACTGAACCAATACAAGCCAAGTTTGTAAAAATACTTGAAATCCACAATGTGACAATGACATGTCAGCACGAAGATTTTGGGGCGCGACTCAGAAAATTGAACTTTGAGCTTTATTTTCTCTAATAATCAAGCAACTACCAAGAAATTTACAGAAGTAGATATTTAAAACGATGATTTATTATCAATTCATTTAGGGTGTCATTAGTGTCCCCTTAATACAAAACAAGGAATGCACTTGGCTGCGTAATACGTGAACATGCATCACTGGTTCTCATTAAGGTAGGATTATCAGTATAGCAATGGGCATGCACTGGCTGCTCCAGAGGGAAGCCCTGCCACTTCCCCTCAACCTCCCAATGTCCAATTTCTTTATGAGCAGTGATGTAATTTCTGTATCCTAACGAGACATGCCAAGGGAGATTCATGCCATACTGGCTACAGTATGTGGTGACTGGCACTTCACACCGTCCAGCTGGCATCAATCTTTTTGGAATTTGGCCCTTGAAATGCAGAAAACCCTGATCACTGCTCGTTCTTCAGCCAACTTTCTCAAAGGGTGCTGCTGTTCTGGTTTCATACCTCTAGCAGTGCACTGCTGCATGACATAGGTCATAATACCTTCGTCCTGGTAAAACTAGAAAGATGTGCACTCATGTAGACCACTAATGTCCACACTAAGTTTCTGAACGCCCCTCTCATATCAGGCATATACCCTGAAGAAGGCACATTCTATCTTCAATATGTTCACAAGTGACACTGCAATTCACTCCCAGTCCCGGTGCAGTTGCAGTCTTTCAGCTGAGTGCTTAAAGGCACCATGTCTCCTAATGAAGGCACTCTGCACCAATTGATCACTGGAGCAAATGCCTTGCAGTTGCATCAGCAATGTTGTTTTTTCTGCTTCCTGCAATACATTTTCACGGCATCACTGTATTTGATCATGGTGACGCTACAGAATGGATGGCCAAAGAATTCACCTTTAGCATTCCAGCTTGGGTGTCTCTCAGCTCATTTTGAATCTGAAAAAACATGTCAGTATTAAAACGTGAAGCCACAATGCAGCAAAAGCGACAATCAAAAGAGCTACATGGACCATTAGGCTGACATAAATGGACGGATACAAATGACTAGTCATTGAATACACTAAAGTGTGGCCGCTCTTGCCAATGGCAGTGTGAGCTTGTCAAATAATTTATTTCACATTCCTCTATTATTTTAAAAATTATTTGCACGCATCTACTTAACTCTTATGGCCACATATTAAAGGCAGCTCCTTCATATAAAACCATAGTGTTACATTCTTTTACTCCCCATCTACCTGATGCTACTGAAGTTTTGCTTACTCTCAAAGAAAGAATTTCACAGAACTGCTCTTTCAAAAATGCATTATTCCAAGCTTGTGGCGAAGCGTTGTCGTTTAGTTCACAACGATGCGCTCCCCTTTCAAACTGTTCACTCTATAGTGCTCGGATTCAAAGCAAAAATAGCTTTTCGACATAACTAGCTACTTGTATGGTCACAAGAAACAATGCTAATTATTGATGTTTATGTTGCCGATAACGTATACATGCCGCCTCGAAACACAGTGGGACGACAAGGCAGATATGCCAGGCATCTCGTTCCTTTACTGATTTTAAAACTTTGTTAAATCAATCAGTTACTGAAGTGCGAAAAGCTGCAATTTCACGAAATTACATTATTTTGAATGTTGTAGGACCTGGAGTGCCATGAAATCTGCCTTTCCGTGAATGCTAAGAGCGCCTACGCGAAGCCGTTTGGGCGAAGCACTCGATGGCGTCGAACGGAGAAGATGAAAAAAGAAAGCTGAATGCCCGCGAACTGGTGGAAAACAAAACACACGCGGTTGGCAAGGCGTTTAACTCGATAATTTCGCAGCACTCTGTGGCATCCCCCCTATTGTATCTCACGTCATAGAATCACATGTACACCCTTGAAATTCTTTATTATTATTGCGCGACAGCCCCCTCTGTGTTTTCCGATCGCGCGAACATCGGCCGCACGGCGTGCCAGATAGCGGCCTTAAACACCGCGGAGTCGCTCGTTCCTGTAGGGAACAGCGCAACAGGCCGATCCCACCGCCTCCCCCCCCCCCCCTCCCCGCTGCTACAAGCTCGCTCCCACGCCTTGTACTAGCGTGGCGCAAACGAAATATCTTCCGATTACAGTACAGATCGGGGCAGAGTTCTGACTGGTGTGGTTTAAACCTGTTGCTTTGCGGGTCAATGTTGCCAGACTGCCTGCCAAATTTGACGGGAAAAAACACCGTCAAATGTAGCGAATGCAACGACGCCGTTTTCGAAGCGCACAGAGTTACCAGATCACACGCGCGCAGGCTCCCAGCTCCCGACAGTACCGGAAAGCTGCTGCATAACCTGCGCGCTTTCGAATCGCTTGCTTGTTGTGGGCCCTGTTCTCCGACGGTACGAAGCGCTTTCTTTCGTTGCACACGCTGTGACTGGTCCGCGCGGGACGAGGCTTTCGCTGAATCTGAAACTGAAACGCGTCGCATAACGATATATCGCTGCGCGCTCTCGCTACAACGTTAGAAAAGGATTGGATCGCCTTGAGTTGCAACAGGCAGTCTCCTGACGATTACGCTGCTCGCAATGCACTGTTCGGAAACGGAGACGCGTCGCATAACTCTTGCTGCACGATATATCACTGCGCGCTCTCGCTACAACGTTACAAAAGGGTTGGGTCGCCTTGATTTGCAACAGCCTAGGCAGTGCCCTGACGATTACGAAAGACTTTTCTGAAACTGACACGCGTCGCATAACACTTAATTGGTGCACGATATATCGCTGCGCGCTCTCGCTACAACGTTAGAAAAGGGTTGGATCGCCTTGATTTGCATAGGCAGTGTCCTGACGATTACGAAAGACTTTTCTGAAACTGACACGCGTCGCATAACACTTGGTGCACGATATATCGCTGCCCACTCTCGCTACAACGTTAGAAAAGGGTTGGATCGCCTTGATTTGCATAGGCAGTGTCCTGACGATTACGAAAGACTTTTCTGAAACTGACACGCGTCGCATAACACTTAATTGGTGCACGATATATCGCTGCGCGCTCTCGCTACAACGTTAGAAAAGGGTTGGATCGCCTTGATTTGCATAGGCAGTGTCCTGACGATTACGAAAGACTTTTCTGAAACTGACACGCGTCGCATAACACTTGGTGCACGATATATCGCTGCGCGCTCTCGCTACAACGTTAGAAAAGGGTTGGGTCGCCTTGATTTGCATCAAGGCGATCCAACTCTTTTCTAACGTTGTAGCTATGCAAATCAAGGCGATCCAACCCTTTTCTAACGTTGTAGCGAGAGCGCGCAGCGATATATCGTGCACCAAGTGTTATGCGACGCGTGTCAGTTTCAGAAAAGTCTTTCGTAATCGTCAGGACACTGCCTATGCAAATCAAGGCGATCCAACCCTTTTCTAACGTTGTAGCGAGAGCGCGCAGTAATATATCGTGCACCAATTAAGTGTTATGCGACGCGTGTCAGTTTCAGAAAAGTCTTTCGTAATCGTCAGGACACTGCCTAGGCTGTTGCAAATCAAGGCGACCCAACCCTTTTGTAACGTTGTAGCGAGAGCGCGCAGCGATATATCGTGCAGCAAGAGTTATGCGACGCGTCTCCGTTTCCGAACAGTGCATTGCGAGCAGCGTAATCGTCAGGAGACTGCCTGTTGCAAATCAAGGCGATCCAACCCTTTTCTAACGTTGTAGCGAGAGCGCGCGGCGATATATCGTTATGCGACGCGTTTCGGTTTCAGATCCAGCGAAAGCCTCGTCCCGCGCGGACCAGTCAAGCGTGTGCAACGAAAGAAAGCGCTTCGTACCGTCGGAGAACAGGGCCCACAACAAGCAAGCGATTCGAAAGCGCGCGGGTTATGCAGCAGCTTTCCGGTACTGTCGGGAGCTGGGAGCCTGCGCGCGTGTGACCTGGTAACTCTGTGCGCTTCGAAAACGGCGTCGTTGCATTCGCTACATTTCACGGTGTTTTTCCCGTCAAATTTGGCAGGCAGTCTGGCAACATTGACCCGCAAAGCTGGCAACAGGTTTAAACCACACCAGTCAGAACTCTGCCCAGATCGGATGGTTTCACGTCGCATTGTTTTGCGCTCATTAATAAGACTAACTATATCGGTGCTCGAACACCGTATCAAAAATCATGGCGTACAACATGCCCTGTTTTAGCTGGCACCACATAGCTGCCTTACGTCACCGCAAGCGGAGCGTAAAGTTAAGCCAAGACAAACTCCATGTTATATACCACAAATCTAGTGCTGTACAACCAATTCTCGCAACGGAAGGATAGTACTAGGAATGAAAACTAGAAAAGAGGCGCGCGGAAGACACGCACAAGCGCTGAAATCATTTCAGCACTTCCGTTCACCGCGTCGCAATGGACGAACAAGGGGAATTCGAAACACTCACTCACCCTTAATGTCGCTGAGTCGGAGGCGATCATGGCGATCTTCGAGGCAAGAAGCCCATAAAAAGCGAGCAACACGCAGGAATATTCCGAAGATGTCACAGCGAAGCACACAAAGAACGCAGAAAACGCAGGAAGCTCTCAAGCAAACGGCGTGCACGAACTCGCCGGAATGCGCCAAGCATCAACAGCGCAAACGCGCAATTATACATGTACACTTATACAAATACACGCTTATATTATCATAAATTGTACCATTTGATAACAAATTTTGTAATTTCATATTATTACTGAACAATTGTTGCGATTTGCAAGTGTACGAAAGTTTTTTGCTTCTCTTCTTTGATGAACTACTTTCTTTAGCGCAGTAACGCAGTGCACCGGCCGGAGCTAATGGGATGCGCGGGAGAAGGCGCCAAAATCAAACGTCGCAAACGCCGTGCTAATTTGTGCGCGCACAGTTTTGGTCGAAAGTAATGCGTGCCGCAACCATGCGAACTGAACTATTCGCCAGAAAAATACAGAAACGTCGCTGTTTGTGCTTCTAATTTCGACGTCACGGCAAACTGCAGGTGGTCTGTCGTTCCATTCTTTAAACATTTGTGCGTGTGCTTCTGGGCTGTGCGAATTGTCACCGAGAACGTATAGCAGCGCAGATTTTGCTTGGTGGCCGAGCAGATTCCCAACACACTCGCCAGCACCCCGTCTAGGTCACAGAAAAGAATTTGGCCTCCATGTGAAATATGAGCACCATGTCGTACATATCGGCCAAGCTCTTCGTTTCGTTCTGTAGCGCGCTAACGGTTAACATCTAAGCGAAACGCGCTCTGGAAAAACGATGTTCACTCCTTTTTCCGCCGCACCCGCCGTGGTGGCATAGTGGCTGAGGTGTTGCGCTACTAACGCGAGTGCTTGGGATCTAGTGCCGACCGTGGCGGCTGCATTTCGATGGGGCTGAAATGCAAAAACGCCCGTGTACTGTGCGTTTGGTGCAGGTTAAAGGACCCCAGATGGTCAAAATAAATATGGAGTTTCTTATATATAAATATATATATATATATATATGCAAGGTGTTTCTGCTAACTTTAGGCCGAGTGTAAACTCTATGCCCTCTATGACGACCCGACTAAATGCATGTTGCTCCCTTTGGTATGTAGCGTGTCGCGCTATTTCCATATTTCGCTGATTTTTGCTATATTTCGCTAATTAGTCAAGGCTAATTAACCAACTTCTGAAGCAAGGAAGTTAGGAAAGAAATTCCAGTTAGAAAGTTGCAGAGCAGTTGGCAACACGTCCGAATAAACAGTTTATGTCTTCCTATCTGTTAAGTATTAGTGTTTTTCAGCTTACTGCGGATGCTCGCGAAATACCAAAAGCACCACGTGACATGCCCGCCTGCGAGTCGTGATTGCACTGCTCCTAAGCCTTCTGCGCACAAACGAAAACATACTATTTAACCGGTGTGAACACCCGCCTGCTTATCGCCATCATGAACCGCAGCGAGGTAAGCACGTCGCTGGCGTCATGCAATACCACAGCCAACGCCTTCGTCCCTGCCCTGTCGCCTTTTAAGCGGCAACACACCCGGCCTGCTCGATGGTATGCTCATTTGGGAGCGCTGCAAGCACGGTGCGCAAGCGGGTATGTCAGGTGATATTTTTTGCATTCGGCGGGCATCCGCAGTAAGCTGAAAAACACTAACACTTAATAAATAGAAAGTTAGAAATTGCCTAATTGGACGTTTTGCAATGTGCTCTAGAACTTTCTAATTGGAATTTTTCGCCTTTGTTCCTTCAGAATGGCTAATTTTCTTGGCTAATCAACTACTTAGGAAAATTACAAGAATAGCGTGACACGTACAAGAGTGAGCAACATGCATTTGGTTGCATCGTCCTATGGCGCATCGGCATATTTTTAAACTCTGAGTAAAGTTAGCTGAAACACGTGTATATACGTCTATGATCCAAGTAACGTGAAACAGTACCCTGTATATATGCTATGGTGATCAAGTGATCAGTAAAGCAACATATATGTGCAAAAGACGCACACATACATATGTGCGTGTGTTTTTTACATGTACTTCGAAACTCAGTATTGCTCGTGACTCAACGTTATTCAACAATAAGTTAACAGCATTTAGTCAACGACTTTATTGTTGGAAACTACTCAACAATGGTTCAATACTCAATACTATTCAAAAATATGTCAAGCGAATTTAGTCAACGACTTTATTGTTGAAAATTACTCAACATTGGCTCAATAATACTCAATACTATTCAACAATACATCAACAGTATTTAGTCAACGACTTTATTGTTGGAAACTACTCAACAATGGCTCAATAATACTCAATACTATTCAACAACATATTAAAAAAATTTAGTCAACGACTTCATTGTTGAAAACTACTCAACAATGGCTCAATAATACTCAATACTATTCAACAACATACCAACAGAAATTAGTCAACGACTTTTTTGTTGTGAACTGCCCAACAGCTTTACTGTTGAATTATTGCACTGTGGGTTCAATAATTGTTGAGGTATTGTTGAAAGGCAATTGAGTCAACAATTCATCAACAATATGCCAACAACATTTTAACAGTAATTTTCATAAGGGTGAGTACGTACTGAGGGCTGTATAAGCCATACGCCATCGCACCATCGGGCATGCACCGTACCTTGAATGCGCGACATAAATTAAAGCGCGCAGGGGGAGCCGACGGAGGCAGCTCAATGTCGCACGCGCAAGGGAGAGAAGCAGGGAGGAAACACGTTTTCTTCCATCACGCGAACAACGCCGATGGGATAGGAGGAGGGGGAAGGGGCGTTGTTCTGCGACAGAAGTCGTGTACTACGCGGCCGCGTGCTCCTTATCTTTATTGCGATCTGCGTTAGACCTTGGTCTAGGTGCGCCGGCGGGTCATACTATTATTGTACGGGCTACGTTCCTGCAGCTCAGTTTGCGCTGAAGCGATAGAAAGCATGACAGGCACTACACTGCGGTGCTGCTGCCACGATTTCTCACGCCAGCGTTTTGACAGCAAGTGGGGGCTGTAATGGAGTGTGACGTTTTCATGTTTCCCTGTGAGCGCTGCACCATGTCTCTTAATTTATATATTAAGCGAATGTTTGCAAGTATGTGCTGCCGCTAAAACTGTTATCCATACTGCGCGTAGCTGTCTACGCATTTCCTACCGCAATCGATGGTACGGCTTTTGGGTGAATATACCACTTCTTGCGCCGGTTCTCACTTAGAGGTTTGCGGTTGGACTGCGCAATGTCCGGGACCCCCCCACTTTGTCCAATACGTGTATAGTAGAGGCTTGGACTATATAGAAACTGCGCATCGCGTAACATATTTCATGATCACTCTTGTTTGTATCCGTAAGCATTCTTTCTTAAGTACACCAGCAATATGTGTCTGTCACGCGAAAAGTTAATTGCATAATTTTTGAAATTAAGACACATAACGCGTATTACACAGTAAGTGTAGATGATCGTTATTTTTTCAACGAATGAGGAAGAGCACAAAGGAAGAAAGATTATGTAGAAACTAGACCGGAGTTTTCTAAGGGTGCGTAAGAATACCTACATATATCAGTTTGTAAACCCCAAATTTCAAGTTACCCTACTGGAAAATTAATGTTGGTCGAGCCCCAAAGTTCAGTTGACCCGCATACAAAGGTCAAATTTACCCGCCCTAAAATTTCTAGTTTGCACACCCCTAAATTTCCAGTAAGTCCACCCCTACATTTCATCATGGCCCACCTCCAAATTTAAGCTGGTCCACACTCAAATTTATGTTGCGACCCCGCAAATTTCAACTTCAGCCAGCCTCAAATTTCTCTTCTCAACCTATAAACTACAAGTTAGCCCACACCCAAATATAAACTCACATACCCCCAAATTTAATTCGGCCAACTTCAAATTTCGGCATGGAACTAATTAAATTTGGGGGTTCACCAACATATAACTATGAGACGGTGCTTGTTGCGATACTAAAAATGTATATTTTTTTTATACTTTACTGGAAATTATAAGGCAACTTTCGATATTTTTGAATATTATATCAAAGTCTTATAACATTTCTGTGTCCTTGTATTACATATAATGTTACATAATATTTATTTGTTCATATTTTATTTTATTATGTGTACCGGCTATGTCTGGTACAGATTACGATTGTGGGTATGTGCCATATATTTTACATCATCGAAACTGTTGGGTGGCCACGTCGCTCAGACCAGCCATGGCGGACACCGTGAGGCCTTCCGTGGGCAAGGGCATCATCAACACCGGCAACCGCGCAGCCAGAACCTACACCGGACTAGATGCGAAGGAGCGGGCGATGCGTATTAGCGTTGTCGCGGCAACAATTTTCGTTGCTCAAATTACGAGAGACATGAGTGAGGAACACTTTTGCGGAGCAAGAAGCAAGACCCCTGTGAGCAACGACACCCGCGTAGCCTCCACCGTAGCCAGACCAAGTGGGCGTGAGTGGAAATCAACGATGGAATTCGACTCCATAGAAAAGCAGGTGTTGCAGCTGAACCAGTCACTCAATATGCCTCCCAGTCACCCAGGTAATCTTTCGGCCAGTCATCCTACCATCAAACTGCCCGATAAAAGGCTCAGTAATGTGGCCAATCAACCACCCAGTCAACCGCCCAATCGAACGTGCATTCAACTGCCAACCCAACCGCACATCCAACAGCCCAATGAACCGCCAAATCAAACGCTCGCGGACGGGCAACAAAATGCTGATGAACCGGAAAAGGTTCGTGTCAACGAGCTGCACGCACCAAGGTATCCGGAAAGAGCATGATGAATGTCATCACGGGCAACGCACACCAAACTTTAAAACGAGCGCGACGCGATACATAGCTCTCGCTCAATAAATATGCCGTGCTTGCGCACTTGCAGTGTCCTTTCTACATGTATCTCCTTTCGGATTTGTACGCAATACGAGCAAGTTGGATAATAAGAAAATACTCAAGCCCTATATTTAGAGGACATAGCCTACTGGGTTGGAAAGGGAAGTTCTCTAAGGCTGACCTTTTTGCCGCCTAGTTAATACGCTACGTAGGAGACCTAGGGTTGTTACGAGTGTAGCTAACAGGGTTTCACGCAGGGAGAAAGTATCAGGGAGATATAGCTTGAATAATTTTACTCTACCAGCGAACCTGGATTAGCTCAATACATTCTGATGACTATTCACTCAGTTTCTAAGAGGACACCACTGGAAGCCATCATCATCATGGTCCCTCCATCCCTCGTCTTCAGTAGCGTTTGTCTTCCCTTACAAAAGCCACTATAACCCTAGATCGTGTTTGGGCACTGCTGTTTTGCGGCCCGTGGCCTCGGTGACAGCGGCAACGTTACAGTAGAGAGAGATTACCAAACCATAGGCGGTCAGCATTACACGTGGAGTAAAGCTTGGATGAAAATCCGTAAAACTCCTAATGCAATGGTAAAAGTTCCCTTGCAGTGACGTCAAAATTGTGCTTAACTTTTTATGGAGCAAATAAAACGCGATGTAACGGGACTTAGGCGATGCTGGTTACTCTGAGTGGCTATGGGCTCGTGAACCTCAGAAATAATATTGATGGACACAGATACACATGCATATGTTGTATACGACCTTACCCTGGAGGTTCGCGCGCTGACCTGGGCGTTGCATATGAAATGCTCCAACAAGAGCTATGAAAACAAGTTCATTCAGCACAGTATCTCAGGAAATTACCATATAAATAAGTGTGGAATAAAACTAATGTTGCGCAACCCATCTCACAGTTACTCTCGACAGTAATGCCTTAGTATTGAATCAGCATGGCGAAGCAAGATATTGCCACTATGGAAACGAGTTATTCCCCAGGAATGGACTGCAGCAGGACCACTCTTTTCTGATGCGCTAAATAGACTCAGTGGCATCTACAGCTGCAGCCGCGAAGCCTGACAACGGCCGTTGAAATGGTTGCCATGGTGGTGGGTGCGACCCCTATGAAACTCATCGTGCGGCATCGGCACTCTTATGCTTATTTCTCGATACGCTGCGCCAGCTACTGGCACTGCTTAGAAGTCGATGCGTGTCCTCCTAAACGAGAATCATCGTGCGCTGGTGCCTACGAATGCTGAAATGCGTGCGCTTGGTTGACCACGGACTGAGTTTCACATACTCAGTCGCACAACTTTGCAAGAGGTTTGCTGAAGAGTGTCACTTCCCAGAGCAACTCTGGCGCAGCTGCCTGAAGCCTTGGTCTAAAAGGCGTTCACTGAAAAGCGGCACATAGCAAATTAATTTCTGGTGCAGCCGGCTAATGCATCGGGATGCTGTCCTTCAGGAACCCTTAGGACGTGTGCTTGTTTCCTCTCACCATCGCAGAAACCTAAGGGATATTTTTTTATCTTTGTAGAGTAGCAGTAGCGCATACCTGGTTGTCCAACCTGACGTCAAGGACGTTCGTTGAACAGCGGCAGACACCTGCTGGTCCATACACAATGGTGCACGATGGTTTAACAGCTTCATATGAGGCCAGCAACCGAGTGACACATACCCAATTATCAGCGTCGAAGAATTTCTACAAACAGAACTACCTGCCCTGTCCTCCATCCACAGTGGCCCATGTAGGCGGGAAAGAGGTCCGTTCAAGAGCGACACGTGTGTTTACACTGCCACAATCAGTAACCAGAGTTGGCCTGATTGTTAATTTCCAACCCAGTTACCACAGCACAGCAGCCCAATGTGCTACTCAGTTGATTACTGACTGCTCAGTGACCCTGGTAGGCGCAAATGTTGTAAGCTACAAACATGCAAAAATAGAAAACAGATAAGCCGTGAAAAGCGCGTTAAGTACTAAATGAATGATAACACATTTGAATACTACAGCGGAGCTCATCTTACAACAAGCGTCGATAGTAATGTGAATACTATTTGGGCAATCTAGCGACACTTTTGATACTCCACTTATGTAACATCAGCCGTGGCCATTCTGGCACTTCCGTTGCTTTTACCATATGTGAAATGCACTTTCTCTGCTACCGGCCCACTTTGCTGGGGCATTCGCCTGCCAAGGTCAGCCGTGAGCCTCATGGGATTGCTACTACTGTGCTACGATGACGAAGTGATGGAGACGGAAAGGATGTGAACGCAACGACGAAGGCGATATGACAACTTGGCGATGACATGTGATGGAGATTCTAAATTGAAGACAATGATATAATCAGGACTGGGTAAGAAATAAATGAAAACCATTGTGTGATGATGAATGCTTAATGAGGGTGGTATGAAGAAGTCCAGATGACGATGCTGGAATAACTACAATATCACAACAACATTGGCATGATAACGGCGGCAGTCGAAAGGTTGCATAATAGTGAGTGCCTTACCATCACACAATGACGACGATAGCATGACTACATCCCCATAAATACGATTGAATAACGATAGCATGGTGGAATAGAATGATGAAGGAGCGAAGTGGACGAAATGTGAAATGAAGTATGATAATACGACAATGTGGCCACCACTGCTTGACTAGCGTAATGATGGCGTGACGACGGTGGCATCACGATTGTCCGTCGACCAAGTTCCAGTGATACAGACGTAACCATGGCGGCGAAATCACGACTAAGTATGACAACGGGTGCACAAAGAGGATTGAAGTACGGCCACATAATGACGGCATAGATTTGACACCGGTATGAGGATAAGATTACTGTATCATACTTGCTTGTGCGCGGATTTATATTTACTTCCAGGCGCAAACGTGCCAATATTCCTTTTTGCAATAGCCTTCCCTCCCAGCGGTACTTTTTATTTCAGACTAGCCTTCTCACACAACATGCTTTTAAATACGTCGAAAGAAACGATTGTTTTCATCCGTTCCCTTCGACGCCAACTGGCGTCCGTCACTCTGTTAGACGTAATGACTGTTAGAATCGTCAGTACTTATATATGGTTTATTAATTGTGATAGCTTCTCACTGCCAAAAACTTGGCCAAGAGCCTAGTTTTTTTGCTATCTGAGAATACTGTTGTTTTTTGTGTGTCAGTCCTCTCGACGCGTAAGCTACTGCCCTCCAGCTATCCTCGTAACTCTGCAATAGAGCGGATGCAGTATTGCTTTCGCAGGCGCCTGATGTTATTTTTGTTTGCTTGCGTGGATCAAAAACTGCAAGTAGTGGTTTCTCGGCTAGAGCTTTGCATGTATCTCCACTCTTCTTCGGGATTATGTGTTCAGTCATATACTCAGCCCTGACTAATAAGAGAACGCAAAGCCGCCGTTTTCTGGGATAGCGATGGCATGTATTTGCTGAAGTTATTAACCATGCCCAGCAACCTCTGAACTTCAAGCCTGCTAATGAGCTTGGCATCTGCACTAGACCGGCAACTAAGGAAGGATTTCGACCGATTCCTTTGTCGCTAATCATATCGCCCAGAAATTCCATCTTTTGAACACCGAACTGCCATTTTTGTGCATTGAACATGAAGCCTACCGACTGCAGGTGTCTCAGCGCTGCCAAGCCGCCACTCATGCTCCACCTTATCGCTTCCTTAAATCAGCACGTCATTCACGAGCACGCGTACCCCCATGGCCGGCCATCAAAGATCTCGTTTAACACTTTCTGAAATACTTCGCTCTCACATCCAATGGCAAACGGCAGTCAGAGTAAACGGTAGCGATCAAAGGATGGTGTAGACGTGCACACTTTTGATAAAGGAAGATATACCCGAACTTGATGTATGCCAGCGTTGGTATAGAGATGACCGAAAGCCTTCGCCCCTTCCAGCTCAGCCTCGATGCCTTCTCGGCGGGGCATATCCTAATTCTCCCTCTCTAGAGATGTATATATACTTCTAGGTTTCCTGCTAACCAGTAATTTGCTATCGTTCTTCCGAAAAATAACGTGGGTACCTATTCAGTCCGTTCGCTCGCTGACGTTTTGAATGACGTCCTCTCGATCGAAACGCATTAACTTGCTCTAAGATAGCCCCGTCCGTTGCAAGTACGACAAATTTTTCCAAACGCTGAGTACCGTCAAGATGCATGCGATCTTCCACATCAGCAACACCTCAGTGCCTGCTGAGGTGGGCGTCATGTTGTCCGGCTTGTAGTGAGAGCCTCCGCTTGGGTGTCATCGGTTTTTACCACGGCACGCTCTGGCGCGAAGAAGTCTCCGCTCCCTTGCACGTACAAGTCGCTTTTACAAGAGTTCACTTCTCCTTCAGCAGTTTTTCCCTAACTTCGCCAAGTTGGTGCCAAACACTTGCTGGTCTCGAACCATGTCGTCCATAAGGCTGCCAGGGTTGTAGTACTCAGCCTCCTTTTCTAGATTCCACAATAAAATCTTCAAGGGCTTTGCTTCAGTCTACTCGGGTACGAAACGCGTAAATCTTATGAACCAGATTTTTTCGCTCAACGTTGTATTGTTCAAACTTGGCGACGACGATACTAAACTGCTCATTGTTCTCTCCCTGTGTGAATATGAAGTTATTGAAAACTTCGATGACGCCCTCGTCTGCCATGCTCAGGAACAAAGCTGTCTTTGTTGCTTCTATTCATGGCTTTTTGATGCATTCCCTTCCTTTCAGGAACAGTTCAAACCGCTGCCTGAAACTTTTCCACATTTTCTTATCGTCTCCGGTTATGCATACCGACTCAGGTGGCTTGGCACTTTCCACGGCAGTTCCACAGTGCTCGTTGTCGATGCAATGCCTAAAGGAGACGCCCACTTCTGACACTATCTATCAGTCGTTATTGCCAACCGAATTCTAAAGAAAATCTCTCAAGCTGACGCAGACTTCTGGCTTGGTGTTATGGCTTACAGGGCAAACCCCCTGGACGACAGTCAGCACCTGGGAGAGCTTCTTTAAAGAGGTGGCCTGCATACCCCACTGCCTGACCTACGAGAAGAGAAAATTGTGGAGGTGAAGAAGCAATAGAAAACTATCTTTCACAAATCCCTGCCGCGCCTCCACAAGGTTGATGGGGTGCGCGTGAAGAAAGGTTGATATGACTATGCAAGGCCAGACTAGTAGGAGCAGGAAGGCCGAGGTCCTAGCATGTTCTGAGGGCAGACAATAGGATGCTACGGCAAAAGTGCGAACTATTTCAGAGGAAAAAAGAACACTTCCACCGCGAATCATCGGATGATGAATCGAGTGACAACTCTGATGATGAGGCAAGCACATCGCCTGAACCACACCTGGGCGTGACCAAACTTGCTACTGTAGTGATTGCACCCAGCCAATGTCCACCGACCTTAGACCACCCCAACGTTTGTGCTGCATGGGAAAGTTTCTAGAGTTCAGCAAATGACGGCGAAAGTGTTTTTCAAGTGAACTATTTATTGAGGAAGGAGAGGAATCATATCTACTTGTGCGCTGATTTATCCTTGCTTCTGAGTGCAAACATGCCGACCTTTTCTTTTGAGATAACCTTCTCTCGAAATGGTACTTTTCCTTTCACACTAACCTTCGCCTAGCCTTGCTCTAAATGCGATGCAGTAAACGATTGTTGTCATTTGTTCCCTGGATACGAACTGGCGTCCGTCGCTCTGTCAGTGGTCATGACCGATACAATCATCATGACAACAAAAGGATAGTGACAAGGCTTGACGGTGACGGGACCACGGTGACGAAGTCACGACGAATGTATGACAACGAGCGCATGAGGGTGATTCTACAAAGACCACGCAATGAAAGGAAGGGTTTGACATCGGTATGAAGGCAATAGGATTGCGATGAGTGTATACTGACAAGGCATGATGGTGACTGCATCAAGAAGCATGGATGGCGATGAATGTCTGACGAGGATGGAATTTCGAGGGTTGGATAGCGAAGCTGGAGTGCAGACGATATGACTGCGACTGCATGACACCGGCAGTATATCAACCGATGGATCATGACAGCTGTTTGAAGAAAACAATATGACCACGATGGCATGAAAACTGTGGCATCATCATGATTGACTAAGGACAACATGAATACAATATAATAACGACTGATTGACGTCGATGAAACGACGGAGTTGGAATCGCCACGACAGCATGACGACAAAGGGATGACACTGTCGGGAACCGACGGGTTGCCGCGGAACACCCGGCCAAGAAAACCGTCGCGGCAGGTGTCTCAGAAAACACCGCGCGCCGTGCATGCGCACCGAACACGCGCCGCCCATCTTTATTCTCCCCGTCTTTCGCGTTTGGCAGCGAGGCGCCGGCTATGAGCACCGACCTTTTGCTTCCACGCACTGCGGCGTCGGTGAGCGCAGGAACGCCATTGAAGTAATGGAAATGGAAACTCATCAGCTTGACAATGACGGCATGACGACAACGGTATGTCTTCCTGACGACGATGAGTTGACGGCCACGATAGAATGAGAGTCCAATGACAAAGTTATAATGAACATGATTCAGTCATCGCGAGGGCATCATGATGGCGATGTGACAAGAAAATTACAACGAGGACTATGTGACGACGACGCAATGAAGATGATGGAGTGTCGCCGGTAGCAGTGCAATCGGATGACGACGAGAATATAATGACAATGATGTGACTACGACTTCATTATGAAGCTTATCTGCGACGATGGCACGAAGACAACCACGCAACTAGAGTGCAATGACAAAGCTAAAATGACAGGGCAACTCACACAACGGCATTATGACCACGAGCATATGCCTAGTAGCCTATGTTATTAGGCAACGGGCGCTACTAAGTTGGCGTAGAATGCGTGACGACGATGGCCTCATGAAAATCAGAAACGTAGCTACGCGTTTCGTATTTCGAAAGGATCGTTTGGTAGCAGTCATATGCACGAGGTCCTGGCGACAACAAATAAACTCGCACACGGAACACTAAAATCCGACCCTGAAATGAGTTGGAGGTAACACGCATCGAATACTGCAAGTGATGAAGTGCCGGACAACGCCATCGCTAGAAACACGCAATGCGCACTCCGCAGTTGGAGAAATGGTAACCCCATTTGCTCCATGGAGGGGAGGAAAGTTGTAAGGCGTGGATACTTTTTTCAGGCTGAACAAAAGAGGGTACTAATAGTCAAGACAGAGTAGGTCGAGCAAGTTCCGAAGAGGAAGTTCCGAAGTTAAAAGCATATGAAGATTATCTCCCGTCAAGCTTTGCCCTAACGGTGTCGCGGACTTGTGCTTGACAATCCGTGGCCGTTTTGAGAGCAATATGAAAGTCGATGGCACCGTAGTTAATCAAGGCGCTGGCAAAAAGTGATAACATCCTGAGAGGTAGTCGGGTTCTGCGTAGCAAAGGTGTTAAACGCGACTGTGTTTATGCGTATGATCAGACGGATTATCCGGTCGTCTTGGGACATGATGGAATTGATGAACTCGGAAACTGAAATCACATGCTCAAAGTACAAGGCGTGTGATTGGCCAGGGTGTTAGATATGCTCAACGAACTTTTCATTGCCTCGTTAACTCAGCGTGAATAGGCGGCCTCGAAAAAAAATGATGGAGCTTTATGAAAGATGCTGTGCAGACATGAGGATCTGAGTCATTGTTTGAGAACCAGTTTTTCATGACATCAAATAATTATAGAGTGGCGTTCCGCAGTTTATGCAAACTCTTCCACCCGTCCAAATTGATGACTCGGTCGCTGTTGTCAACCAATCCACGACTTAATGCCCGCGTAGACCAGTGAACTTTTGTGGGTCGTGTCGATGACTACCAATAGTCACTCCAGAAGTCGAACAGCGCGTAGGAACTGTAGCATCTGGCACGCCAGCTTTATATTGCATGACCAGGACAGGTTGTGTTAACCACTGACCCGAGAGAAGCTCAAGCCAGAAATTTGGTGATGACTTGGAGGAAAGAGAAGCAAGCTCCCGCGATGTACGAGGTACTGCTTTACATTCGCAAACAAAAAAGAGAAGACAGACGTAGATGATGACCTCTCAGAGGAACAAAATTGATGCCTGATGATGATGTGCACAAGTGAGGAAGCAGGAAGTCAGTTGCACATTTCACCTGCAATGAAATATTTTCATAAGCAACGTTAGTCAAGGCTAGAGCTGTTTCTCCAGAGGTTAAGACAAATCTCTCGTTTTTTACCATTATTCTGCAAAATAAGTTTCCTGGTAGTCCACTTAAAGTTGCTAACAAATGAATCTTATTTGCCAAACATGCCTGGCTGTCTGCTCAAAGAATGGACAAACTTTCAAAGAAAATATTTGTTGGGGCTTTACCTGTGTTCGCAATATGTTTTTTTTTTTTTTACCAAAGTCAATGTTGCAAATTTGCTCCCCCAATGCTGTAGCGGCATCTCAATGGGAGTGAAATGCGAAACACACCAGGGAGCCAATTTACAGAAGAAAAACTAACTGACCTCTTGTTAATATAGTGTTGTACGTACAGCTGTAATGATCTCTCAAAGATCAGCGTGTTGTAGCTCGAAACAAGACAGTAACAAGGATGTAAATTTTAACTAAACTGTAAAAATGCAGCGTCCGGTATGTTTACTTCCTTATATTTCTCTTATTTTGCGCTACCATACCACACTTCTCTTACTTTCAAAGATAAGAATTCAAACAGCGCTAAAGGCAGAACAAGAACGAACACAATCTGCAAAGCAGAGCGCTTTGTCTTTTGTGTTTTGCTTGCGCTGCCCTTTCGAACTATTTCGATTCCGGATTGTACGAGCTACACTGCGTCAATGCTCCATCCCAGCGTATTGTTCTGGCTCGGTGTGCTGTCCTCCATGCAAGGGCGCTCACATCGCGCTCGGTTTGGAGGAAAGACCACATTTCACGGACGAGCACGCTGTTTCGTGTCTCTTCAATTTGCGCAAAAATTAGTACATTTACTCGGCACAAAATGGGTTTATTCACAAGACAAGGCGTACTTGACGTTCCAGCAACGCGCCGTGCTGCAATAATGCGATAAGAGGCGCCCAATATGTTCTTGTCCTTGTCGAAACCTAGCACAAAGCCACTTCGGAAGTGGCAAAGAAGGGGCCATTTTACGACTGTTCACACTGAGATTGTGACCGAAAGTACACTCAGCGTATCGGAAAGTGTTTCGGCAAAGGACCCGTTTATAAGCTGTATTCTTCATTAGCGTTTAGAAAATGAGTGAGCTTACTTTTTTTAAGTGAGTGATGTATGAAAACGGAATAACCAAAATGAAGCACGAAATGAAAAGCACTGTGACAGGGCCTTAGCCAGGCAGACAATGTACTGCCTTTAGCCTTGCCATCCAAGAACTTCACTGTGTCTAAATCAATGCTGAATAAAAAAAATATAAAACAATTTCAATCCGAATGCTGTTTTACCTTTCCCTCGCGCCTAGGCACGAAAGCCTTTCTACAAGTAAATTGAAATGTTGCTGTAGGACACGCCCCAAATGCCGCTTACGCGGGTTGATTCTGTTACTTAACGTGTGCCTCTTGGTCATAGCTTAGTGAATCAGGCTTCCGTACTGCATTAGCAGCGTTCAAGGCTGGTCGTCGAATATGTGATTTAATTAATCCAGGCGGCGCGTGGAAACTCTTCCAACGTGGAGCTGCTCTTCGAGCTGTGCTCCCTGCAAGAACAGGTCGGCAACCAGCAGAGGGCACTTGCATGCTGCATGGTACAGCACATGGGCCACGGAGATGCCTGCCTGAAGCTCTCCCGTGAGCTGGCCAAGATAGGCCAAAAAACAACGAAGCATTAACACGAAAACAAAAAATTCATAAAAAGTGTTACAGACAAAGCGCGCAACACGTACAACCAAGTAAAGCAAATGGAAAACAACAAACGACAGACGAAATATTAGTGAAGATATTGTAACTCAACTACTGGCAATTATGTGGTCTTTAACGGCAGCGTTGAAAATCATTGTCTTCTATGCAGCCGAATGACTAGGGAAGGTGGTTTCACTCAGTAATTCTCTTGGGCAAAAAATAGTCAATGAATGCATTTGGTCGACTAAAGGGAACGAAAACTTTTTGCGGTGATTAATTCTGGAAGACACATAAGCTGGTTCTTTCGAAAGTGCTTGCTTTTACAGTTGGTCATGAAATACAATTTTGTAAAAAAAAAACAGAGGCGGAATATTTTTCGTCTAATTTGCGAACGGTCAAGGACTAGGCTTGACCTTAAAACAAGCTCTGCATGAATAATTAGAAACAATGAAACGAGCTTATCGGTTTTGCACTGATTCAATGCTATATTTTAGTGTTTCCTGCCCAGGATCCCACACAGACGAGGCATACTCTAGCTTCGGTCTAATGAGTGTTTTGTACAGAAGCTGTTTCAACGGTTGTGAGGCCTCTGAAAAGTTCCTGCGTATGTAGCCTATCATTGTACTCGCGTTACTGCTGATTATGGAGACATGTGCATTTCAGGAGAGCTTATTGGCCACATGGGTACCAAGATACTTATGCGAGGGAACTGTTTCAAGACGGACTTCGTTAATTTTGCCTGGAAAATTTTGGATAGGTTAGATTGCCGAGAAACTGCCATTACATTGCATTTCGTTAGGTTAAGGACCATTTGCCACTTGTCATTTGCGATTTGCCAGGCCGCCATTGGAATCTCAACCTGGCAACCCTTAACGTTAGAACGTTATCTAGTGAGGTGTGTCTAGCAGTGTTATTGGAGGAATTAGAGGGTAGCAAACGGGATATAATAGGGCTCAGTGAGGTTAGGAGGACAAAAGAAGCATATACAGTGCAAAAAGCAGGCACGTCCTGTGCAACCGGGGCTTAGCGGAGAGACAACAACTAGGAGTCGGATTCCTGATTAATAAAGATACAGCTGGTAACATACAGGAATTCTTTAGCATTAACGAGAGAGTGGCAGGTGCTGTTGTGAAACTTTATAAGAGGTACAAATTGAAGTCGTACAGGTCTACGCCCCTACATCCAGTCATGAAGACTAGGAAGTCGAAAGCTTCTATGAAGACGTGGAATCGGCGATGGGCGAAGTCAAAACAAAATACACTATACTGATGGGCGACTTCAATGCGAAGCTAGGCAAGAAGCAAGCTCGAGACAAGTCAGTGGAGGAATATGGCATATGCTCTAGGAACAGCAGGAGAGAGTCATTAGTAGAGTTTGCAGAACACAATATATGCGATAATGAATACCTTCTTCCGCAAGCGTGATAGCCGAAAGTGGACATGGAGGAGCCCGAATGGCGATACTACAAATGAAATATACATCATGCTCTGCGCTAACCCTGGCATCAAACAAGATGTGGACTTGCTCGGCAAGGTGCGCTGTAATGACCATAGGATGGTAAGAACTCGAATCAGCCTAGACTTGTGGAGGGAACGGAAGAAACTCGTACATGAGAAGCCAATTAATGAGTTAGCGGTAAGAGGAAAACTAGAGGAATTCCGGATCAAGCTAGAGAACAGGTATTCGGCTTTAAGTCAGGAAGAGGACCTTAGTTTAGAGCAATGAACAACAATGTTATGGGTATCAATAAGGAGCGTTCAATTGAAGTCGGTGGTAACTCCGCTAGACAGGATACCAGATACCTATTGCAGGAGACGAAAGATCTGATCAAGAAACGCCAATGTATGAAAACCTCTAACCCTACAGCTAGAATTGAACTGGCAGAACTTTCTAAGTTAATCAACAAGCTTAAGACAGCTGACATAAGGAACTACAATATGGATAGAATCGAACATGCTCACAGCAACTGAGGATGCCTAAAATCAGTGAAGAATAACCTAGGAAATGCAAGAATCAGGTGTCTGCGTTAAGAGAAAAATGCGGCAATATCATTAATAATATGGAAGAGATAGTTCAAGTGGCTGAAGAGTTCTACAGAGATTTACACACTACCAGTAGCACCGACGTCAATAATGTGAGAGAGAATAGTGTAGAGGAATTTGAAAACCCACAAGTAATGCCGAAAGAAGCAAAGAATGCCTTGGGAGCTATGCAAAGGGGGAAGGCAGCTAGGGAAGATCAGGTAACAGCAGATTTGTTGAAGCATGGTGGGTACATTGTTCTAGAAAAACTCGCCACCCTATATACACAATGCCTCATGACCTCGAGCGTACCGCAATCTTGGAACAACGCTAGCATAATCCTAATCCGCATGAAAGGGGACGCAAAGACTTGAAGAATCATAGATCGATCAGCTCATGGTCCGTTTCCTGTAAAGTATTTACTAAGGTAATCGCAAATAGAATCAGGAACACCTTAGACTTCTGTCAACCACCTTTAAGGACCAGGCAGGATTCCTTAAAGGCTACTCCACAATACACCAGATTCACACTATAAATCAGGTGATAGATAAATGTGCCGAATATAACCAACCCTAATATATAGCTTTCATTGATTACGAAAAAGCGTTTGATTCAGTCGAAACCTCATCAGTCATGGTGGCATTACGGAATCAGGGTGTAGACAAGCCATACGTAAAAATACTGAAAGATGTCTATGGCGGCTCCATAGCCACCGTAGTCCTCCATAAAGAAAGCAAGAAAATCACAATAAAGAAAGGCGTCAGGCTGGGAGATACGATCTCTCCAATGCTATTCGCAGAGTGTGTACAGGAGGTATTCAGAGACCTGGAGTGGGAAGAATTCTGGATAAGAGTTAATGGAGAATACCGTCGTAACTTGCGATTCGCTGATGATATTGCCTTGCTTAGTAACTCAGGGGACCAATTGCAATGCATGCTCACTGACCTGGAGAGGCAAAGCAGAAAGGTTGGTCTCAAAATTAATCTGCAGAAAACTAAAGTAATATTTAACAGTCTCTGAAGAGAACCGCAGTTTACGATAGGAAGCGATGTACTGGAAGTGGTAAGGGAATACATCTACATTGAACAGGTAGTGACCGCGGATCCGGATCATGAGACTGGAATATTCAGAAGATTGAAAACGGGCTTGAGTGCGTTTGGCAGGCATTCTAAGATCATGCAAAAAAGGTTCCCATTATCCCCGAAGAGAAAAGTGTATAACAGCTGTGTCTTACCAGTACTCACGTACGGGGCAGAAATTTGAAGGCTTATGAAATGGGTTCTACTTGAGGACGACGCAACTTGCTATGGAAAGAAGAATGATGGGTGTATCGTTAAGGGATACGAAAAGAGCAGATTGGGTTAGGGAACAAACGCGAGTTTATGACATCATATTTGAAATCAATCAAGAAAAAGATATGGACAGGGACAGGACATGTAAAGAGGAGGAAAGATAAGAGATAGTCATTAAGGGCTACGGACTGGACTCCAAGGGAAGGGAAGCGAAGCAGGGCGGGGGCAGAAAGTTAGGTGGGCGGATGAGAATAAGGAGTTTGCAGGAACAACATGACCACAATTAGTACATGGCCGGGATAGTTGGAGAAGTATGGGAGAGGCATTTGCCCTGCAGTGGGCGTAACCAGGCTGATGATGATGATGCCACTTTTAACACTAGTTCCAGATCCTGTCCAGGTCAGTCTGCAGGATGAAAGAGTCCTATGAATTTATTACGTCACGGTAAAGGACGCAGTCATCTGCGAAGAGTTTAATTGGAGAGGTAATTGGGCCGAGGACGTCATTGATATATATTAGAAATGGCAATGGTCCTAAGGCCGTGCTTTGTGGTACACCTGATTGAACTGCACAATGCTGCGACACTGAAGCATTTGCAGTGACAAATTGCGTAGGGTTAGTAAGAAAGCATTCAATCTACTTCAGTATGTTAGGATCTATATTTAAGGCACTGATTTTAATAAGCAGCAGTTGGTGTGAAACCTTGCCGAATGCCTTGGCAAGGTCTAGGAAGATGCAATCAACTAGTAGTTCTTCGTCTAAAGAGGAAGCTAACTTATTAATGCAGGATATTAACTGTGTTTCACAGGAGTAAGTTTAACGGAAACCACACTGAGAAGGAGTGAAGAATGAGTTTCATTCAAGAAAGGACACAAGGTTCGAGTAGATTACATGCTCAAGAAGTTTGCAGAGAATGCTTGTTTGTGAAATAGCTCTATAATTAGAAGTTGAATGTGGCTTACCGGATCTAAAAACAGGGACGACTTGCCCTACCTTCCAATCTGCAGGTAATTATGCGTTTTCAAGAGATTGGGTCAAGAGGTACATTAAAGATACAGATGAATATACTGCAGTTGTTTTCGAACATATTGAACTAATTTCGTCAACGCCTCAGCTAGACGACCGTTTCTAGTCCTGAAATAACTTCAAAATTCATGTAAATTCAATAATAACTGGGTTCATAGGAAAAAAACAGTGCGTTTGTATATGCACAGTGTTGGGGCAGCATGAACTCCCGTAAATGTATTCGCGAAGGTATTGTTTAGAACTCCAAAGCAGTCTGCACTGCTCATGACTTTGCCTTCAGCCTCTGTGAGGGATATGTCGTTTTTCTTTGCAGGCTTGATTGTCGTACAAAACAACCAAAAATATGTGCTTAGCTTTCCTTATCACAGTTCTATATGTGCGCAAAGCTTCGCTATATGCGTACCGACGAGTTCTACCCTGCTTTGAGAGATGAAAACTTAGTTTTTTCTTGTATAACGTTCTTTTCAGAGTAATTGCAAACCAAGGCGAGCGCTCCTCTAAAAGGCCCCTCACCAGGTTTGGCCATATTGAGCTGACAAGTGCATAGCATACAATGTGGGCTAACGATCGTGTCTGCAGCGTGTTAGATCGCTACGCACCATGTAAAGGACTGAAATGGCATTTGCTCTGCGGTGGTGGTGGCGAACGGCATCGCAAAAAGCGTAACCAAGTTCTTCGATACTTGCAGTTGCGGCTATCCTTCCCTGGAAACATCGCCCGCGTGGCACCGACACTGACAGAAGAGTCCTTCCACTATTACATCCAGCAGTGACGTCGTCGAGCTACCTTAGAAGAACAAGGCTCCCCTGGCATCGGTGCATTCGCTCTGTGGTGGTGGTGGCGAACGGCATCGCAGAAAACGTAACCAAGTTCTTCGATACTTGCAGTTGCGGCTACCCTTCTCTGGAAACATCGCCCGCGTGGCACCGACACTGACAGAAGAATCCTTCCAGGATTACATCCAGCAGTGACGTCATCGAGCCACCTTAAAAGAACCAGGCTGCCCTGGCATCGGTGCATTTGCTCTGCGGTGGTGGTGGCGAACGGCATCGCAGAAAGCGTAACCAAGTTCGTCGATACTTGCAGTTGCGGCTACCCTTCTCTGGAAACATCGCCCACGTGGCACCGACACTGACAGAAGAATCCTTCCAGGATTACATCCAGCAGTGATGTCATCGAGCCACCTTAAAAGAACCAGGCTGCCCTGGCATCGGTGCATTTGCTCTGCGGTGGTGGTGGCGAACGGCATCGCAGAAAGCGTAACCAAGTTCGTCGATACTTGCAGTTGCGGCGACCCTTCTCTGGAAACATCGCCCAAGTGGCACCGACACTGACAGAAGAATCCTTCCAGGATTACATCCAGCAGTGATGTCATCAAGCCACCTTAAAAGAACCAGGCTGCCCTGGCATCGGTGCATTTGCTCTGCGGTGGTGGTGGCGAACGGCGTCGCAGAAAGCGTAACCAAGTTCTTCGATACTTGCAGTTGCGACTACCCTTCTCTGGAAACATCGCCTACGTGGCACCGACACTGACAGAAGAATCCTTCCAGGATTACATCCAGCAGGGACGTCATCGAGCCACCTTAAAAGAACCAGGCTGCCCTGGCATCGGTGCATTTGCTCTGCGGTGGTGGTGGCGAACGGCATTGCAGAAAGCGTAACCAAGTTCGTCGATACTTCCAGTTGCGGCTACCCTTCTCAGGAAACATCGCCCACGTGGCACCGACAGTGAGAGAGGAATCCTTCCAGGATTACATCCAGCAGTGACGTCATCGAGCCGCCTTAAATGAACAAGGGTGCCCTCGCAATGGTGCATTTGCTCTGCGGTGGTGGTGGCGAACGGCATCGTAGAGAGCGTAACCAAGTTCTTCGATACTTGCAGTTGCGGCTATCCTTCTCTGGAAACATCGCCCACGTGGCACCGACACTCACAGAGGAATCCTTCCAGGATTACATCCAGCAGTGACGTCATCGAGCCACCTTAAAAGAACAAGGCTGCCCTGGCAATGGTGCATTTGCTCTGCGGTGGTGGTGGCGAACGGCATCGCAGAAAGCGTAACCAAGTTCGTCGATACTTGCAGTTGCGGCTACCCTTCTCTGGAAACATCGCCCACGTGGCACCGACACTGACAGAGGAATCCTTCCACGTTTACATCCGACAGTGACGTCATCGAGCCACCTTAAAAGAACCAGGCTGCCCTGGCAACGGTGCATTTGCTCTGCGGTGGTGGTGGCGAACGGCATCGGAGAAAGCGTAACCAAGTTCTTCGATACTTGCAGTTGCGGCTATCCTTCTCTGGAAATATCGCCCACGTGGCACCGGCACTGACAGAGGAATCCTTCCACGTTTACATCCAGCAGTGACGTCATCGAGCCACCTTAAAAGAACCAGGCTGCCCTGGCAACGGTGCATTTGCTCTGCGGTGGTGGTGGCGAACGGCATCGGAGAAAGCGTAACCAAGTTCTTCGATACTTGCAGTTGCG
Organism: Dermacentor andersoni; assembly: GCF_023375885.2. Classification (NCBI taxonomy): domain Eukaryota; kingdom Metazoa; phylum Arthropoda; class Arachnida; order Ixodida; family Ixodidae; genus Dermacentor; species Dermacentor andersoni. Next base: position 27,350,900 of record NC_092824.1, on the reverse strand, counting down.
GCTATCCTTCTCTGGAAATATCGCCCACGTGGCACCGACACTGACAGAGGAATCCTTCCAGGATTACATCCAGCAGTGACGTCATCGAGCCACCTTAGAAGAACAAGGCTCCCCTGGCATCGGTGCATTCGCTCTGTGGTGGTGGTGGCGAACGGCATCGCAGAAAGCGTAACCAAGTTCTTCGATACTTGCAGTTGCGGCTACCCTTCTCTGGAAACATCGCCCACGTGGCACCGACACTGACAGAGGAATCCTTCCAGGATTACATCCAGCAGTGCCGTCATCGAGCCACCTTAAAAGAACAAGGCAGCCCCGGCAATGGTGCATTTGCTCTGTGGCGGTGGTGGCGAACGGCATCGCAGAAAGCGTAACCAAGTTCTTCGATACTTGCAGCTGCGGCTATCCTTCCATGGAAACATCGCCCATGTGCTACCGGCACTGACAGAGGAATCCTTCCACGTTTACATCCAGCAGTGACGTCATCGAGTCACCTTATAAGAACCAGGCTGCCCTGGCAACGGTGCATTTGCTCTGCGGTGGTGGTGGCGAACGGCATCGGAGAAAGCGTAACCAAGTTCTTCGATACTTGCACGCTGGTACTGGAGCAAACTGTACCTTTTAGTAGAAGTCGTGCTTGCTTCGCGCCACCACCACTTCTGCTTCAAATGTTGTTCTGATGCACTTTCTTTTAGAAATGCCTCTGTCTGTACTTTGTCTAGCCTGCAATGACACCATTCCAGAATCAGGCTGGTACCCTATGTGCACACATTGCGGCTTTAGCGACCACCTCGTTGCATGCTCAGGCGTGACTACGTCCGCGTTTAGGGCACAAGATGACGCAACGAAGAATAATTGGAAATGTCAGACGTGTGTTGCATTAGCAGCCCGAATGGTCGATGACGTGCGAAAAGTGAAACACGAGCAAGCTTCAGGAGTGTAACGGATGGTGTCTGAAACAAACAAGCAGTTGATGCAACTACCGGCCATTATGAAGAAAGTTGAAGAACTACTGCTGCTGAAGCACACATTAGGCAAATTAGACCAAACTGTGCAGCATTCCTCGGATGTGTACGATCAAGTGCTGGCTACAATGAAAACACATTCTTCAGAGATAGCTGCTTTGAAAAAAAAAGTGGAAGAAGCTGAGGTAAGCAACGGCAAAGAAGAAATTCCTAAACTGCGACAGCAAATTGACCAGTTTGAGTAGTATAGTAGGCAACAAAATTTGGGAATACATGGTCTTCCGCACAGTGACAAGGAAACACTGCTTGACAAAGTAAACAACTTAGCGAACACGCTGCAACTTGCCGAACTGTCTCGAGCAGATGCTAAACCTATGCATAGGCTTCCGCCCAAACCACGCAAAGAACCTGTAGTACGCGTCCGTTTTGTACCCGTGTCACGCGGGACGAATGGATGACAAAAGAGAGTGATTTGAAAGCAAGGAAATCGAATGTTTACTTCCTCGATAACCTGACTCCAGAAAACAAGAAGCTTCTTTGGGAGACGATGCTACGATGTCAGGAGAAGCATTACCAATTCGCTTGGCATAGGGACGGCAAACTGTTCGTGCGCAGGGCACAGGGCGAGCGCGCAATCCGTATTGCATGCGAAGCTGATTTGAGTATGTTACGCTGACTTCCTCGTGCCTTCTGAGCGTTATAAATTACTTTCTTTTCTCATGGCGGCTACATGCGCATCAGCTTAGGATGACAGTTCTTTATTTACTTCGCCCGTAAATGCTTCATTTTTTTCTAAATGATAACAGGCTATCCATCTTTCATTTAAATGCCAAGAGCCTGAAAAAAAAATATATCGAAACTGAAACCTATTTGGAATCTTTAGAATATAAATTCGAAGTTCTAGATTTTACCGAGACGTGGTTCACAAGCGCAGATGATATTATTCAATTTGGTGGTTATAAATGTGAAGGTGTTTATCGTATACACCGCCGTGGTGGAGGTACTTCACTTTACTTAAAAAACGATCTGTCCTACGAGCTTCAGTGTGAATTCGTGTGCGTTACTGATTCCTATGAATGTATTGCTGTAAAATGTTGTAAATATCTAATTGCTTCAGTGTACCGTCGTCCTTCAGGTGACCTTGATGGTTTCATTAAATTCATTACCAAAATATTGGAATATGCTACTGATCTGAGTCTCCCGGTTGTTTTGGTTGGCGATATGAACATTAACAAATTATTACCTGCTGCTCAGACTCAAGAATTCATTGACGTACTACATTCTTAAAATTGCACTAACACGATTGGTTCACCAACCAAAATCACGCCAGATTGTGAATGATCAATTGATATATGTATAACGAACCGCGATCCAAATGATGTTTTTTTCGGGAATTATCACCTCTGATTTAAGTGATCATTTGTCTATATTATGTTTTTTGCCACGACATAAAACAAAAGACGCTTTCTTTCTGTCGCCACTTTAGCGATGAGAATATGTGTGCTTTTCTCTCAGTGATAGAGAATACAGACTGGTGTAAAGTCTATAGCGAAAATGATCCGAATATTCCCTATGATACGTTTATTCAGATAACAAAGTCGTGCTATGATGCAGCTTTCCTATTACAATAATAAGGACCTACAAGAAACCTATGAAGCCGTGGGTAACTCGAGAGATGTATAACAGAATGCAGAAACGGGACAAATTATTTGATACATTTATTCGGCACAGGGATCTTGCTATACTAAGGCAATGCATGAAAATAAGAAACAAGTTGACTTCAGACCTCATAAAAGCTAGAAACAGGTATTCTGAACATATGTTTTCTATGGTATCAAACAATCCAACCAAATTATGGAATGCAGTTCGCAGGTTAAAAGGAGCAGGGTATAACACAAACCCGAATACCCTAACGCTTGGTGACACTGAATACAGTGAAAATTACTTGGCCAATGAATTCAACGATCATTTTTTACTTGGTGGTGGGTCATCCTCCCGAGTGGTTCATTACTGGCATCTGAAAAATTTCTAAACTTCGAGACCTCCAATTCTATCTTCATATCACCTTGCACTGAAATGGAAGTGTATTCCGTTCTGAAGGCTTTAACGAAAGATACTGCAACAGGGGCTGATGACATAAAAGCAGCACCAATCATATCTGTTGCTGATGTTGTCTCGGCTCCATTATGCCATATCTGTAAGAGAGTTTTCGCGAATGGCATTTTTCCCGATTATATGAAAATTGCCAAAGTGATTGTATTGCATAAGGGAGGCTCTGTCGCTGATTTAAATAATTGTAGACCGATATCCATACTACCTCTTTTCGCAAAAGTGTAGGAACGACTCGTAAACAGCAGACTAACCAAATTTCTAGATAAAAAACATGCCGTTGTGGAACAAGAGTTTGGCTTCCGTGAACACAGATCTACTGAAATGGGACTTCTTAAGATCAAAGAAAAACTCCTGAGTAACATCGAGAACAAACTACATGCGGTTTGTCTTTTCCTGGAAATTAGAATAGCTTTCGACTCCATTGAACACACCATCCTATTTATTAAACTTCGATACTACGGAGTTCGCGGAGTGGCCCTAAAACTGATTCGGGATTACTTCACTGCAAGACAGCAATACACTTGTTATAATGCGTTTTGTTCACAAAAGAAAGAAATTGCACTCCGTGTCCCTCAAGGTTGAATTTTATGTCCACTGCTCTTTATTCTAAACGTAAACGATATTGTAAACATACCGCTTACTCCAGATATAGTCTTGTACGCTGACGACACAAGTTCGTTTTTCTCAGGTGACAGTCTACGAGTGCTAGAAATTACAGCTAATAATTGGTTAGATCGACTTTTAGTTTCGTTATCAGTAAACCGCCTACAGTTAAAAGTCAATAAAATTACATATGTGGTTTTTAAGCCTAGAAATAGGCCTCATGACTGCTTTTTCAGTTATGTTCGATAGTTGTGTAATGGAGCGGACTTAAGCTTTTATATTTTTAGATGTACTTTTTTATCAGCACCTGAGTTTTACACCTCATGTAACGAAGATTCATCTAGCATTTGTGGTCAATAGGCATATTGTTTAAGATTAGATACCTCGTTGCCACTTGGTTGAAACGCCGTCTGTATTATGCTTTTATTCAGTCCCACCTTAGTTATTGCCTGTTGGTATAGGGGACTACATTCCAATCAAACTAGGATCGATTGATATGTCTCCAAAAACAAGTAGTTCGCTGTATTGAGAACCTTGGACCCCGCGATCACCCAGCACCTCCTTTCATAAAACATGCACTTTTAAAAATTATTCAACTGCACGAACTGAAGCTCGCTATTTACATACGAGGCGAACTCGAGAAAAATTCACTCATTTTTTTATCATAACCACCTCTCAAGTTACACCCAATACAATTTCAGACATGACCGAATTAGGGTTCCATTTTGCAGGACCAACTACGGTAGAAAACAACTAGCATACTTAGTCCCACCCTTCGCAAATGCACATCCTACGACAATTACTATCGGGCAAAACTTCAGATCATTAAACTGCTTTAAAAATGCTATGAAAAATATTTGCTTCCCTTTCTGATTGACATTGTGCTAATTTGTTTCTTTTGTGTTTTATGTATAACTATTTTACTTCGGTTTCACATTGTTCTTGTGTATATATAAAGCTTTTTTTCTTGTTCACACTACTCTGTTGATCCTGAATTGTTTCTACTTAGAAAGTTGTACAGTGATTGTTGTATGTAATGCTCGTATGTTTGTAATGTATGCTATGTATATCTAAATCCACGCTATTGAGATTTGTGTATACTATCAATATATTATGATATGCTACCTCACTGTTGAGCAATGTATGGGTGACGGGGCCTTACCCAGGCAGACAATGTACTGCCTTCAACCTTGCTATCCAAGACCTTCACCGTGTCTAAATCAATGCTGAATAAAAAAAATATAAAACAATTTCAATCCGAATGCTGTTTTCCCTTTCCCTCGCGGCGATCGTGCTGCAAGCCGGACAGTGACGTACTCAGGTTCCTCAGCTTACGTAGTCGTGCCCGAAATGTGACGTCGCTCGTGGTGACACGTGACTTCGAGAGTTATTAAAGGCAACATCTGTTATTTGTGTGATCTGTTGCTTGAATTGACGAACTGAAATTTAGAGAAATAAAAATACACATAAACGGAATGTACGCGTGTTTTTTATTTTACTTCGCCCTGAAGCAAGAGAGATGAACTTCTGCTTCGTCTGCTTGTTCCCACGGTCTTGCAGTCCTGTGAGCAGGTACCGAAACAACGCAATTTTCTACCATGCTCTGCGATCCGCTTGTTCCGCCTCAGTATTCATGTAGCACTGAACTATACCGCTAGTCATGTGTCCTTGCGCATAGCGCGCAAAATTGTGAGCTGGGCGAAGCGAGACAACCAGAAGAAGTCGCGCGCAACGCTATCAACATGTGCACAGTGCTGCAAAAATAAGAGCGAGGACAAAAAGGAAATGAAAGCAGGGCCCGTGACATATGCATCAGGCGAACCTCGAGGTCCGGTATAAAAGAACGCAGGAAGGAATTTGCGGAGGCTAGGTAGGTCGAGTTGAGAGAGCGTCTCACTTGGCAGTGGTGCCCGCCTGCTGAAAATCGTGGGTTCGCGGCGTTAGATTTATATCTCGCCTATTAGTGAGCCGATTCCAAACATTTTCGCGGCAGGATGCTCCCCAGAGGACACGTCACAGGTTCCAGCGTATAACCGAAATTTGCTTTGGGGCCTGGTGAGGGGCCCTCTTAGGAAATCTTACTAGGTGATGCATATTTAGCTACTAGTAATGTGGCTTTGTTTTGCACAATTTCCAGTTTTCTTCAACTGTACCATCGATTAAGCAAGGTATGTATTCCTCAACAAATAATGAGAGTTCGATTTTAATTCCAGCGTAGTTCCCTCTCGCGTAAACATTGATAAATTAAAGGTCTGTGACAGCAGGAGAGATGTGCTGTTTGATGGTGATATAAATGAAGATGTGGTCGCGTACACCGGGAAAGTAATCAATCAAATTCACAAGTTGAGGCTCAGTAGCGAGTATTAAGTCTAAAGCATTAGACGCTGTGGTCAAAAATCTTGTAGGTGTTGATGCAAGTTGCGTTAGATTAAAGTTCGTACAAAGTTCAAGGAATGATTGTCTTTCGCATGATCCTTCCGCAACAGGGGAGGGTCCAGACCATCTAATTTTTGGTAGATTAAAATCACCTAGAAGAAATTTTGCTGGATGTGAAAACAGCAAGACGAAGTGGTTTAGCACATCATGGGGTTCACTGCAGAAGGTAGGTGCCGGACCTGGTGGTCGATAACACGCATGGAATAGAACATATTTATGGTTTATATGAGTACGGACACAAATAAATTCAAAGTTTGTGCTAAGGGCAACAACACTAGACTTTATTTATCGGCAACAGCAACAAACACACCACCTTCAATTTTGTCATCACGATAGCGACGGTAACTAACGTAGTTTATTTCAAAAACAAACAACTCGTTATCGCAGATTATATTAGGCAGGCAATTTTCTATCGGCGCAATTACATCAGCCGAGCAAGAATTGAATATCAGCTAATCGAATCGAATATTTCAGCTTGGTGTGCGTCATGGAACATGCGCCTAAATGCTAAACATGCAAAGTAATGAGAATTTCAAGTAACGCAACTTGTAATAGTGTTTACAACTATCATCTCGAAGATTCCGTGCTAGAAAAAGTGACACCGTATAAATATCTACGAGTACACAAGACCACTAACCTATCTTGGAAGAAGCACATTGAGTACATATGGGTGATTCCACGCCAAATCAACCAGCATTTTCGGCCATCACAGATATAGCTGAAAAATTTTTCACATTTTTGTTGCAGTTCAAAACTCCTCCTCCATGTTTAGTTTTCCTTGCTAAAAATTTTGTACAATTTTGAGGACAATCTGTTTCTCCTTCCAAGCTCAGCTAGACGACATCAATCAGTGTTTTTTTCTCAAAGACACATTGTATGATCCACTTCTTCAAATTGCTTTTATGGCAATCCAAAAATGCGATGTTAACTGCAGAAATCGCCACTTTTATAAATATTTGAGTACTTTCATTTGTTCTGGCACTAGCAAAAGCGTGTAACATTGCAAAGCTAGAGTTTGCTTTCTGGGAACGTAGAAAAATCTTGAAGTTACATATAAAATATATACTGGTAGCCCAGTTAACATAGTACAGCTGAAAAATATTTAGAGTACCAAAGGCTTAGCAGTTCGCATGGAAAGAAATTGTAAGTTGCCATTTCTGTGGCAAAAAGCTCCATAATGAAGGTAAAGAAAGGTGCTTTGGTTGTCGGCCTAAAGATTTATAATATACATCATTAGATAGCCCTACGTGTCTACTGTGCATGTTGGAAGGTATAAAAAGGTATTGTCACGTGGTAGTGACGGTGAAGAAAGCAGCAATACGGTGGAATACAAAACTACCTTTTATTGCGCGAACCTGTGCCCACAAAAACAGACTACACTTATAGCACAACGATAGCGGAGAACACAGTCGGCGATCGTCGGAAATGTGATGAGCAGGTCAAGCGCGTCTGCTTTTATACAGCACTCGTCGAATGTTCCAGACTAATCGTTCGGACCCGCGTGCCTTCCACAAAGTTCTACACCATTCGTGTCACGCGATGAAATCAGATAACACAAGGTTCGGTCAAGCAAAGGACCAGGCAGGATTCCGTAAAGGCTACTCAACAATAGACCATATTTACACTATAAATCAGGTGATAGAAAAATGTGCGGAATGTAACCAACCCTTATATATAGCTTTCATTGATTACGAGAAAGCGTTTGATTCTGTCGAATCATCAGCAGTCATGGAGGCCTTACGAAATCAGGGTGTGGACGAGCAGTATGTAAACATACTGATATATATCTATAGCGGCTCCACATCCACCAGAGTCCTTAATAAAGCAAGCAACAAAATCTGAATAGAGAAAGGCGTCAGGCATGGAAATACGATCTCTCCAATGCTATTCACAGCGTGTTTACAGGAGGTATTCAGACACCTGGATTGGGAAGAATTGGGGATAAAAGGCAATGGAGAATGCCTTAGTAACTTGCAATTCGCTGATGATATTGCCTTGCTTAGTAACTCAGGGGACCAATTGCAATGTATGCTCACTGATCTGGAGAGGTAAATCAGAGAAGTGGGCCAAAAAAATAATCTGCAGAAAACTAAAGTAATGTTTAACAGTCTCGGAAGAAAACAGCAATTTACAACAGGTAGCGAGGCACTGGAACTGGTAAGGGAATACATCTACTTAGGGCAGGTAGTGCGGAGGATCCGGATCATGAGAGAGAGAGAGAAGAAACTTTATTAATGAATGGCCAGCAGTTTCGTTGTGGTGGCCTCAGGTGGCGGCTCGAAGTCCTTGGACTCGGGCGGCATCTTTGGCTTGCCGGACGGCCCAGAGCTGGTCTGCCAACTCTGAACTTTTGAGAGCCGAATCCCAGCTGCGGCGACTCCGATGGAGCATGAGACGGAAATAATCAGAATAATATTAATCGGCTGGGTTGTTCTTGGCAGGCATTCTCAGAACATGAACAACAGGTTGCCATTATCCCTCAAGAGAAAAGTTCATAACAGCTGTGTCTTACCAGTACTCACGTACGGGGCAGAAACCTGGAGGCTTAGGAAAAGGGTTCTACTTAAATCGAGGACGACGCAACGAGCTATGGAAAGAAGAATGATGGGTGTAACGTTAGGGGATAAGAAAAGAGCAGAGTGGGTGAGGAAACAAACGCGAGTTTATGACATCTTAGTTGACATCAAGAAAAAGATATGGGCATGGGCAGGACATGTAATTAGGAGGGAAGATAACCGATGACCATGAAGGGTTACAGACTGGATTCCAAGAGAAGGGAAGCGTAGCAGGGGGCGACAGAAAGTTAGGTGGGCGGATGAGATTAAGAAGTTTGCAGGGAGGACATGACCACAAATAGTACATGACCGGGGTTGTTGGAGAAGCATGGGAGAGGCCTTTGCCCTGCAGTGGGCGTAAGCAGGCTGATGATGATGATGGTGTTTATCAAACGTGGACTATTCTCAGTTGTCATTTTCATCGGGACATTGTGTCCATCCTAAGACCACAAGGCTCGGAATTTGTTTTCCAAATGAAGAAAGTGAGATTATTGCGATAATAAAAGGATAGTGTTTGTTATGCTTTACTTGAAACTGTGAAGCAACTTTCCCTTTTCTTCAGTAATATTTAGGTAGTCGTACAAGGCTTCGGTTTCTTTACATTACCCATATTATGGCTTAAGATTTGTACGTTTAGTTTTTATTTTATTTCAAATGTATAGACTGCTTCTTGCCTTCTGTCCGATTGTGGGTATATGCCATATATTGAAATGATCGCAACAGCTGCGCGGCCACGTCGCTGAGACCAACCATGGTGGACGAGGACTGCTCCGGATTTTGCAATGGGGTGTGTGAAATGTTTTGTGATATTCTTATAGTACTTGTGGCCTCTACATCACTCTATTACTTATTTAGGCTTCCGATTTGCCAATATATATTGCGTCAACCATAGCCACGTCAGTTACACGTGAGAAGAAATCGATGTCCACATTAGGCCCGCCCGCAAGCCCAATAGCTCAGCCCAACCAGTTACCCAATATGCTGCCTAATCTGTGAACCAATCAAGCGCCATGCTCTGGACTGATCATCCTACCACCGAACTGAACAATGAACTTCGTTGCAAAACGCCCAATCAACCACCCAGAAATCCGCCTCGGAACCAGCGAATCGAGAAGCACGGCCCTCAGTGAATAAATGAACAGCTGTAGTTCAGAGGCACTGTGCCGGCCACTTGTTTCTACTTTCGGATGCGTATGCAGTACCAGCAAAACGCCTTAACTACAAGTTTACTAGCACCCTGTATTGAGAAAATGGCGTCCTGTACTGGAAGGAACCTTACTCCTCAGCCAACCTTTTTGAAATCTCCTTTATACGCAAGGTACGAAATAGAGCTTCAGGCATGCCGAAGTTAAAGATTCACTGTGGTTGTTACGCGCACAGGTGTGGCGCGTTAACGCAGGGAGAAAATATCAAGGACATGGAATACTTTATCGCAAGAACAATCACGTATTAGCTCGAGAAATCTATCAGGATATTGGCATCATTTCTAACGGGATAGTAATAGAAGCGAACATATTCATCCCTATTATCTTCGCCATCAACAGCAACTTCTACTGCGAAGACCGAGCCACCAAGTGTTCGAGACTAGGCTTCTCCTCATAAAGCCACTGGAACCGTAGATCCAACTCGAGCACTGGCCTAAGCAGTGGAAGGAACGCTAGTGTATAAAGAAGGGGCTCTGCTATTGGCGGGCGGCAGAAAATTTGAAAGAAAAAATGTTTGAAAAAACGCTCGCAGCGACAGTATTCCCTATGCAATGAGAAAAGTTCCCTTAAAGCGACATTAAATTCAGGCTTAACAACTTATAGCGCAGATGGCAACCGTAGCTATTTCGCCTGAGTTGTCCTTGGTGTCCGTGTTTGTTGGCTTTTCATCGTATCACAAATAAGAATAAGGCCACTCGACTAAACCCATTTTTTCTCGTTTATTACATAGCGAGGGTCTCAAATCCGGCAACATTTTTGCCTTCAGATAGCATGCGTGAGCTTATTGACCAGTTGCCTCCAACCCTCCCTCCCCCCGAAAAAAAATATCACGTTTTCGTGAAGGCTGCGGCAGAAAGGATATTCCACATCCACCGCCATCGTTTGTAAGTGGTGGCGCTGACTAACACTCCCAGGGTTCTACTAGGAAACATAAATACCCAAGAAAGTAGATGGGGAAATGGCGCCGCGGTAACTCAATTGGTGGAGCATCGCACGCCTAATGCGAAGGGTATGGGATCGTTCCCTACCTGCGGCAAGTTGTTTTTTCATCCACTTCCATGTTCCATTAATTTGTCGTTTCTTTATTTCATTTACAAGGCGCAAGTAATTTCCCCTATGTTTTCCTTGGTGTGACAGTTTGTTGGCTTCTTATGATATGGCTAATAAAAATTGGGGCCTTCATTTAACCCCCTTTCTTCTAATTTGTTACATAACGAGGGTCGCGAATCCAGCAACATTGATGCCTTCAGGTAGCATGTGTGTGTTTATTGACCGGTTGCCTTCACCGAAAACGATCACGTTCTCGTGATGCCTGCGGCACAAAGGATGTTCCACATCCTCCGCCATGGTTTGTGAGTGGTGACGCTGACTAACATTCCCAGGGTACTACTAAGAAACATAAATAGCCAAGAAAGTGGATGGGAAAACGGCGCCGCGGTAGCTCAATTGGTAGAGCATCACACGTGGAATGCGAAGGTTGTGGGAGCGTTCGCCCCCTGCAGCAAGTTGTTTTTTCATCCACTTTCATTTTCTATTATACTATCGTTTGGTTATTTCATTTATTAAGCTCATTTCCCCTATATTGTCCTTGGTGTCAGTGATTGTTGACTTCTTATGACATGAACAGTGGCTAAGGGGCTTTAGGCGACGCTTTTTTCTCTCAGTAAGTGCGCTCGCTTTCAGTCACCTCCAATATAGCCATGGAAACTGTGCCGTGAGTACACACCTAAGTGTTGTATACGTATACGTTTACCTGGCGGTTTGTTGGTAGCGCTCGATGCTGCGCGGGATATGGTCGCAGGCGAGCCACGAGAACAGTTCTACTCATTAAAACGTGTAAGTAAGTTCCAGTAGCTGCGGTCCGCAATTGTGAAAGAACCTATTTCACGATGACTGACCACGGGAATACGTTGGCAATGAACCACTATGGGAAAACAACGTATTGTCAATATCAACTCGAGTTCCTTCAAAGGCGTGTAGTGAAGTGAGACTCTGCTTTCACGTTTGTCGAAGACCGCGCAGCTGGATGGTGCCCGCCAACGGTTATAATTGATGCCTCACTCCGCCGCCCGCCTAATGGCGCGTACTCAGTGACCCACGTTGGCAAGATACTTGTTTAAGACTGCCACATAGCGACCATAATAATGGCACAGCTCACTAAAGCGTTGTCGTAAAAGGCGTTCATTGAAAAGCCGCACAGACCTATTGCATTTATTGAGCACCCTGCTAATGCGCCTGGTTGTAGTCCTTGAGGAACCCTTCTTACTTGCCCTGATTTCCAGTCAGCTCCAGATAAATTTGTTGAATATTTTTCGTCCTTGTACCGCTGCAATATCCTAATGGAGCAGAGCTAGTTAGTCAAGTCAGCGTCAAAGACACTCGGTGAAGAGCGGCACACACCTACTGCCATATACCCAGAGACCCAAAGTGCAACCAAAGAGGTTCATTAAATAGCAACAGAGTCCAAATGACGCGGAGCCAATACTTCAACTTGGGCTAGAAGAGTTTCTTGAATAGGTACACTTAGCCATTCACGCGTCTACAGTGACTCGCGGAAAAACGGTTCTTTGCAGTGTGGCAAGAATGCCCACTTTGCCACGTATACACTGACCCCAGTTGGTCCAATTGTTGATTTCGAACCCTGTCACCTCAGAGGCTCACGCATTACTCTTTCGATTACTGAGTGGCCAGTAAGCCATGTTGGCTTGAAAATGGTTAGATAAAAACATACAAACAGATATATAGGCCCGAAAAAGTGCGCGAAGTCATCACAGAATGCTAACGCATTAAAGATCTACCGAAAAACTCATCTCCCAATGTGTGCCGAAGCTATAGTGTAGTGAAACTTCTGAAGTAGTAGTTATATATCAGCTGCAGTGATAATTATGAAATTTCCGCTGCCTTGACTATATGCAATACACTTTCCCCGCTACTGGCCCATTTTGCTGCGGCAGGCGCTTGCCATGGGAAGCTGTAAGCATGAATGGCTGACGTCTACTCTGTGGCGGCCAGGCCGTGACGAAGAAAAAACGACGTCAGAGGAACGACGAAGGGGGTCCATACTAAGCAAAAACCTTTAGGATTTCGTATAGGACCCATATGATTGCATACAGGATCGATATGCTTTCAAACACGACCTATATGTTTTCATACAGGACCGATATGAATTCATAAAGAACTAATATAGGAACTACATAGGACCAACACGGCTGACATATAGAACCGATATGACTGAGCACAAACTCATATATGACTCGTATGCCTGAATATAGGACCCATACCTCTTAGTACATAGGACTGATATGCCCCACTAAGAGGCCCATATAGGATCTGTTTCGCTGGCTATTAGAGTAATATAGGACTCGCATGGGAGGTCTAGGACTGATATATACGTTTTTTTTTTTTGATCATGCACAATTTTCAAAAATCGCTCATGGCCGAAAGCGTAATCGTAGTCATGAAGCTGAATTATTAGAAGCGGCTGACGTTACTTGCGCGAGAAGTCTAAATGCATAATAGGCGAATTAACAAAGAATACATTAATTAAGTCTTAATTATTGCCATTCCGGCACAAATTGCCACTTAGAAATTGTAGCCCAGGAGTTCGCACGGCGTATCCTCATGCATAGACTGCTATAGATCGAAATTTGGGAAACCAAAGTAAGTTGGAAGCAGTTTGTGGTTTGTATCGCAGACCTGCATCTACCACCAAGAAATACTAAACAAAACTGCGCGCAAAGCAGGAGACACACGGTACGACTCGACGTCCGACGTGCGCTACTGCATCCTCCGGCACGTGGCCTATCGGCGATTCGGGGCGCACGGTAGGTGCGTGCGAACGAGCGAGCGGCACGTAAGCCCCGCCCACATCCGGCACCCCAGCTTATACGCTCGAGAAAAACTTCATATCCACGCCATGAAACGCAATATTTATCAAGAACTTTGCACTACACTGCTTCGCTTTACGCGAATACTATAAATAAAATTATGCTCCTCCGAGTGACAAAACACTTCACACCGGCACGTTGTACACTGACGCCTCCGCTGACAGCCAGCCGTAGGGCCGGTAGGCCTAGTTCGGCGGACACGGTGGCCGACGCCACTTGCGATCCAGCCCGAGCTCGTACAAGACCGCCGATTTTTGTGAAAACCGTTAATACTCTATACATAGGTCGTCCCTAATGAAATACAATTCGTTTACTCGACGCAGTCATTGCGAAGAGCAAACCCGCAAGCCAAGCGAGCAGCCTCGCTCGGGCGGTCGACCTGTGCTATGTGCATGCCAACTGCCCTCGCATCGCGGCTCCCAATCTCCCCAGAAGTTTAGTACTAGTGTACTAGGCGCTGCTTTGCAGGACAGGCACACGTTCCAGATAATGTTACTGAACTTGTCACTTTTTCGCGTCGGAAACCGATTGTAGCCTAGCCCGCAGGAAAAAACAGTGCGGCGAGAAACCGGCCCGCCGGAAGGGAACATCAGAGAAGGTCGCACGCCAGCCGCGTTGTCATTGGCTGCTGCCATATTACGGTGCTGTTGTCGGACGCGTCGGACGATGAAAACCGGCCCGGTTTGTCGCACTCCGGGCTTCCGATCCGGCACTTGCGCCAAGCAAAACCCTCTTCCGGCTGCCGTTACGGCGCGTTAGAGGGCGGATCTCACACCTAATCGGACCGTGTGCCTACCACCCAAAGAGACGCGTTCATTTGCTGGAATGCAGCACGTGACAGGAGCACTTGGGCTGCAAACATATCGAACGCGGCGGCAAACTTCTAGCACATATCACACAAATGTGGCAAATGCATGCTCCAGAGACATGCCGTTTTTTCGAGGAATCTCCGTGGGTCGCACGTTACATACAAAAGGCATGGACGGCATGAGCGCAATCCGCGCACGATAGACTCACCGACACGAAAGTAAGGTACATACGACATGGCTAGATGTAACCTAGGCGACACACTAGTGAGGTTAAGAGCCAAAGTAGATTTTCTTTTTTTCCTTTGCAACGGACACAGTTAAGCGCACAGAAACAACGCAGATGTTGCACTTCTTTACCTCTGAGATCGTGTCAGCAATTTCTGAGCTACATTTGTTGTAGTTGAGAGCAGGAACGTACCTAAAATGAAATCACGGCGCATGTAGGGGGTGCGCAGGTCACGGCTGCGGGAAACGTCATTTTTAAGGCAGGTGGCCGAAGTTCAAATCGTTCAAATGGCGCTGCAGGGACGGCTTAGTCAGACTAACTTACCCAGATTTTGAAGCCCGCGCATTAGCATTCTGCATGCAACGTAAGCGATTCAAAAGCAAGAACACGTCATGGAATTTCTTTCTTTGCTAAACTATAGCGTACCATATAGAGTGGTCGACAGTTCATTTTGTCTCGCAACATACGTACGTAGTTGCATATAAAAAGGCACAAAACATGCTGTAATGGTTATTGTAGGCATCACGGAGGACACAACGGCCGCATAAGTATATAGATTGCGCTGGCGGCGCTCGACTACGGCGTGAGATTTTGCGGCTGTGGACATGTTATTCCAGAGCTCCATGGCGGCGACAAAATAATGTTTCTTGCGCATGCTTCGAGCTTGCTTCAGTTTTTGATTTGCTGATTTTTTTATCCTCTAAATAATAATAGAGTACTTTTCTTTTTTTCTCTTTTTTTCGTGTGTGCGGGTGTGTTTCGCATATATTTGGCTTTGCAGAATAGCCAGAACGTCCTTTCACGCCTTATGCTTCAACATGCACAATCGGGTGGGACGTTAAGTCTTCATAACCTTTAAATAGTATATTGGAAGTGGCAAGACTGATACCTATTAGTGGTTTTACTGCGTGTACTTTGGTTTCGGGAATGCTGCGTTGGAAGTAAAGTGAAAGCGTGGCCGCGTGGTTGAACACGTGCGAACACGCGTCATACCTTAAGATTGTGCGCCACTGATTGTTTTTAAAACATTGGTGACAATTACTTTGCAGCATTTCGAGCGTTTTGGATAATGTGCGCATTGGTTTTTGCTATCAGGCACGTGTTCTGAACGCTTCGGTATTCAGACCGAGTTGTAGGAAACTTTCTTTTCAAAGTCGCCAAAAAAATTTATATACAGGAACCTTTCCGAGAAATGTGACGTCAATGCTGGTATTTTTCGCGTGCTTTTACTCTTTGCAGTGTCGGCCGTTTTTTGTCACGCCGCAGTTTCGCCGACGTCAACCGCCAACATTGACTCCTAAGGCTTTTGCCGTAATATCTGCTAACCGCTGCGACAGTCAGCGGGCAGCCGGAAGTTCCGGTCCGCAAGAAAACTAACGCGCTTCTGCCACATTTCGGACTACTGAGCGGAGCTTTCGAAGCTGTCCCAACAAAACCGAATGTAGAACAGTAGACCTAAGCTGTCGGAGGTTCTAAGGGACTGATTATCGAAAAGGCGGAATGCATCGCACGATAGCTCGTGCTCGCTGGTTGGCAGCACGGCGGCCTACAGTTAGGGTGCAACGACCGGAGCGGGCTGAGTTAGCACCTTCCCCAGAAGGAAAAGCGTTCGCTCACCTCCCATAAGGGTGTACGCTCTGAGACAACAGCAATACTGGGGGCAAACCTCCAGCGAATCTGGCCTCACCGGCGTTACGTATCCGAGCCTGCAGCCGCTGCCTTGCACGCTGAATGTGCCAGAATATGAATTGACCCTGAGGTGTTCACAACAGCAACAATTCGCGTCTAACACCAGTCGACGGTTAAGTGAGGAAATACGAGCGCCCAGGGGTTGCACGCGTTTGACGGGCCACTGACAGTGCCGACGCGCGTTAGAAGTACGTGCCAGCCACGCCAACGAGACGGCCGAAGCTCGCGAGGTCCGTCTCGGCCAAATACATGATTCGTATCGTTTGCGCCAGGAGCCGCACAAGGTCGAGAGGCCTTTGGAGGCGCAATCGGACAGCCACCTAACAAGCATGCGTGGCTGCCGGGATTTCTAAACAATAAAACGAGCGTATTCTGCATTGAAGGGATGGTCAAGGAGACCCGATGGGCACCATCGTAATTGCAAGTGCAATGCGATGCGATTAGGGCACGAATGAAACGAAAAATTAAGTAAGAAATCAAACTACCATAGACGTGTCATCAACATTTAGTCACTTAATCATTTTAACATCCATGCTCTTCGACCTAGTCTCGTTTAGCATCGACATTTGGTTGACACTTGCCTTTTTTTATAATCTTTCGGTCCGTGCAGATGTACTTATCTGGGATGTATGTGTTCGGATGTTGATGTTCAGAGTTTGTAAGAATCAGGCACTCAAGTTTTAATCTTAACCGCCGTGGCTGCTTAGTGCCTCTGGAAACGCTAAGCTGAGCGCGAGGTCGCGGCATCAAATCCTGACCACGGCGGCCGCATCTCGATGGGGACGAAATGGGAAAGCACCCGTGCACTTAGATTTAGGTGCAGGTTAAAAAACCCAAAGTGGTCAAAATTAATCCGGCGCCCCCCACTACGGCATGCCTCATGATCAGATTGTTGTTGTCGTACGTAGATAAGACTCCATTTTTATTAAACATTTAGTTTCAATCTTAAGTATTGTATTGAAAACAAATCCAGCGTGTATGTGTTCAGACGGCAGTGCTTATTGTTGCTTGTAACAACCGCGCATCCCGGTTTTATTCTTGAATCATTCAATTATAGGTGTTACATGGGCACGTACATATCCAGCTTTTCTAGACACGTACCAACTAGCGCCCCAAGCGGCCGCGGCAGGAAGTTAGCGCGTTTTCACTGAAATGAACGTATTTTTCGCGAATAATTAAAGCTTCAAGTCGATTATTGAAGAAGCCAGGTGACCGGCATGCTCTAGAAGGCGATCCACTAGAGCCAAATACAGTGATCACGCTGTGGCAAGCTACAATGTGGTTTCTGGAGCTGCTAAAGATTCTGCAATGGAAGCCTATGAAGACGACGAAAAATTGGTACTAGATTTGTGAGACAAAAACGGTAGCTGGGATAAAGCTACGGCTGATATCGTACTTGCCGCTACAGCGTGTGTAGTCCAGACTCATCCTTCGATTGATGACAATTTGAACTCTCTACAAATGGCTTAACACTGTTCCCAGAGTACCTCAGCGTATCAGTGCGGAAGTGTTGGAAGCCGTGGCCGAGTGGCTTAATCGTCCGCACCAATCATTGTGCGTCATCCTAGCAGCGCTTCGATACTGTGCTGCGTGATATCCTTTTCAACACCACATAGGACTGAGTTCCACAGTCTGACCGAAGATGGCAAAGACACAAAACTCAAGCTCTAGTTTTGCTTTCTTCAAGACCGCTCTTCAAATATCATAGTATTTTCACTTCGTACAACGTAGCAATAGGTTGCTCACTTGTTAAATCTTCGCTTTTATTCTGAGATTTTATTCCTTGGAATACACAAAAAGCACGCGCATGTCTGTATTGCGTTAAAGAAAAACAAAAACTGTCGTGCCTTGTAGCATGGAAGTGGTGTAGACAAAACCGATTAACACTCCATTATCATTCTCTCTTTCTGAAAGCAAAATACCACAAAATATTCAGTGCCTTTGCATCCTTTCCGGCGGTGATGTATAGATGGCCCCGTTATTGGCGAACTGTACCTCCGCCGCGAGGCTGTCCGGAATCGCACTATCCTCAAGATCGGCCAACGTATAGGGAGTGCTTAACGCCTGCTTCATCTTAGCCGCGGGTAGGTCCGGTATTGAACTACCCTCGGGAAAGGCCCACGTATGGGGAGTGCTTAACGCCTGCTTCACCTCCACAGCTGATCGGCGCGGTATTACACTATCTTCGGGACCGGCCCACGTTTGGGGAGTGCTTAACTTCTTCACCTCCGCCGCAGGTCAGCCCAGCATTCGACTATCTTCGGGATGTGCCTACATATGGAGAGTGCTTAACGGTAGATTCACCTGCACCGCGGGTAGACTCAGCATTGCATACCTTCGAGATCGGCCCACTTATGGGTAGTGCTTAAAGTCTGCTTCATCTCCGCAGTGGATCGGCCCAGCATTCGACTATCTTCGGAATAGGTCTACCTATGAAGAGCGCTTAACGCCAGACTCACCTCCAACTCGGGTAGACTCAGCATTGCATATCTTCGGGATCGGCTCACGTATGAGGACTGCTTAACGCTTGCTTCACCTCCAACGTGGGTCGGCCCTGTATTGCACTAACTTCGGGATCGGTCCAAGTATAGGGAGTGCTTAATGCCTGCTACACCTCCACCGCGGGTAGGCCAAGCATTGTACATCTTCGGGATTGGCCCCCGTAGAGGAAGTGCTTAACGCCTGCTTCACCTCCCGCTTGTCGGCCTGGTATTGCACTATCTTTGGGATTGGCCCACGCTTGAGAGATGCTTAACGCCTGAGTGAGTGAGTGTGTGAGTGAGTGAAATAACTTTAATATGTCCAGATAGTGCGCAGGGGAGACCCCGTGCAACCCGTCTAGTCCCACGTAGACACCGCCAAGCCGAGCTTGACGGCCCGATCGCGGTTACTCTGGACGACCCGGGTTTGGTCGTTGAGTTCGGGGCTGCCCAACGGCGCAGTCCACCTATCCTCGCTGAAGGACGAGCCGATGGCTTCGCACTCCCACAACACATGGTCCAATGTTGCCGTTAGTCCACAAGCAGGGCAATCCGCGCTGGGATACATTTCAGGGTCTATTGTATGAAGAACCGCAAGGTTAGGATACGCACGGGTTTGTAAAAGTCGAAGGGTCACCGCCCGCGCCCTGCATAAGGCGGGGTGCGGTAGGGGGAATTCCCGTCTTGACAGGTAGTAGTGTAAGGTAACCTCATGGAACGTGAGCAAGTGTTTCTCGCAGGGCAGGGGGACTGCGGGGCGGCGCGGTCAGTGAGTCCTCGCGCTACCTCGTACGCACCCTCGTTAGGGTTAGAAGGAGAGCCCTCCGTCGACCGCAAGTGAGCGGGAAACGAAGTGACAGAACGCGGAGATATACTTTTGGCCCTTTGGAGAATGTGGAGGGCCTGAGGGGAGACCATCCCGGTTGGGTAGGCATTAATGGCTGCCTTTGAATCGCAATATATTGCCTCTCTTCGATCATCAAGCACGGCCAGCGCAGTTGCAACCTGTTCGGCTACCACGGGCCTCGAAGTGCGTACCGTAGCGCAGCAAGTGAGCCTGGAATTGGGGTCGACGATGGAGATGGCGAGTGCATCTTGATGGGCATATGCCGCAGCATCCACGAAGCATGCATCAATGTGGTTCTCGCGGATCTGCTGGAGTAGAGCTGTACCCCTGGCCCGGCGTCTGCCGACGTTCTTTGCAGGGTGCATATTGCGGGGAATGGGCGCGATGTGCAGTTGAGACCTCATGTCGCTGGTAACCCGCATGTCGTCGGGGCACTGGTCGACAGGGTAGAGGCCCATCTAGTCGAGTATCTTGCGGCCCGCTGTGCAGCTGTGAGCGCTCTTCTGCATCGACTATTTCTTCGAGCGTGTTGTGGACTCCGAGCTTGAGCAGGTTTTCAGTATAGATGCTGACAGGTAAGCCGAGGGCAAGCTAAAAGACCTTTCTGATGAGAGAATTGAGCTTGTTCCTCTCTGAAACATGCCAATTATGCATGGCCGTCGAGTATGAAAGGTGGCAGAGAACAAAAGCATGTATAATGCGGATGAGATTCTCTTCCTTGATTCCCGGGTGCCTGTTGGCGATCCTCCGCATGAGGCCGAGAGCACTCTCCGTCTTTGCGATGATCTTTCTGAGTGTAGTGCCATTGGCTCCGTTAGACTCGATATGCATCCACAATATTCGTAGGGAGTCCACTCTGGCCACAGGGGAACCGTCACCAGTGAAAAGCCATATTTTGCTTTCGGGCGCCGGTTTCCAATCACGATGGCCACCGCCTCTGGCTCTTTTCTTGTAGAGAAGTAGTTCACCTCCACCGCTGATTGGCCCGGTTTTGCACTATCTTGGGGATCGGCCCACGTATGGGGAGTGCTTAACGCCTGCTTCACATACGCCGCGAGTCGGGGCGCCATTTCACCTACTTCGGGATCGGCCCACGTATGAGGACTGCTTAGCGGCTGCTTCACCTCCTCGGGGGGTCGGGCCCGTTTTGCACTATTTTCAGTATCGGCGAACGTATGAGGAGTGCTTAACGCTTGGTTCACCTCTATCACGGATCTGCCCTGTATTGCACTATCGTCGGGTTCGGCCCACGTATGGGGAGGGCTTAACGTCAGATTCACCTCAACCGCGGGTGGACTTAGCATTGCATATCTTCGGGATCCGCCCTCGTATGGGTAGTGCATAACGCCTGCTTCACCTCCACCGCGCGTCGGCCCGGCATTCGACTAACTTCAGCATCGGCCCACGTATGGGGAGGGCCCAACACCTGCTTAACCTCCACCGCGGATCGGTGCGGTATTGCACTATCGGTGGAATCGGCCCATGTATGGGGAGTGCTTAACGCCTGCTTCACCTTCATCGCGGGTCGGGCCGGTATTTCACTATTTTAAGGATCCCCCCACGTATGGGGAGTGCTTAACGCGTGCTTCAACTCCGCCGCGGATCGGGCCGGTATTGCACTATTTTCGGTATCGGCGCACGTAGAGGAGTGCTTAACGCCTGCTTCACGTTTGCCGCAGATTGGCAGCTCATTTCACTATATTGGGGATCGGCCCACGTATGCGGAGTTTTTGCTTACCACGCCAACGACACGAACATATCCTTCGACAGCAGCGGTATAGGGCTTCGCTGTAAAAAAGCAAGAAAAGCATCTGATTCGTCCATATCGCCGCCCCAGATTTTGTCACGATGGTACCATCACCGTCGGCACAGCTCTGTGAGCAGCTACCTAGCTGTTTACTTTCGTTATCTTCCTTTCCTCGGCAGCAGCTCATTTTCTTGAAGCCAGCCATTCTCTAAACCGCACCATCATTGCCTCATGCATCGCTTTTATGACCAAGCGGTGTTCGGACGACACACGTTCCCTGCTACATTCACATTAAAGCTTTGAACTGCTCTCCTACGAGAAAACAGCGTTAATGAAAAACGAAAGTGGAATGGCTGCCAGGAACATGGCCATGGCGCCATACTTAGACATCACAAAGGCTAGGTGTGGTTAGGTTGGCTTTGCAGAAGTTCGTTTTACACATCACTTACGCTTTCTAAGGACACTTAAATGGAAAATATTTGCTCATATAGCTCTTACAGAAGCATGCTTAATCAAAATGTCTTCGCTGAGCAAGATAATCTCGAGGACCGACTCCAAGCTACACGTTTTCTTTCGCCATGTAGGATAAGTAATCGAAAATAAAACAACGTTCCTGGGTTACTTACGCACACAACGACTTACTTCATATGTAGAAGTTACCAATATGAACACTCGGCTGATAAAATGATGTTACCAATATTGATATGGGTTTAGTATTTTATTTGGTGCAGTTACGTACAGCCGGCCCATTGATAGTGGCTTCTGATGACACGAATGTGAAAGCTTGGACATCTTTCCTTGGCACAAATGAAATTAATGAGCTCAAACGTGCGTGCCTATCCGTGCAATTCCGCCTTTACTGTAGATTCTCTTACAATGTATAAGAAGCACCTTAGCACTACCGTACATTACAGAAGGTGTGCAGTAACATTATGCGCGCTCCCAATTAGATTTCTCGAGCGTTCCGGTGTCATGCGTGATTTTCTGGCGTCAGTAGGAATAAAAAGTCGGGGAACGCTTAAGCTTTGTCTTTCAGAGTGGAACGCGATAGCCTTTAAAGGCCTCTGACTGCTTCTCACGCTTCCCGGCAATCGCAACTTCTGTAACCGTAATGCTTCATGGCAAACGCTGGGGTCGAATGCTATGCACGAACACCAGTGTTCTCGTAGATGTGGGGCATCTTGCGCGCGTCGATCCCGAAGTAGTGCGCAGCAGAACCAAAAATTACATCATTTTCAGGTTTCTGTTGTTTTGAACTTTTAATATTTGAGTCTAGGAAGATTAAGCATAAAAGGCATGCACGGTCGGTATTTTGTTTCGTGACGTTTCTTTGTGGGCTGTAAGTCTCGAAATAATGAGGAATAACTTCGTCGAGAATGAAAGACATAGTTTGAGCCACATTTGTGGTAGAATTGTGTGGCAACATAACCTGCATATATCGTATATCATCTAGCAAGGAATGGCACATACATATGCCTAAATATATACGGAAATTTACAGTCATTGACAAAGCCCCCGACGCCAACACTAGATTTTCCGAGACACGGGGCCATTAACGCTTTCGTGTTAAAACAGCTTCCCGGGGGAAACATTGCATATATTTCTCAGTATTTTACAGATAATGTATTTTACAGATAAAGCACAACGTACATGTACGTTGCAACGAAAAGTGAAATGAAAAAGGCGTGTGTGTGCGGCACATGTTTTGGCTGTTTAATGTTAAGACCTAAAGAAGAAAATACCGTGATTTTGGGACAATTCTGGCTTACATATGCGAAGTCATGTGAAATCCGAGCTCCGGCAGTGTGCTCGGGATGGAAGTAGCACCTGGACTGCAGGTCTACATTGACATAACAAATACTCGTTTAGTAAATAGCAGCAATCCGAAAGTACTTAGTCCTTGAATTTTTGGTATCTCTGTGCCGCTGTGCGGCCTTGGGGACCATTTTTACCACCTGCCATATAATTAAGCTAATATTTATACCATGAGCACACTTGTGTTTTGTTTTCTTTTTTGGGTGAGTTTCCTTTAGTGTCTCAGTACTGTTCCGAAGTTATCACTTAGCTTAAGACGCGTCTGCATGTTTTTCAGATATCCAGAATGTTGTCACGGCTTCAATAGTGAAAGAGAGTTACTATCTAAACAAATTGCGCGAGAGAAGCGAATACTGGCGCATAGGTTATTGCTCACATTTGAGCGCGCACAGACTCGCTGCAGTGTGCGACCATTTAAATCTGATGAACCGATGCCTTGATCCGCAGATCTGATTCCGGCGGAGGACAACCTTGCGCGCAACCATTGATGTGCCTTAGGTGTTTCTTTTTTCAACGAAAGTTGGCTAACGCTGAGTTAGATTGGTGACTCACTCTTTGGGAACGGCTTTCCTATTCCCATAACTACAACGTGACAGTCCGAATGTGCTACATACTCATTGTGTGAATACTGGACGATGGACTAGAATTTCTGTTGCATGTGCGTTTACTCATGAAATGAAATAATTTATTAGTCACAACTGACTTTTTCCTTCTAAGAGGTTGCAAATAACATCAACCCGGACACATAGAAGGTCTCAGGAATAAAGAAAATTTACACGCCTATTAGTGCGCTTTCACCTGATGGCAAGGAAGGAAATTTTAATAAAATATACTTAGGATACCTAAAAGCCTGTCCACATGAAAACGTTCATTCGAGTTCTCCCTTTGCAAGCTGACTTCGACCAGTAGGTGCTTCGCATCGTGTGTCTTTGACCTATGTCCAACCGTAGAACAAGGAGTTATTCTGAATGTTCGATATAAGGAAGGAGGGTTACCATCCTTTCACTCCGGTTCATAACCAGGCAAAAGACGAAAGTTCTGCGTGAGTAGCGTCAAAGTTCAAACCTATGTGATGCGGTAACTCATCTATCCTCTATCGCTGTCATTTTATTTATTTATTTATTTATTTTATTTACACAATACTGCTGACAACAAGTCCGAACAGGGTTAGCAAAATACAAAAGATTATATACAAAGAAGAGCAAGATAAGACATGGATACGAAATTTAGATTTTAAATTGACGCATTATGAATCCGGAAAGGGCTGCCCGAGACTAGTGCTGCAAGGATTCTTTCATGTTGCACTTCGTCATGTGACAGATGAGGCAGGACACCCACAAAAGAAAGTGGAACATGCTAAACGAAAGCACAGATTATAGAAGACCGAAAGGCAAGGACTTTAACCATGTATGTGTCCGATTGCCTACAGCACACTTCGGGAGGAGAAAACATTTAATAGTATTTTAGCGATAAGTGCGAGAAAAATGCGGTAAGCCGTACGTCGAACCTCTGTGAGGTCCTGGATCTATGGTTTATACCACGTTCCCCACATTTCAAAGTGTTGTTCAGGAGCTCACTCGACATATGTCCTGTCTTTTTGAGGAGTGAAGTGTAACCGACGCTCGGTCTGCAGCAGGCCACCATTCATGTATATATATATATATATATTTGTATAATCTCCTGAATTGTTCGGCAGGTCCGGTACATAGGTAGTTGGAGAAGCGAATGGGCAGACTTACGAAGGAGGAGGAATAAGCTTTTATTTTGGCAACAGCATTCCGGGGTAAGCCCCGGTTCTACTCTCGGTGGGAGGTCTCCTCATTCCAGGAACCCTGTGGCCTTCGCTGCTTCCTTGACCCTGGCGACGAGACGTCGTTGTTGTTCCAGGTCCTGGGAGACGAGCTTGGCTTCCCACGTTTCTATGAGGTCTTCGCTTTGTCTGGCGTTGCAACAATCTCTCGGTGAAGGCAATGCGTCTTTGTCTAGATGCCATGGACATTCGAGGATCAGGTGCGCTAAGGTGTCCGGTACGCCGCACATTGGGCAGTGGTATCCTTGTAGCGTTGGGTACAGTCTATGCATGATGATTCCGTGGATATGAGTATTACTTTGCAGTCTTCTGAGTGTAGTGCTTTCTTCTTTGTTGAGCTTTGGGTGAGGTGGTGGGTACACCCTGCGCTCCAGCTTGTGATGTTGACGGATCCCTGAGTACGTAATGCGTACGGCCTCTGCCTCCGCTGGCGCAGACCGGGCCTCTCGAGAGTAGGAAGGGTTGGCCCGCCAGGTGTGGCCTCGGGCCGCGGCGTGTGCCGCTTCATTCCCCTCCAGCCCCTCGTGCCCAGGAACCCATGTCACGCAGGGATCGGAGTACTGCGCTGCTTCAATAGCTTCAGTGCTTCTGTTGACACGCTACTCTTAGCATAGTTTCTGACGGCTGCTTGAGAATCGGAGAAGATGACAGCTGCGTCCATGCACGTGGTAGTCGCTAGGGCGATCGCCGTCTCTTCTACAGTCTCGGGGTTTTGCGCACGGACAGTGGCAGACGCTAGCTCTCTGCCCTGACAATATACGACACTCTGGGCGTAAGCGTTTCTTTGCGGGTGTTTGGCTGCGTCGGTGTATCTGGCACCCGGATCTTGCCTGTGTCTTCGCCGTAGAGCATCCACTCGGGCTTGTCTTCGTGCAATTGGGGCTATGCACAGGGATTCGCGGAGGTTTGAAGGTATTCTTTCTTTTCGGTCCGTGGTGGCTATAAAGGCTTCACCGTAGTTCAGCCATTGCAGCACTGATCTTCCGGTGGGCGTGAGCTTCAGTCGTTCTAAGTGACTGGCATGATTACTAGTTTGACGTTTCGGTCGTGTTTTTCATACGAAGGCCGTGCCATGGACGAAACATGCAATTTTCCTAAGAGCGCACCTTCGTTCGGTCGAATATATATATATATATATATATATATATATTGTTACGAAGCGTTGCGAAGAAATGGTTTTATTTACATGCGATGGATGATGATCGTAGCGTGATAGTAGCGCAGCTCGGCCTCTTCAACTCTTCTTCGTCTTCTCTTCTCTCTTCTTGTCCGCGCCTTTCGTATCCGTTACATTTCCCCGCAAGCAGACAAAGCCCGTGGGGTGAGTCAGGATGCACAAGCAGGGTAGAAAGGCGTAAGGACAGCAATATGAGTCAGCTGAGTTCTGCTTGATCACCGACCGTTGCACAGTAGGCGAGCTATGACGTAAGTGAGTTAGCTCAGGTGGTCCACAACTACAAATGGCCCTGAATATTGTGACAAGAACATGCGGCGCAATCCGCGCTTGCGTTGCGGTGTCCAAAGAAGGACGAAGTCACCTTTCTTGAACGATACTTGTACGTGACGGTCGTCGTATCGCTCTTTCGAACGACTTTGCGAGGCCAGAGCACGAAGACGAGCTATTCGACGTGCTTCTTCGGTGAGACACAGTCTTCGATACAGAATCGTCACTGTGGAAAACGAAGAGTAAGAAAGTGTCGAGAGGGCTTCGTGGTAACCTTGCACAGAGGAGATAAAATGGGCTATAGTTCGTGGTTTCGTGTTTCGCCGTGTTGTATGCGTAAGTGATGAAGGGCAGCACGTCGTCCCAGTTCTTATTATTGGAGGAGACGTACATGGCAAGCATGTTGGTCAGCGTTCTTTTCGTCCTTTCAACGAGGCCATTGGTCTGTGGATGATACGGCGTGGAATGACGGAACTGTGAAGTGAACAAACGAAGTAACTCTTCAATGGCATCAGCCGTGAACTGGCGACCACGGTCGCTGATGGTGACACGTGGTGGGCCATGACGAAAGGCCACGAAACGCAATAGGCAGACCGCCACGCAAGCGGCGGTGGAAGGCGGTATGGCTGCAGTTTCTGCATACCGTGTAAGATGGTCTACGCAGACAATTATCCAACGGTTTTTGTTGTTAGATAACGGGAATGGACCCAAAAGGTCAATGCCTACTTGCTCGAACAGCGTGTTGGGCGGTGTCAATGGCAGAAGGGGACCCGGGGCGCGGTGGTCGGTCGCTTGTGACGTTGGCACGTTTCACAACTAGCGACATAGCGCTTGGTTGTTTCGTACATCTTGGGCCAGTAAAAGCGCTCCTGCGTGCGGTGCAGCGTTCGTACGAAACCAAATGGCCCGATGTCACATCGTCATGCATGGTGCGTAGAACGTCGGAGCGAAGGCTGTCCGGGACAACAAGCAGAAAATGCGCTCCATGCCCGGAATAATTACTTTTGTAGAGTAATTTATCACGGACAGTAAAGCGACCGCTGCCTTGAGAAGTACGGGCAGCGACAAAAAGCGGATCGAGGGTAACATCACTCTCTTGTTCTCGCTGAAAGTCTGCCGCGTCAGGGAACCTAGAAATAAGAGCAGCGAGACAGTTGTCAAAATTCTCAGCATCGCAGTCTGTAGCCGCAAGAGGAATCCGAGAGAGGCCGTCTGCGTCAGCGTGACGACGGCCACTCTTGTACGACCCCACTAAGTCGTGTTCCTGGAGGCGCAGCGTCAAACGTGCGAGGCGACCAGAGGGATCACGCAAACCGACCAGCCAGCATAAAGAATGATTGTCGGTGATAATCTTGAATGGTCTAGCGTAAGTATAACACCGAAACTTCTGTATGGCGAAAACAGCTGCCAGGCATTCCTTTTCCGTGACCGTATAATTGCGTTCAGATTTTCTCAGGCAACGGCTGGGATATGCGACATGTTCTCCGCACTGTGACGTTGTACAAGCACCGCTCCTATCCCAATTCCGCTAGCATCAGTGTGAACTTCAGTCGGGCAAGATGGGTCGAAGTGACGCAAGAGCGGTGCTGACGTTAGTATAAACTTCAGTTGAGAGAATGATGCGTCACACTCTAATGTCCAATTGAAGGATGCATGTTGTCGCAAAATACTTGTCAACGGGTAAACGATGTCGGAAAACCTGGGAACAAAACGACGAAAATATGAATATAGGCCAATGAATGAGCGAAGTTCTCGTGCTGATTGTGGTGGCTTGAAGGAGTTCACCGCTTCAATCTTACGAGGATCGGGTCTGACGCCATCCTTGTCAACTAAGTGTCCCAGGACCAGTGTTTGACGTTCGCCAAAGCGACATTTTTTTTCGCTTAGAACTAGTCCAGCTTTCTCGACGCAGTCGAGAACAAGGCTGAGGCGTTCATTATGTTCTTCAAATGTGCGGCCAAAGATTACAACATCATCGAGGTAACACATGCATAACTCCCACTTCAGACCACGTAGTACTGTATCCATGAATCTTTCGAAGGTGGCAGGAGCATTGCAAAGGCCGAAAGGCATAACATTAAATTCGAATAGGCCATCTGGAGTCACGAAAGCGGTCTTTTCCTTGTCGGCAGGGTTCATAGGTATTTTTCAATACCCCGATCGCAAATCAAGTGTTGAGAAGTAAGAAGCAGCGTGTAAGCAATCAATGACGTCATCTATTCGCGGTAGTGGATAGACATCCTTCTTCGTCACTGCGTTTAGATATCTGTAATGCACGCAGAATCTCCAGGAGCCATCTTTTTTTCGGACCAGGATTACTGGGGCTGCCCATGGACTAGACTCTTGAACGACATCTTTGTCCATCATCTCCTTGACTTGTTCTGCAATTACTTTTCGCTCGGAGGATGACACTCGGTAGGGCTTCTGGCAGATGGGGCGTGCGGAGCCGGTATCTATTCTGTAACGAGCGTGGTACGACGGTAAATGAAGGGGTGCATCTCCATGCGTGAAGTCGAATGCAACCTCATGCCTGGCAAGGACATGTACCAGTGCTTGCCGTTCCGACGTACCGAGAGCCTTGCTGATCATGCGAAGCATTAGCTCTTCAAAATGGCCATTATCGCAAGGAGAGCAAGCTGTAGAGACATCCGTAGTTAGGGCCGCCATTGAGTTACATGCGGCTTCATCGAAGAGAGCGATTTTCATACCGCGAGGAAGGACAACTGGCGTGGCGGAACATTTCAGCGCCCAGAATGTGGCGACTTCTTTCGTCATGCACGCGACAGAGCAGGGCACAAGCATATCTTTTTTAGCACAATTTATACGGAGAGGCCTAACTACAAGGTCAATACAATCAGCGCCAACAGCAGTTACAGAAACACGAACGGGCGTCAGGCACCGCGATGGCGCAATCACTTCATCAAGAACACTGAGTGTGTCTGTGTCCCTGTTTTCGCCACGCGAGTTTTGTTCGCAATCTGCTGATATAATTAACTTGTTCAATGATATTTCGTCACAACCACAGTCCACGGAAGCGCCGCACTGTTCAAGAAAATCAATACCAAGAATAACATCGTGCCAACATCGAGAAAGAACAAGGAATTCCGACACAAAAACTTTCCCAGTCAACAAAACACTCACAGCACAAACACCAAGTGGTTGAAGCCACCCGCTGCCCACTCCACGAAAGGTAATACCGTCGTTCCAAGAAAACATAACTTTGTGGCCTAGACGGTTTTTGAAAGCGAGGCTCATCGCAGACAAAGTCGCCCCAGTATCAACTAACGCTATGGTCGGTATTCCGTCAATCGAGACATTCACTTTGTTTTTGAGCATCACAACAGGCAGAGGTATTTCTGGCAAAGACCGTCCGGCGACCACACCTTCATTGGCCGCGGATGCTAGTTTCCCGGCGGCGGTGACGAAGAACGGCGCCGAGGGGACGGAGAGGGACGGGAACAATTATTTGGTTGCGTCAAACTCCACTCAGAACTTGTGAATCGCTGCGTCTGGTCTCGTGTGGGAAGTTGTCCATCGGAAGGGAATCGGTCGTCCGCAAGTCATATGAAGTACGGGTTCTGGGTGGCGCGAACATCGGTGGTGTCCTTCGTGATTGACGGCCTTGGCGACAATACCGTGCTATATAGCCTGTGGAACCGCAGTTGTAGCACTCGGGAGGGTCGCGTTTCACAGCATCTTCCTCGAAACGGATGCTAGGCTTCGGCGGGCGGCGAGAAGGTTCGTTGTCATGTGGATAACGTGTCTCTGCGCCTCGCTGAAATCCGTTATATCGTTCATAAGTCACGTCGTGGTAGTAGGGTCGGTGCTCTTCTTGTTGCGGCCTGACAGAAGTCACAGGGCCTCGGGGGTAAAAACGCGGCTGCTCTCCTTGTGGCCGAGCGTCATGAGTAGCGCCTCTGTCTTAGAGACGTGGCTGCTGTCGGGGCGCGAGTTCATAATCCTTGGTGCCCCTCGCCGCAGGATACGGGGAGAAGGATGCCACGTTTGGCTCGAAATCTGGTGGTAGGCGGAAGCTATGAGTGCCTGAATGTGTCACTTGCCCATGCAGGCTGAGCTCTTCCCGAACTATTTGTCGGACCATGGATGCAAGATCGAGGGGCTGGTTGCTCTCCACGCTTGCATCTGTCGTTGCATTAGCTAGCCTGCCAACTTCGGTGTTTTACGCCTCGTTTTCATCTGCTCGAAAGTGCGACAGTGCCGAATGATGTCAGTGACGGAAGCCAGGTTGTCTTTCGCGATGAGGAAATTATAAACGTCTTCAGCAGTTCCTTTCGGGATGTGCCCGACTTTATCTTCCTCAGGCATTCCAGAGTCCGCCATCCTACACAGTTTTATTACCGCCTCAGTGTAGGTCGTGCAGGTTTCGCCTGGCACTTGCGCACGTTGCAGTAGCGTCTGTTCTGCCCTTTTCTTTTTCGTCACGGAGTCGCCGAATCGCTCTTTGATTTCGGAAACAAATCTACCCCCTGTTGTGAACGTTTCCTCATTATTGTCGAACCACAGGAACGCAGTATCCGTAAGAAAGAACACGACATTCGAAAGCTGAGAAGCGCTGTTCTACTTGTTCGCGGCACTCACCCGGTAATAATGGATACGCTATTCCTCGACGTCTTCGTCCAATCTTCCGGCGAAGGCACGAGCATCTCTCAGTTGTAGAACGGAACTTCTCGGTGCAGCTGTTGGAATGGGCCGTTGTTCGTCTGCGTCGTGGGACATATTCAACTCCGGTAGATTCGGTGGGAGTCCAGCAATGCGACGGCTCCGTCGAAGAAGTTCTGGTTCAGCCTCCGTCTTAGGGTGTCGATTACCCCGCACCTTCCGCCGCAACTGTTACGAAGAGTTGCGAAGAAATGGTTTTATTTACAGGTGATGGATGATGATCGTAGCGTTATAGTAGCGCAGCTCGGCCTCTGCAACTCTTCGTCCTCTTCGTCTTCTCATCTTTCCTCTTGTCCGTAACTTTCGTATCTGTTACGATACATAGATATATATATATATATATATATATCATAAGACGCCAACAAACGACACGCAGGAAAACATGGGAAATTACTTCTACTTCCTAATTGAATCAAACCAATGATAACCTAATGGAAGTGAAAGTGGATGAAAAATTGTATTGCTTCAGATGGGGAATGCTCCCACGTTTTCGCATTGCGCGGGCGATGCTCTACCAATGGAGCTACCACGGCGCCGTTTTCCCATCTACTATCTCGGGTATTTATGTTTTTCTACTAGAACTAACGCAGGGAGTGTTAGCCCGCGCCACCACTTACAAACACTGATGGCAGAAGGGGTACTTTCTTTCGACCGCAGGCATCTCCAGCACGTGGTCTTCTTGGGGTGAAGGCAAATGGTCAGTAAAACCACATATGTTACCTGAAGGCATCGTTGTTGCCGGGTTCGCGATCCTTGTTATATAATCAACGAGAAGAAAGGGGGTCAACCAAGGGGCTAAATGTTTATATACATATCATAAGAAGCCAACAATGACACCAAGGAAAATATAGGGAAAATTACTTGTACTTACAAATTGAATTAAACAAATAAATTAACATAAATGAAAGAGGGTCGAAAAACAACTTGCTGCATGTGGTGAACGATCGCACGTTTTCGCATTACGCGTGCGATGCTTTACCAATTGAGTTACCGCGGCGCCGCTTTCCCTTCTACTTTGTTGGGTATTTATGTTTTTGTACTAGAACTAACCCTGGGAGTGTTAGCCAGCACCACTACTCACAAGCCTTGGTGGCCGATGTGGAACATAATTTCTACTGCACACGTCTTTTTGGGTGAACTGTCAATAAACCCACATGCATTCCAAAAACAAAGAGAGTTCAGGGAAATCTCTTTGAGGGAGTATCTTCTTGTCCCATATTTCACTCGCTTTTCGAGAGCAGATGGACTCTCTTTGAGAGAGAGTAGATTAACTCCCCATGACAGTTTTATTACTCCACTGCAAGGGAATGCTAATACTCTTCCGCAGAGTGGTAATTATTTCCCCAGTAGGGTCATAGTACTACACCAGACTAAGTGCTTCTACTCCTTTAAAGCGAGTGCCTCTACTCCTCCAAACCGAGTCTTTTTACTCCGCCAAACAGAGTGCATATATTCCTAACAGAGAGACTGTATTCCTTCACAACAGGGCGCAAGTACTCTTCTCAATAGTGTGAAAGCGCGCACGATGTAGCACCATGGTCAACTTAGAAGGGATTCGTAATACTTGCATGTGGGGAATATTTGATTCCTTCATAAGCAGCTCCTGCACTTATGCTTGGTCAATTGAATGCAATCTGTAATCTCCGAGTTACTGAAATGAAATATTTTCTCTCTTTAAAGGTCAAAATTTTTATTGATGAGCAACAAGACAAACAATAATAATTTGAGAAATATACTGACACAAATAAGATCAGATTAGAAATGTTACAACTTAGGTGTTGCATCATATAATGAGTCTCACTCATCCAAGGGCTTTTTTTTATCTACAGAGCGTCACAAATGAGAGGCAGACATTTTATTCTTTTTGCAAATGCTGCATTATTAGATGGTACCAGGTTCCCACCCAAAATTTGTTTGTGGCTGCAGTTTGCGGAAATGAATGGGAAATCTGGTCACCCTGGGTTTTAGAGATTGTAGTTTGAAGTTAGAAGGCTCTATGACAACCGCCCCTCTTTTAATGCCAAAGTCATTGTGCATTGTAATGTCTCTTCACCTAAAATAAACAATTAGGCTTAGATAGCTCTAGTGAGTCGTGTTCGGAGCTTCCACTTAGTACCGAGCATTACGAGGACTCGTACAAATCTCTGGTGGTCTCACTAGCTTGAAAGTAGCTCCACAAAGATGCTTTGCCCCTTGCACCACTGTGGTTTCCTGCACGCATAGTGCCGGACATAACGTGTCGTATGTGACCTCTACTGCAAGAAACGTCAAGCTTCAAATAGACAGTTTGTGTGAGATTGTCTATCTTCAACTTAAATATACAGACATACAACAGAAAATATCAAATGAAATGCTGATGTTGGAATACCTGAAGGTTTCATAAATATTATTCCTAAAAATGGAGACTACTGATGTTTTCCTGAAAAAGAAGGTTGGCTTGGAAATAGTCAAGACACATCGGTATAAGAATGCGCTTATCTAAATGTTTTCCGTATAGATTAGTGTGAACATTATAAATGTGTGAGCAGGTGCTCGTGAAAAGTGTTACAGGTATGTAGCTGAGTGTTGGTGAAAGTGAGTCGACAAGTGCGAACGAGTGCACACAAAAAATATTTGTTACCAAGCGCAAGTTCCTCACAATCATAAGAACTAAGCAATGGTGTCAGAGAAATTTTCCGAAGTTTGTCTGCTGTGAACACTGCGGGGCTGTGAAAGGCCGCAGCAGCAGTGCTGCATCCTGAAGATATTCCAAGCGCAATGGTATTGCAAGTCAGTTCTCCGAAAATTCGTGAACTAGAGGAAGCTTTGTTAAAGTAAAAAATTGTCATGCTTCAAACAGTAGCATGAAGTAACAGATGGCATTTTTAGCCTTGTGCTGCTGTATGGTGGAGGACATTTTTTTTACTTGCACGAGGATGTCACACACGAGGATGTCAAAGAAAAAAACACCAGCCCTGGCCATAAAAATTATTTTACCCGAGGGCTGAGGAGGTTTTGACCTGACAGCACCAGATGACCTCTCGCTAGATAGCTGCAAGGGAAAACGGAATTGTCGGTAATTTAGTTTTTTTTTTGTTTAACTAAAGCGCTGAAACCTCCGCAGACGACTCTTGACTTCTCGTGGTGGTTTAAAATATTTCTGTGTAAAAGTTATTATTAAAATGAATAATGGGGTTGTGCCAAAACCACTTTCCGATTATAAGGCACGCCGTAGTGGAGGACTCCAGACATTTCGACCACCTGCGGTTCTTTAACCTGCAACTCAATCTAAGAGCACGGGTATTTTCGAATTTTGCCCCCAGAAAGGTTATCATGGTGCTCTAAGAAGAAAGCGTTGTTGTATCACGATTCTATTCTTTGTACAGTGCGAACACAAATTAAACAAAAATCTCGTTTTAGAGAACTTTGACTGCGAAGGAATGATTGTAGGAAAAATAAGTAAGCTAATTTCAAATTCTTGAGGTACTTAGGTACTGTTGATTTCCAGTAAAAATGCTTAGCTACGTTTTCACGACAACCTTCAGCCACAGTGCGCTCTCAACCACCGCTTTTTTCCTTTGAAATATTCGTCATTGCTTCGATATCGTGATTGATAAGATGCATGCGAGGTACGTTTTGGCTCTTTCGTTGATGTTGAAAATCTTTGTTTTATTCCTGAAACTGACCTGATGTCAGTAACGAAGCTGTCTTAGATTCAAGCCGTTCGTAGTATAACATTCTGATATGCTCGCAACTTGCAAAAAGATTTAGTAACGATAGTCTTATTCTGACGGAACCTTCGTCAGTTTCAAATGTCAATTTCTTTATCTTCATCGAAGTTATTTTTTTTATTTGTGCTTGCTTAGTCACAGCTTTAAAATTCTTTTACTTTTAAGTGCAAAACGCCTTCGCTTGATCAAACGCGATGGTGAACGGGGCGAAATTTTTAGGTATATTGAAGATAATTTTTTACAATGACGGACTTTTAAAATCCTAAACAAAAACTTCCTTTGAGAAGCTAGAAATAAATGGGCTAAATGCAGTTAGATATACATATAACTGTGAGATAGTGAAAGCTGATAACAAATCCTCTTAACATATCGCCGGAAATTACCTATAAATAAAATTTCGGCTAAATTAACCTTAATCTCCCGAATTAAACTCACTTAATCACGTTAACGTGATTAAGAAAGCAATAATTCAAGATTAAGCAATAACACCAAATGAATCAGTGTGCCCAACCTGTTCACTAGCAGAAAGAGAAAATAAAGATTCGAGGAGAAGCTAAGAACATAAATATTCGACGACTCAGTGCGAACAGCGACTTCTAAAAGAAGGTATCAGAACCTCTGACGTGTGTTTTCTTTAATTTGGTACAGTTACATTACCTTGGTTAAAGATTGCACGAGTGTGACGTGTGGGGTGCTTGAGCGGGGCGAGTGGACGAGGAAGAAAAGGAAAAGCGCACGGCGGACGCAGCGCGAGGAGAGCGCGCGCTACGGTTTACAATTGGACGGCTCGGCAGAACGGTCACAGGACCTCGACGGCCAGGTGGGACCTCTTCCAGAAGCAAGCGAGACGGCTGCCGTCCCGTCTTGATCGCACAGCCAGGCAGCTCAAGCACGAGTGGCTAACGGTCCGCATTGGTGGCCGTGTCTGCGGTACCGCCTGAGAGCCGCCGCCGAAAGCGAACACTGCTCCAGTTTGCGTGCCCGACAGCAGTGCTTCTGGCCCTGTTACGCTAGCAGGAAACCACGGAGCTCGCCGCCAACAGGCCTGTCACGCTCCTCTAGCCCACACCGGCGAGCGTCTTCTTCGACCTCTTTCCCGGTGCCGGGGCGTGGCAGCTCCACTAAACGACATGGCTGCGGGCATTAGGAGCACCGCCAGGACACCACCGTCGCTCTGCGCGCAAGTTAGTCGCCCGTCGGGCGAAAGCGGCGGACACTTCACGAGAGCGAAATTTGCCGCGTAGGCATGGACGACTAAAATAGTACCGCAAAGCCTGCTCTAGAATTCGAGAGGTGGGTCTGAAAGCGACAGCGTAAAGGAATGGGTGGAGGTGGACCGTGTGAGATTGCGAGATGAAAAAAATAGAGGAGCGAAATTTAGCGAAAGAACAAATCGACCTGCAGCAGAAACGGCTATAGCAAGAGCAGAAAGTTCTCGAATGTAAGCGCAAACTTTAGGAGAGTGGCGATAACGCACCGGCTTCGAAGGCCGCCGCGAAGGCTAGCTCGAGTGCGCCCGTGAGGAAAACCGTATCGACCAATCCTCACCATTTATCGATTCCAGAGATGACCTAGGTGCTTATCTGCAACGTGCCAGGAATGACTGGGAGAGAACTTGGAGCTCTCACTGAGTCTTTGCATGACCGGAGAAACCCTAACAGTCATTGGTCCTCTTGGTTCATGTGCTACTCTGGACTATGACCAGGTCAAGACGGCACTCTCGTGGGATTCTCGCTACACGGCAGTGTGATTCCGCGAAAAGTTTAGCCATGCCAGGCCTGAAGACAACGACACTGATATGCAGTACGCCACCAGACTGGCCGGCAATTTCCATTATTGGGTTGAATTCAAAAAGGCGGAAAAAAGGTATTACAGCGTTAGGGACATGATTATTAAGTAACAATCCGTCAAGAGCTGCTCTTCGGCACTACGAGTGTTCTTGAAGGACAGAAGCTGCCGAACGCTGAAGGGCTGCTCCCCTCCTGCCGAACGCTGAAGGGCTGCCAGGAGGGGAGTGCCAAGAAAACGGTTGCGTCCGCATCAAAGACAAAGTCGGCCAAGAAGACGACTCGAGGTCGCGAGCGTTGCTTCCTGTGTGACAAAGCGCGACACAGGGCGGCGGAGTGCTCGTCGCGGACAAAAAAGTTTCCCCGCACATGAGCAGATGAGTGCCAAGATCGGCCACAACGGCGATATTTGACCAACCTGCAACGTGGAGAGGAGGGAAGCCTCCTGCATGGTGAAACTGAACAAACTGGACAATAAAATGCCAGATGAAGGTTACCTCGTTCTTAAAGAGGGGGGAAGAATACCGGTTGACAGGGCAATAGTTAGTTCATCATCATCATCGGCCTGCTTACGCCCACTGCAGGGCAAAGGCCTCTCCCATACTTTTCCAACTACCCGGTCATGTACTAATTGTGGCCATGTTGTCCCTGCAAACTTCTTAATTTCGTCCGCCCACCTAACTTACTGTCGCTCCCTGCAATGCTTCCCTTTCTTTGGAATCCAGTCCATAACCCTTAATGACCATCGGTTATCTTCCCTCCTCATTACATGTCCTGCCCATGCCCTTTTCTTTTTCTTGATTTCAACTAAGATGTCATTAGGTCGCGTTTATTCCCTTACCCAATCTGCTCTTTTCTTATCCCTTAATGCTACACCCATGATTCTTCTTTCCATAGCAAGTTGCGTCGTCCTCAATTTAAGCAGAATCCATTTCCTAAGCCTCCAGGTGTCTGCCCCGTACGTGAGTACTAGTAAGACACAGCTGTCACACACTTTTCTCTTGGGGGATAATGGCAACCTTTTTTCAACCTTATGGCAACCTTATTCTTCTGATTATTTCAGTCTCATGATCCGGATCCGCGGTCACTAACTGCTCAAAGTAGATGTATTCCCTTACCACTTCCAGTCCCTCACTTCCTATCGTAAACTGCTGTTCTCTTCCAAAACTGTTAAATATTACTTTAGTTTTCTGCAGATTAATTTTGAGACCCACCTTTCTGCTTTGCCTCTCCAGGTCAGTGAGTAGGCATTGCAATTGGTCCCCTGAGTGACTAAGCAAGGCAATATCATCAGCAAATCGCAAGTTACCAAGCTATTCTCCATTAACTGTTATCCCATATTCTTCCCAATCCAGGTCTTTGAATACCTACTGTAAACACGCTGTGAATAGCATTGGAGAGATCGTATCTCCCTGCCTGACGCCTTCCTTTACTGGGATTTTGTTGCTTTCTTTATGAAGGACTTCGGTGGATGTGGAGCCGCTATAGATATCTTTGAGCACTTTTACATACGACTAGTCTACACCCTGATTCCGTAAGGTCTCCATGACTGCTGAGGTTTTGCCTGAATCAAACGCTTTCTCGTAATCAATGAAGGCTATATATAATGGTTGTTTATATTCCGCACATTTCTCTATCCCCTGATTGACAGTGTGAATATGGTCTATTCATGAGTAGCTTTCACGGAATTGTGCCTGGTCGTTTGGCAGACAGAAGTACAAGGTGTTCCTGATTCTATTTGCGATTACCCTAGTAAATTTACTCGCCGTGGTTGCTCAGTGGCTATGGTGTTGGGCTGCTGAGCACGAGGTCGCGGGATCGAATCCCGGCCACGGCGGCCGCATTTCGGTGGGGGCGAAATGCGAAAACACCCGTGTGCTTAGATTTAGGTGCACTTTAAAGAACCCCAGGTGGTCAAAATTTCCGGAGTCCTCCACTACGGCGTGCCTCATAATCAGAAAGTGGTTTTGGCACGTAAAACCCCATAATTTTTTTACCTTAGTAAATACTTTGTAGGCAACGGACACTAAGCTGATCGGTCTATAAATGTTCAAGTCTTTGGCGTCCCCTTTCTTATGGTTTAGGATTATGTAAGCGCTCTTGCAAGATTCCGGTACGCTGGAGGTCATGAGAGATTGAGTATATAGGGTGGCCAGTTTTTCTAGAACAATATTTCCACCATCGTTCAACAAATCTGTGGTTACCTGATCCTCCCCAGCTGCCTTCTCCCTCTGCATAGATCCCAAGGCTTTTTTTACTTCTTCCGGCGTTACTTGTGGAATTTCAAATTCCTCTAGGCTATTCTCTCTTCTATTATCGTCGTGGGTGCCACTGGCATGGTATAAATCTCTATAGAACTCCTCAGCCACTTGAACTATCTTATGCATGTTAGCAATGAAATTGCCGGCTTTGTCTCTTAAGGCATACGTCTGATTCTTCCTATTCCTAATTTCTTCTTCACTGCTTTTAGGCTTCCACCGTTCCTGAGAGCATGTTCAATTCTATCTATATTATACTTCCTTATGTCAGCTGTCTTACGTTTGTTGATTAACATAGAAAGCTCAGCCAGTTCTTTTTGTTTGAACTGTTGAACTGTTTCAACTGTTCTATTTGTTTCAGCGTGTTTCAACTCCCGACCAATTTGGTGATATGCCTGGGGCAAAAGGGCTTCTGGGTAACTGTCCCGTTTGAGTACTGCATGACACTGGATGCAACACCGTTGTGCTGCGGTAGTCATTGGTGCCCAAAGAAAAATTTATCGGGACCTACAGGCCGGTATTCCTATTTGACCACATGGTGCGTTATCTACTGGAAGCTATGGTCTTCCTAG
This sequence comes from Dermacentor andersoni, assembly GCF_023375885.2. Taxonomy (NCBI): domain Eukaryota; kingdom Metazoa; phylum Arthropoda; class Arachnida; order Ixodida; family Ixodidae; genus Dermacentor; species Dermacentor andersoni. Next base: position 27,311,266 of record NC_092824.1, on the reverse strand, counting down.
ATACGCCATTTTTCGTTGGAGAGGTTCGCGCTAAGTGCATGTGGGACCCGATTTAGGACGGTGCACTTGAAAATATAAAAGGAACGCTCTCATTGGACGACACGAATCGGGTGCAAGGACGGACAACGCCAATTGCTGGGCAAGACGGCGTCTAGTTGGAGATCACGTCCTATGACGAAGATAAGGACAGGGAAGGACATGCGCTCTACGTTGCCCCCGTGTCAAGAACCCCTCAGGAAAAGTCACTTTCAACGGAAAATGAATGCACATTCACTGCGGAACCAACACTTTGAAATAAAGACACGGATCATGAACTCGAGCCTCCGAGAGCGGCAGCTAAAGCTTCCCGGAATGAGTGTGTTCATCAAAACTCAATCGTTACCGAAAGCATTTTCCACTTTCCGCTTAACCAGACACAACCATGGCGAGCCGTGGATGTCACCCAGCGGACGACAGGCTACAACCTACAAGTTGAGCGAGAAGGGAGTATCGACACTCTCTTCCGAGACGAAATGACCAATAGACAGAACACGCGAATTTACCGGAGCGATGTTTTTTTTGCGGGCGGAGGTATAGTAACGCCGATCGGCCTTACTACAAGAGCTGACCACGCCTGCACCCAATCTCCAGCGCGAGCTAGTGCATAAGAGCGACTTACATGCGAAGGCACCCCACTGACGTATGAAAACCCTAAACATTAGGTCGTTAACTCCCATCACACGAGTCGAGACCCGCTCTCCGAACTGCTACGTACAGTGTATGCGTTGAATTGTTCTAGTGCGTTTGCAAGTTATTGGTTGCGTGTAATGTTCGCTGAACTGAAAATCGCTACAGAACGTACTGAAAGTTGGGGTAGGGGCGGGGGCAGTGTGACGAGCGGGGAGTTTGAGCGGGACGAGTGGAGGAGGAAGAAAAGGAAGAGTGAGCGGTTGGGCAGTGTGGGCGGCTCGCAAGGAGAGCGCGTGCTGCGGTTAAGAATTGGACGGCTTGGCTGAACGATCACAGGACGGTGACAACCTGGTGGGACCTGTACCAGAAGCGATTGAGACGGCTACCGGCCCGTCACGATCACACCGCCGGGCAGCCCGAGCGGCTAACGGTCCGCATTGGCGGCCATGCCTGCGGTCCCGCCTGAGAGCCGCCGCCGAAACCGAGCAGTGCTGCAGTTCGCATGGCCACCAGCAGTGTTCCCGGCCCTGTTACGCTGGCAGAAATCCACGGTGCTCACCGCCAACAGGCCTGTCACGCTCCTTGAGCCCAGAGCGGTGAGCGTCTCCTTCGCCCTCTTTCCCGGTGTCGGGGTATAGCAGCTCCACTACACAACACGGTGCGGCCATTTGGAGTACCGTGAGAACACCAAAATGGCTCTGCGCGTGACTTAGTCGCCCGTCAGGGGAGAACGGACACTTCACAACAGCGAACTTTGGCGAGTAAACACGGACGACTAAAATGAAACCGTGAAGCCTGCTCTAGACTTGTTTAGGTGTTGTATGTATTCGGTCTTGGGTGTATGCAAATTCTCTGCGTATCCTGGAATAGATGGGATACAGACGATGTCAGTTCTCTATGTCGTTCTTGCTGTGTGTTGAGCCCTCGGCACATGAACTCCCGTTTGTATCACAACGAGCCAACATAAAGTTTCACGGACATACAATCAGAAGTTCTCGCCCCTGCAATATAAAATATAAGTATGCTGTATGCTTATTTTCAAATTTTTTCAATATTCTACTTTTTATAGCGTGTTTCTAAAAGCATTTTCAAACTAAATACGTCAAGGAAAAGAAACTTTTGCCTAACTGAAAAAATGCAAGGATGAAGAGCTAACGTGTGTTTGCGCGGCGTCTATAGTGGAAGCCATAACGACGACGTGATGCGGTTTGTTTTAGTGACAGTGCCAAAGCGCTGCGCCGGCTGCGGCATTACATTACGCGTTCTGTAAGAGTTCGTGCACCCCCCGCCGTGGTTGAGCAGTGGCTATGGTGTTAGGCTGCTGAGCCCGAGCCCGCGGCTTCGAATCCCGGCCACGGCGGCCGCACTTCGATGGGGGCGAAGTGCGAAAACACCCGTGTACTTAGATTTAGGTGCATGTTAAACAACCTCAGGTGGTAAACATTTCCGGCGTCCTCCACTACGGCGTGCCTCATAATCAGAAAGTAGTTCTGGCATGTGAAACCCCATAATTTACGAGTTCGTGCACCTTCCTTCGTCGCTCTTCAAGCCAAACGCACAAATGCCTTTGTGGAAACCTACCACCCTCCGTCGGAATAGTTCACCGGTAGCCCGCAAGGTGGACAGGTAATTATTAAAGGAAAAAAAAGACCCAATCGTAGCAATTGCTAGAAAGGAAACCCATACGGATTCTTTCTTTCGAGGAACTCGTATGGTTCTTCTTTGTAGAAATTGTTAAGATTCGGTGGAATTCTCATTTTCGCTTTGTTAACCTACCACTCTCCGCGTGAGCCACACATGTACCTTGATTCGGTGGCGTCACGATAACTACAGTGCCGACGAAGCAAACATGCCTGGAGTGTTTGTACTGATTGATTGATGATTGAAACTTTCATTAGGAAGGATGGCCCGTGGCCTAAGATAGGCGTAAGTAAGGGATCAGGGGAAAGTTTTTGCGAAGCAGTTTGTTCTGGCGAAACGAGATCGCGCTTACGGCGGTGCACCGCGCGTGGCCTCAGCGAATGCACAGGAATAAAAAACCACGACCTCTTCTGCCCTGCTTCTGTGCGCTGAGCCGCCGGAAACACAGCTTTCGCTAACGCACTGTGCTCCATTCACGCTGCAAAATATGGAGCAGTGTAGGTATGACGTGTGAAGTAGTCGGCGGCTAAAAACATTTACTGGCATATTAAGGAATGGAATGAGTCTGTGTCAGACTCTTAGACTTATGTCAAGCAACGGACCAGGCAGGATTCCGTAAAGGCTACTCAACAATAGACCATATTCACACTATCAATCAGGCGATAGAGAAATGTGCGGAATATAACCAACCCTTATATATAGCTTTCATTGATTACGAGCAAACGTTTGATTCTTTCGAAACCTCAGCAGTCACGGAGGCATTACGGAATCAGGGTGTAGACGAGCCGTATGTAAAAATACTGAAAGATATATATAGCGCCTCCACAGCCACGTCATCATCATCATCATCAGCCTGGTTACGCCCACTGCAGGGCAAAGGCCTCTCCCATACTTCTCCAACTACCCCGGCCATGTACTAATTGTGGCCATGTTGTCCCTGCAAACGTCTTAATGTTTTCCGCCCACCTATCTTTCTGCCGCCCCCTGCTACGCTTCCCTTCCCTTGGAATCCAGTCCGTAACTCTTAGTGACCATCGGTTATCTTCCCTCCTCATTACATGTCCGGCCCATGCCCATTTCTTTTTCTTGATTTCAACTAAGATGTCGTTTACCCGCGTTTGTTGCCTCACCCAATCTGCTCTTTTCTTATCCCTTAACGTTACACCCATCATTCTTCTTTCCATAGCTCGTTGCGTCTTCCTCAGTTTCAGCAGAACCCTTTTCGTAAGCCTCCAGGTTTCTGCCCCATATGTGAGTACTGGTAACACACAGCTGTTGTACACTTTCCTTTTGAGGGATAGTGGCAACCTGCTGTTCATGATTTGAGAATGCCTGCCAAACGCACCCCAACCCATTCTTATTCTTCTGGTTATTTCAGTCTCATGATCCGGATCCGTGGTCACTACCTGCCCTAAGTAGATGTATTCCCTTACCACTTCCAGTGCTTCGCTACCTATCGTAAACTGCTGCTCTCTTCCGAGACTGTTAAACAATACTTTAGTTTTCTGCAGATTAATTTTCAGACCCACCCTTCTGCTTTGCCTCTCCAGGTCAGTGAGCATGCATTGCAATTGGTCTCCTGAGTTACTAAGCAAGGCAATATCATCAGCGAATCGCAAGTTGCTAAGGTATTCTCCATCAACTTTTATCCCCAATTCTTCCCACTCCAGGCCTCTGAATACCTTCTGTAAACATGCTGTGAATAGCATTGGAGATATCGTATCTCCCTGTCTGACGCCTTTCTTTATTGGGATCTTGTTGCTTTCTTTGTGGAGGACTACGGTGGCTGTGGAGCCGCTATAGATATCTTCCAGTATTTTTACATATGGCTCATCTACACCCTGATTCCGTAATGCCTCCATGACTGCTAAGGCTTCGACTGAATCAAACGCTTTCTCGTAATCAATGAAAGCTATATACAAGGGTTGGTTATATTCTGCACATTTCTCTATCACTTGATTGATAGTGTGAATATGGTCTATTGTTTAGTAGCCTTTACGCAATCCTGCCTGGTCCTTTGGTTGACAGAAGTCTAAGGTGTTCCTGATTCTATTTGCGATTACCTTAGTAAATACTTTGTAGGCAACGGACAGTAAGCTGATCGGTCTATAATTTTTCAAGTCTTTGGCATCCCCTTTCTTATGGATTAGGATTATGTTAGCGTTCTTCCAAGATTCCGGTACGCTCGAGGTTATGAGGCATCGCGTATAGAGGCTGGCCAGTTTTTCTAGAACAATTTGCCCACCATCCTTCAGCAAATCTGCTGTTACCTGATCCTCCCCAGCTGCCTTCCCCCTTTGCATAGCTCCTAAGGCTTTCTTTACTTCTTCTGGCGTTACCTGTGGGATTTCGAATTCCTCGAGGCTATTCTCTCTTCCACTATTGTCGTGCGTGCCACTGGTACTGTATAAATCTCTATAGAACTCCTCAGCCACTTGAACTATCTCATCCATATTAGTAACGATATTGCCGGCTTTGTCTCTTAACGCACACATCTGATTCTTGCCTATTCCTAGTTTCTTCTTCACTGTTTTTAGGCTTCCCCCGTTCCTGAGAGCCTGTTCAATTCTATCCATATTATAGTTCCTGATGTCCGCTGTCTTACGCTTGTTGATTAACTTAGAAAGTTCTGCCAGTTCTATTCTAGCTGTAGGATTAGAGGCTTTCATACATTGGCGTTTCTTGATCAGATCTTTCGTCTCCTGCGATAGCTTACTGGTTTTCTGTCTAACGGCGTTGGCACCGACTTCTATTGCGCCCTCCTTAATGATGCCCATGAGATTGTCGTTCATTGCTTCAACGCTAAGGTCCTCTTCCTGAGTTAAAGCCGAATACCTGTTCTGTAGTTTGATCCGGAATTCCTCTAGTTTCCCTCTTACCGCTAACTCATTGATTGGCTTCTTGTGTACCAGTTTCTTTCGTTCCCTCCTCAAGTCTAGGCTAATTGGAGTTCTTACCATCCTGTGGTCACTGCAGCGTACCTTGCCGAGCACGTCTACATCTTGAATGATGCCAGGGTTCGCGCAGAGTATGAAGTCGATTTCATTTCTAGTCTCACCATTCGGGCTCCTCCACGTCCACTTTCGGCTAACCCGCTTGCGGAAAAAGGTATTCATTATCCGCATATTATACTCTTCTGCAAACTCTACTAATAATTCTCCTCTGCTATTCCTAGAGCCTATGCCATATTCCCCCACTGACTTGTCTCCAGCCTGCTTCTTGCCTACCCTGGCATTGAAGTCGCCCATCAGTATAGTGTATTTTGTTTTGACTTTACCCATCGCCGATTCTACGTCTTCATAAAAGCTTTCGACTTCCTGGTCATCATGACTAGATGTAGGAGCGTAGACCGGTACAACCTTCATTTTGTACCTCTTATTAAGTTTCACAACAAGACATGCCACCCTCTCGTTAATGCTATAGAATTCCTGTATGTTACCAGCTATTACCTTATTAATCAGGAATCCGACTCCTAGTTCTCGTCTCTCCGCTAAGCCCCGGTAACACAGTACATGCCCGCTTTTTAGCACTGTATATGCTTCTTTTGTCCTCCTAACCTCACTGAGCCCTATTATATCCCATTTACTACCCTCTAATTCCTCCAATAGCACTGCTAGACTCGCCTCACTAGATAGCGTTCTAACGTTAAACGTTGCCAGGTTCAGATTCCAATGGCGGCCTGTCCGGAGCCAGGTATTCTTAGCACCCTCTGCAGCGTCACAGATCTGACCGCCGCCGTGGTCAGTTGCTTCGCGGCTGCTGGGGACTGAGGGCCGGGGTTCGATTGTTGTATTCATATGGGAGGTTGTGGCCAAGTACTGCACCAGGGTGGCCAATCCTGCTCTGGTGAGAGAGTGCGTTACCGGTTCTGGTCACCGGGATCAGGCCGCACTCCAGGCCTGTTTGTGCAATTTTCTCAACACACGGGTTTTTTTTTGTATTTTCCGGTGGAGAATTGCGCGGCACCGGGATTTGGATCACGGTCCTCTTGCACTGGAGACGGATACTCTACCGTCCCCGTAGGAGTTAAATTAAAGATTAATTTATGGGGTTTTACGTGACAAAACCACTTTCTGATTAGGCACGCCGTAGTGGAGGACTCCGAAAATTTCGACCACCTGGGGTTCTTTACCGTGCACCTAATTCTCAGTACACGGGTGTTTTCGCATTTCGCCCCCATCGAAATGCGGCCGCCGTGGTCGGGGTCCGATCCCGCGACCTCGTGCTCAGCAGTCTAACACCGTAACCACTGAGCAACCACGGCGGGTCCCGCAGGAGTTGTACGCCTCATTTAACCTACAGTGGTGCCCTATTTGATCAGTCAAGGTGGACCAATCTGAGCTCGGTTATACCGCATGGATGGCACTCGGCTAGAGAACCTGGTATTTATGACCTGCACATGTGAGGCCATACCTATTTGAAGATGTATATCTTTTTTTTTTCTTTTTTTTTAGGAGGGTTCCCGTACAGTGATAAAATAAAGGAAAACACATTAAAAGAAAGAAAAAAAACAAAGAAAAAGGGGCGAAAAAAAAGGAACATAACAGGTGATTTGAACTTGTGACCCTTCGATGTTGCCCGGAAAGATAGCTCAGTCGGTTGGTTCATCAGGCCCCAGGCTACTTTCAAGCGCCACAGCTCCTGCTCCGAGCGTCACACTTACGTGGAAAGAGACTCATGTTGTCCGCGATAGTCGGTGGTTGGAAGGCATACTTTCTAGGAAAGATGGCCGCTCGAGGAGAAGAGCGAACTCGAGCGGCTTTAGAGGCTAGGAAAACTGCCTTAAAATATTTAGACTTGAGGGAAAGCTTCGTAAACAAACTATAACACGGCAATCAGCACTCGAATACGACGAGAGAAATTACTGAGACGTGGAAAATTCCCTTGAAAAAAGTCTGGTTTGCGAGACAAATGCTGGTATGTATTGAACCTCTTAAAAGATGAGGGGGGAAATATGCGCTCACCGAGAGGGCATCTTCAGCACGGGATCACCCCAAGGCACCTTACAGAGATGTGGAGAGCTTCGCGGCCGAAACGAAGCATCCCCTCTCCGCCGGCCAAGAGGGGAAAACGCGCGTTCCGATCGCTCAAGGTTGCGCGGACAAAGCATAACTCTAGCGTCTAGGAAAAGTAGAACCAGGTGCGATGGCGGCACGCATAGCGTGGGAAGCTAGCCGCCAGAATAACTATACCAAGGACTGCTGCTGACGACGGCGAAATACCTTCGTGTAATTATAATAGCCCTAATAGGACTACTTTCGAAAGAAAAAGAAAAGGAAACGGCCCAGAGGGCTATGCTACGAGAGCTATGACTGATAGTTTTCTATATATACATATATATATATATGGGATCGCATGCGCACGCTGTTGCTTTGTCTCTGCGTGTAGTAGTTAAGAGAGCCAGTTTAAGGGCGGAGAAGAAGAAAGGAAAGAAAATCAAAAACTGCAGCGCCGTGGTTTTAAAGCGCACCCGTGGTAGAGAAACGGAATGCGATATAAGCGTGCGTAGCCATGATACGCACACGACAAACTGCCTTAAAATATTTAGACTTGAGGGAAAGCTTCGGTGACAAACGATAGCACAGCAATCAGCACTCGAATATAATTATAACCCTAATACTAATTGTAAATATGCATCTCATCTATGGGATCTAATGCGCACGCTGTTGCTTTGTTCTTTGTGTAGTAGTTAGGAGAGCCAGTTTAAGGGCGGAGAAGAAGGAAGAAAAGGAAAGTCTCTGAAGCAAAATTACAGCGCCGTGGTTTTAAAGCGCACCCGTGGTAGAGAAATGGAAGGCGATATAAGCGTGCGTGGCCATGATACGCACACGACAAACTGCCTTAAAATATTTAGACTTGAGGGAAAGCTTCGTAAACAAACTATAACACGGCAAACAGCACTCGAATACGACGAGAGAAATTACTGAGACGTGGAAAATTCCCTTGAAAAAAATCTGGTTTGCGAGACAAATGCTTGTATGTATTGAACCTCTTAAAAGATGAGGGGGGAAATATGCGCTCACCGAGAGGGCATCTTCAGCACGGGACCACCCCAAGGCACCTTACAGAGATGTGGAGAGCTTCGCGGCCGAAACGAAGCATCCCCTCTCCGCCGGCCAAGAGGGGAAAACGCGCGTTCCGATCGCTCAAGGTTGCGCGGACAAAGCATAACTCTAGCGTCTAGGAAAAGCTTAACCAGGTGCGATGGCGGCACGCATAGCGTGGGAAGCTAGCCGCCAGAATAACTATACCAAGGACTGCTGCTGACGACGGCGAAATACCTTCGTGTAATTATAATAGCCCTAATAGGACTGCTTTCGAAAGAAAAAACAAAGGAAACGGCCCAGAGGGCTATGCTACGAGAGCTATGACTGATAGTTTTCTATATATATATATATATATATATATATATATATATATATATATATATATATATATGAGATCGCATGCGCGCGCTGTTGCTTTGTCTCTGCGTGTAGTAGTTAAGAGAGCCAGTTGAAGGGCGGAGAAGAAGAAAGGAAAGAAAATAAAGAACTGCAGCGCCGTGGTTTTAAAGCGCACCCGTGGTAGAGAAACGGAATGCGATATAAGCGGGCGTAGCCATGATACGCACACGACAAACTGCCTTCAAATATTTAGACTTGAGGGAAAGAGTCCTCCATGAAGAAAGCAACAAAATCTCAATAATGAAACGCGTTAGGCAGGGAGATACGATCTCTCCAATGCCATTCACAGCGTGTTTACAGGAGTTATTCAGAGACCTGGAGGGGAAAGAATTGGGGATAAGGGTTAATGGAGAACACCTTAGTAACTTGCGATTCGCTGATGATATTGCCTTGCTTAGTAACTCAGGGGACCAAATGCAATGCATGCTCACTGACCTGGAGAGGCAAACCAGAAGAGTTGGTCTAAAAATTAATCTGCAGAAAACTAAGATTATGTTTAACAGTCTCGGAAGAGAACAGTAGTTTACGATAGGTAACGTGGCACTGGAAGTGATAAGGGAATACATCTACTTAGGGCAGGTAGTGACCGCGGATCCGGATCATGAGACTGAAATATGAGAAGAATAAGAATGGGCTGGGGTGCATTTGGCATGCATTCTCAGATAATGAACAGCATGTTGCCATTATCCTACAAGACTAATGTGTATAACAACTTTGTCTTACCAGTAGTCACCTACGGGGCGGAAACCTAGGGGCTTACGAAAAGGGTTCTACTCAAGTTGAGGACGACTCAACCAACTATGGAAAGAAGAATGATGGGTGTGTCGTTAAGGGCTAAGAAAAGAGCCGATTGGGTAAGGGAATAAACGCGACTTATTGACATCTTAGTTGAAATCAAGAAAAAGAAAAGGCCATGGGCAGGACATGTAATGAGGAGGGAAGATAACCGATGGTCATTAAGGGTTACGTACTGCATTCCAAGGGACGGGAAGCGTAGCAGGGGGCGGCAGAATATTAGGTGGAAGGATGAGATTAAGAAGTTTGCATGGTCGACATGGCCATAATTAGTACATGACCCGGGTAGTTGGAGAAGTATGGGAGAAGCCTTTGCCCTGCAGTGGGCGTAAGCAAGCTGATGATGATGATGATGATGATGAGTCTGTGTACCCAAGTTTACGACGCGCTGCTACTCAAAGACTGCCTGTATTGCTGGCCCTCCGCGATGCGCGGCTTCTCACACCCGATCCCCTAAGAAGAAGATCCTACTAATAGTCTGTATCAAAAACTAATGTATCAGTGTCAACGCCCCATTCTTCACCGAAGGAAACAATTTTCACAGGCTAGTACTTTCCCAATGCCCGCATATATACCACAATCAATAAATTAAATTCATGCGCCGAAATGTATGCCATGCATAAGACTTGTAGTACATGATAGACTTCTGGAATTAGAAAGAAATTGTAAGCACAAGGCTTTAAAAGCACCAAATAACTATGCTCGTCTCACTTGTCTTTCTTTACGTATATTTAGTTCTTCGATTCAATACTCCGCACTAGCACGATAATCTTGTCTTGGCACCACATGATATTTTCTAGGGCTAATGCTCCAGCTCATGTTACAAAAGTACCGGACTTTCTGTCGCCTGCTGTCTCGCCATAGCCTAGGCAGTTGGTGCATCTGGCAGCACTTCCAGTTGCGGTACGAAAAAAACCAACCCTTTTCATAGTCTCATGCGAACTCTCTCTAAGTGTAAATAAATTGCGGCGTCACGAGCATAAGTAAGAACCCAAGTCTCGATTCCTAGATAGATAAATCCAATATAGATTTTTCACTGCTTTTGAACAAAGTGACTCTTAATACAGGGCAAAAAAAAGGGCAACATACAAAATCTTAGTTTTATTGAGGAGTCAACTTCTATACTGGCACCTAATTTCCTATTAAATATGAAGCACGCAGTGTAATATTTGCGCAACATTCTTACTCCATCTGTTATCACTTCACCAGTGTTCATGTCTTAATAGGAAGACTATGACATCATGAACAACTCTATCAAAAGGTTTTTGACGATCAATTTGTATCATGACAACTCGGCCCCACTTTTTGTCACAATGCTCTCCGTGCTCTAACGCATTTTCGGTCTTAAGAAACAAACTAGAAATCAGGCTGGTTTCGTTGCTAGGAGATAGCAATAGCATAGGTAGTTCACGTTCCGTTCATTATTACATAACTTTGTGGCACCCTCCCTGTAACTAAATGATTTGTTATTGCGAATCGCGTAACTGAAAGGGTATAAATAGAAGCATCCAGCTTTTCGTACTGGGAACGTATTCACGGACCATCACATACGATGATGCAGTGCTAAACTCAGCACTGCATAGCGCTAACAGTGCTAAACCAGTCAATCAGTTCATAGTGCGATACCAATCGTTATGTTGCGTGAAGTGATTACTTCCCCCACGTTATAAATTTCTGCAAATGTTTTCGCGAGCGATAAGTGTGATATGTGCAAGCAGCCTTCGAACACGGTGGTCAATGGAGGCGGTAGGCAAGTGAAAAAGCGCACTCTTGCTATGTTACAGACCCTGCAAGAGTCCCTCAAGTTCTTACATCACTTTTTCTGCATATCCTAACGGGTACTAGGGAAATACAAACGCAGATGAATAATGTTTACTTAAAATATTAGCAACGTGAATATTTATATAGAAACTTTGTTTTCTACTAATAAAAACTTCTAGTCCTCTCTTTCATTGCAAAGTATTTTTCCATAAGCACTAATTAACGTGATGGCGCCCTAAGGTATGATATCTTAATGTTTCCCCGCAAGAATGGTTCCTTTAAATGTTTGTTTAGAAAAGTGGCAACCGAAAAAGCGCCGCCAACTTGCTATCTCTCATTTCTATCAGGCTAAAGCTATTCAAGATATAATGCTAAAACCAGCATTTACACGCGCACATACGTATAAAAAATGTGTAATGTTCATTTCATATATAGTTAAGAACGATCAGATGGCCATTTATAAACGCTTTAGGTAATTTTTAAGGTTCTGTAAAAGGTAAAAGGTAAAAGGCGCCTCAACTAGATCGCACCCCCATACTGGGAAGGACTCCAGATGGCATTGATTGCGCATCTTGTCTGAATTACGACTTGTCTGCCGCGGCTCGGCAGCGCAAAGTAGCAACATGGTGGCGTTCTTGCAGTTGCCGATTGCACTACATGGGCGAAATGGGGAGTTTCCCCTCTAGTACTGGTTGTAATTGCTCAATGGCTAACGTCACAGAATTTCTAGTGTATTTACCCGCCCCGGTAGCTTAGTGCTTAAAGCATACAATTTGTGAGATCAAGGTCGTCCATTCAATCGCAGCCATGGCGGCCGATTTCGATGGGAGCGAAATGAAATGATTTAGGTCCAGGTTAAAGAACTTCAAGTTGTTAAAGTTACTCTAGAATCCCTCACCTCTCAATCCATAAATAAATTCCTCTACCGCATAATTAAAGGGGCATGAACCACCCCTCGGGCATTGCGAAAAATCACATTCAGCGGATGGTACATGCTGCTGTGAACATCTCAGCAAAATTTCGCACTCGTGAGCGACGCGTGGGGCTCATAAGCGGAGCGCGAAGTCACCTTTATCTCAGACGTTCTCGTTTGAATAGCAGCCAAACTCGCACTTCCTTTTGTTTGCTTTTGTCGTCATAAAGCACATTTCCATAGACGGCTGCTATTGACCGATCGCTGACGTCAATCAAGAAGGGTGCTTGTATCAATGCACTTGTTCCTACTATACCGTGGATATTAATTGGCACAGTTAACAAAATGGGCTGAAGTGTAGCGGAAGTAACCGAAAACTGCGCTTTACATTTTCTTATGGATGACGCACTTCCGGGCGAAACCAAATGTCGTCTGCTGACGCTCAGCCATGGTTCAGCGGCGTCCAGATCCAGCGCGCGCGTGTACGTGCGAACTATTTTTGACCGCACTGCTTTTTCGGTATCGCGGCCTTCCTGCCAGGTTTTTTTTTTCGAGTGGTTTCGAAAGCCAGAAGTAGTCTCAAACCATATGAAGCTTATAATGCGGCACTGGCGCTTAGTTCCAACGCGGCGGATCCCGTGCGGGTCTTTGTGCATAAGTATAATATATATATATATATATATATATATATATATATATAAGCGAGTCCATTGGTGCCCAAGGCCGGTGAGCGCTGCCCCATGAAACCTGAAGATCAGAAGAAACCTGAAGATTAGAGCAAAATATTTTGGCAAACTGTATAAAGCCTGAATAACACACTTCGATCAGCGTCGCGCTTGTGAATTCGCGGATCCACCGGTAAGGTCGGAACTGCAACCGGAAGTCGACTGTCAACTCGTTAGGTGCGCTTTTGTTTCCGGTAGTGTTCTAAGTACATGAAAACGTCCGTATATCACGAGCACACGCACACGCGCACGACCTTCTATGTCGATGGAGTTAAGGTTGTTGACACTAGGGCTCTCCTGTAGCCGCTTCGATCGCTGTCGTTCTCACGCAGCGGAAAAAGTGCCGAACGTGACCTCCCAAGGCCAGTGGCAGGGACCTGCCAAGGTTAAAGGTAGGTTTCTTCACTACCGAATTAACCTTGAGGTGGGGCTGCAATTGGGAGCTCCAGTAGTCATAGAAAACTAAATGCACAGCTTGGCGACGCTCCGCAATGCGATACTTACCTCCGGACGTTGCAGCGCAGTGACTGCTGGTTCTCCGGAGCTGACTGTATCTTCCGTTTCTTCCACTCTACTCAATCCAACAGATGTGAATTTTACCCCGGAGATTGCCTCACCGACCGAGCGCGCGAAGCGCGCACAGCTATTTCTGGGAGCAATAAGTAAGCGAGATGCGTCTTGACAGGGCCTCGGGTGCAAAGCTAGCGACAGAAAATCTGTGAAATTTCGGTAATTGCTGTCTCAAGTTAATTGCTGTCTCAAGTTGACTCCTGGCGGTCTGCTTGGCTACATTGCACTGACCTGCCTTCAACGGAGACGCGGGAAAACGTACGCGTTTGCGGTAGACACTTCGCACGAGATGCCTTCCGTTACGATCCGGAACTTCTACAGGGCACGGACGCCAGTTGGACACATTTGCATTTGAAGGCAAATGCGCTGCCGACGTTGTTCCTTCCCGACAGACAAGTAAGCGGAAAATTCATATTTCTCATTCCTTAAGTCTACAAACTTGTAGCAATACACTGGTACACTTGTCAATCAGCCACAGTGGAAATCATGCTATAGTTTTCCAGATCTAATTAGTCTGTCACAAGCATTTATGTATGGACACAGCAGCAAACATTCGGGTGTTTCAGAGAAGCTGTGTAACGTATCCGTGATCCCAATAAAATGAATTAATTTCAACCCACTTCAATTACGACCATTCTTAGCATTTCTTTAGCTTCACAAAGCATTAGGAATCAGACATCAAAATTGTGCCTCAATTCCAACGTACCGAGATGCAGTACTACTTGCATGACAGTTGCATTGTTCAATGTGCTAATAAATAATATTGAACTAATAGGGTTGTGGCAAATGTTGCAACAAGGTCACACACGTTCGTGCTTAATGCATGCCAGCATAGTAGCACCTCGCCACCCTCCCCTCCCAAGGGAAATTGGCGTTCCAAGTTGTATTTTTCTCAAACGCAGTTTTGTGCTATGGGCGGCAAGACTGTACAATATTATTTTATGTGATGTGATAGTTTGGATGCAACTGGCTATGAAACCAGGCTTGTGTTGGTTTTTCTGCAAAGTACATGGGCTTTTGAACTGTTTAACATGTGTAATAATGCGACAAATTTTATGCTAATTAGAAATTCCTATTATTGCACTCATGTGCCAATTCAAATGTGATGTGTCGTATATAAAAGTAGTCTCTGACAGGTAACACAGCTATATTTCTATTCTTTTTATCACAGGTGAATTGAAGAGTTTGGTGCCATTAATAAGCACTCAGTAGTGGCGAGGGAACTACAGCTTAGAGTTGTAGGCTATTTTCGTAAAGGATGTTAAGTATTCATAAATAATTTCTGGATACATAAAGTCATTTCGGCAGCGGCGGCAGCACCCTGGAAGAACCGCTACAAAGAGATCAGCAGCGCGTAAATGAAGGACTGCTCGGTAACGGAAGCTGAGGAAATAGCCGTAGCTCTAGCGGCAGTGGAGGGCTACCGATCCGAAAGGTCATTAACAATACTCACCGACTCGCAAGCTACTTGTCGGAATTACATGAACGGCAGAATAGGACGCAAAGCGCTTCACATCCTCCGCTCCAGCAGGGCTAACAACAAAGTCAGACATACAGTTTTCTGGGTACCGGGACACGCTGGAATAGAAGGGAATCTAAGGGCGGACAAGGCAGCTCGAGAGCACCCAAACCGAGCGGCCACAAGCACCGACCCTGAGGAACCCATACCAGTCAACCAAGGCTACTCAGACATTCTGAATTACTATAAGGGGGTCCGAATCAAATACCCTCCACCCCACAACAGCCTAAATCAGCATGAAGCAACCTCTTGGAGGAGGCTGCAAACAGGAACATACCCAAATCTAAACACACTAAGCAAGATGTTTCCCACCCAGTACAGAGACATTTGCCCCTGGTGCGGCGCCAAGCCCACCTTATATCACAATACATGGGGATGCGTTCATAATCAACAACTCCTTCAAATAAAAGACCCGATTGTGGAGCAGTGGGACAGGGTGCTCTCCAGCAGCTACCCTAAAGTGCAGCATGGACTAGTAAGGCACGCTCACCGAGTAGCCACCCTCAGTGGTGCCCTGGAATGGGGGCGTCGACCCTGCGCAGATGGGGAAGAAGACTGTGGAGACGGCCGACCACATCTGCCACCGCTAATTTCTAGCCAGTTGGAGCAAATAAAGTATTTCCTCCTCCTCCTCCTCCTCGGCACTGTCTTCACGTTGTCGCAGGAATAGACGCTGGTTCGGACATAGCAGTGCCTGCCGCTTGGGCCCATGGAAAGTTCGCCATCGTGGTCAGCTGCAAAAGGGATCATCTGCCGACATTTTCGTAAGCTTCGACCAACCTCACCGCGCTGCCTTGTACAGCGGGACTACTGCGCAGGCGCCATTTTCGGCGGACCACATCAAGATAAATAGCGTTCCTCCCTGCGGCGGCGGTCATTTCGGCAGCGGCGGCAGCACTCTGCAATAACGGCTAACTTTCGGCACTGTCTTCACGTTGTCGCAGGTCAGTAATTAAGTCAAACACTTTTTGCATAGTGCTGTTGCTGCTTCCACTGCCGAAAACATTTTGAAAACATTTTGCTTCATGCAATGTCAACATTGTGTTCAACATGTCATCTGTCTATATCTGACGACTGTGCTGTAGAGTGTAGCGAATGTCGTCGCATGTATCATTTAGGAAAGTGTGCAGGAATCACAGAAAAATCTTTCAAAGGTAGAAATGTTGCACAGAAGGAAACTTGGCGGTGTCCGCCCTGCCGTAGTCCGGGATCAGCTTCCGTAGAAAGTAACAGCCATGATGGTTCAGATATGAAAGCAATTCTGTCTTCCATTATTAAGAAACTTGAAAGTCTTCCGATTTTGACAGAAAATGTTCAAAAGATGGAGCACAGTCTACAGTTCATGTCAAACAAATTTGACGATCTTGAAAAAACAATCAGTCGCCAGGACAATGAAATTCAAGAGCGAAGAAAGAAGGTAGCAGGACTGGAGGCAAAATATGTTACTCGCGCAACCGCACAAAGTGATCTTGAGAGACGGACAAATGAGCTAGAATACAGAAGCAGAAGGCTGAACTTGGAAATTCACGGGGTCCGTGTAGTGCCGCATGAAAACCTGATTGTATAACTAAACACACTCGCTAACAAACTTAATGTTCCTCATGTGGTCGAATCGGACGTGCTATCTTTTCATAGGCTACCAGCAAGACCAGAGACAATACCAGGAATAATTGTTCGCTTTGTTCAGCAACAAACAAGGGATGCGTGGTTAACGAACAAAGGTAACCTGAAACAGTCCGACCCGATGGTTTTCATTCAAGAGAATCTGACGCGGCACTGCCGGGAACTGCTCCGAGAATCAAAGAAAATGGCTAAGGATAAAGGCTACGAATACGTCTGGTATAGCCACGGTACGTTCCGGTGCGGAAGACGAAAGGAGCACGCGCTGTTCACATAGGGAGCTAGGTTGACCTTAAGCGACTCTAGACAATCTAATCACCGTTATGTCCCTTTGTGAAAGTAACCTAAATGACAAATCACCATTATTATCTGCCAAATGACCTAAACGGCATTGTATGTCGGCTACCTCCTAATTCATGCAGATGCGTGCACCTAAATGCGAGGTCGATTAGAAATGAAGTCTCGTGCCTAGAAGAGTTTTTCACTGAATATTCATTCCAATGCTCCGCCATAATGCTGACTGAAACTTGGAGCACTAACGAATGCGACGTCTTTAGACTGTCCAATTACAGGACATTTTATTTAAATTGCATGCACGGCCGTGGTGGGGGTGTTGCTTTGTTAGTTTACGAAAGCGTTGAATGTAAGCTATGGGATTGCTTTACCGAGACAAACCCTGATTATAAAATGCTTTGTGTACGTGCAAAGAATAATGTGTTTTCAGTTTGTTATCGTCCACCAAATGGCGATATTGCAAAGTTTCTTGATTTTTATGATCAATTCATTTCATATATGGCAGAAAATAAGTATACATTAATTCATTGGGGAGACTTTAATATTGACGTCAGTTCTACAAGCTCTGTTAGCCGTGACTTTAATACTATCATACTGTCTAATGGTTTCATAAATACAATTAACATATCCACGAGAGTGGCACTTGAATGCGAGTCAGTCCTAGATCTTTTTATTACAAATTTGTCTGAGAATAACAATAGGTCAGCTGTTTTGTCATGTTGTATCAGTGACCATCGTCCAATATATGCTGTTTTTTGGTTGCACATCCTGTGCTTGTTTTTTTAGCTTATAGAGCATAAGTTATTTCTCGATCTAGCTTCATGAATTCCTTGTTGAAATCCCCCGCTCTTCTTTTCTTCCTTTTCTCCTCATTTTTATGATGTCCTGATTGCTTCGCTGGTGCGCAGATTATACAGGGATCAGGGCCTCAGTCAGGCGCATGCTAGCGCCTTTTGTGCTGACCCTTCTGGTTTTTTGTAAGCAAACTGGAAAACTTGCGAATAAAAAAAAAATTGCTCCAGCATGTTTCTTAGGAAGCTGTGCGAATAGGATGGAAATAAATGACACTGCCACAGAAGTTTCAAAAGCAACTTCACTTTTATTCGTCGAGAATATTGCAACCAACAATTGATCAAACATGTTTCAGTGGGGGAAAAGTACTATGGTCAGCTCACAGTCGTAATGTATAGCAACATATGCGAAACCTTTTCGCAGAACCATTTGTAATTCTGTGCAACAACATGTACTGTTATCCAACAGCTATCAGACAACATTGCCCCATAATATTATTTAGAAAACATCATGCTTACTAATCTTGCTGCCCGCCAGACACTCAGGGCCTGTGTTGCGGAGGGGGAACGAGCAGAGCGCGACGTTTCTTTGCGGAGCGTTCTGCATTCATCGTAACGACGGGACAGCGCGGCTGATGCCGCAGCGTGAACTTCTGCGATAACAAAAACTCTGAACTCACCGCTTTCGCCAATGCACGCCGCGCGCAACGTCAAGCAAAACTTGAAGTCCAGCGCACGCCACACTTTGAACAAACAGGCAAGCAAGCAAACAAAAGGAAAGAGCTGGATGAAACCGCCGCGTTCAATGGAGCAACGCCATATCAAGGTAAATATACCGGGTAGGGAAGCTTCCATAGGAGCCCATACGTTCAAAACATGGCGGTTCATGGGCGGTTGATGGGGCTTAGCGCCATCTGTATGTGGAGGGAACACTTCCCGCGGAAGAAAAAATATTGTGACGTCATAACCGTTAACAACAGAAGTGATGTCATTTTGTTTTCGAAGACGCGAAATTTCTTTTGTTGGCCTGCCTTTATAGCTATATATTCAAGTACCCCGCCATTCGACTTGATGGGCGCTTCGTGCTTTCAGCGCGGAAAGTCATGCAGGAAAAAGCCAGCCGTACGTTTGTCGAAATCGCACATCCGCACAGAACATACTTTCTTTGGAGGCCGACGAAAGCTTCAGGTGTAGAGTGCTGATCCTCTCCTCGGATGCCAAGCCCGTCAGCCAGCGCAGTCGCACGAAAACAACTACACAATTTTGTGGTGGTCGTAACTCACTACTTTCCACTGAACACGTTAAGAAGCGATGAAGCTACCCGCGTCAGTAAATTCAGACAAACTTCGACAAGCAAAGAAGCACAACGTGTGAGGGGGGCGTATTTTAACAGGTGAAATTTACAAGCGCGCCTTTCTGCACATTTCAAGAGGTGCATCGTATTGCGAGTGATAACGGCGTCAATGCCCCATGTAACGGTGAGTGCTGAAAAAAAATACATTAATAATTATAATAAAATAAATAAACATGTATTTTCTTAACTCGTCACGAATACATGAAACTGACAAGGAATTTTATTTTCGTTGAATGAATCTAACTGTATCTCGTTTCAATTAAAAAACGCTTTTTTTTTTCAATGTTCGTTCCCTCCAAATCTAGTCGCGCTTCAATCGCTGCTCCCAAAACCGCCCGTGGTAATGTCGGTCACAATTTGTACTGAGCCGCTTTTCGCCCGAGGCTTCGCGGCCCATTTGGATCGACCTTAGCCATTCCGCACAACATACATCTCTGTAGATGCTGCCATCTACAGGCAGCATCTGGGATCGAGACAGCCAATGAGTGTCGATTGAAACGAGTCAAGCAACATGTGTGCCGATATAAAGGGCACCCATTGGCTCTCTCGATCCCAGATGCCGCCTGTAGATGGCGTCGCGATGCAGTGTCCAGCAGCTCCGGCTCCCGCTGCGTGGAGCACACCACTTTCGTCGGCGCCTGTACACGAACACAGCCCTGTCCATGTGTGTGCTCCATGAGGCTCCTGACGTCGTTGCACCTAGATTGTGCTACATTTACCTCTTCGCGGTAGAGAAAGCTGACAAACAGATCTTCCTCCACATTGTCACCTGGTCTATGACTTGTGTTTTTCTGTGCCAAGCCTCAATCTGAAACTTCAGTAACTTGCCCAGCTTTCCATACCGCCGTCAGTGCTTTTTTTTTGTGTGTAACATTCTACAAACGTACTAACTGTTCGTGTTTATGTACTATCTCAGTTAGCGCCGATGCGAAAACCGCGCGAACAACCTTCATGTGTAGGCATGATACGCTTTTTTTTATTCTGGAAAGCATGAGCATCGCAAGTGTCCTACATGAAGATTTTTGCAGTTCGTGTTTATTATAGAAAGGAGTGCCCAGTAGGTACTACTTAGTGCCTTAAGTGACGAAATTTTATTACTCAGCATTGCGTTGGGGTCGAAAGAAAAGTCGTTGTGTTGGCTTATTTTACCAGGTCTTTGATTGAGAAATAAGCCTTTCTGCGAATGTTTTCTATGTGCTGCTGCAAAAGCCGGCTGCCTTCTGTTCCCCTTGCCACCGTTACCCAAGTTGTGCCCAAGTGCAAAATAATGTGATATAGTGTATTTCACTTTTCAGTACACTACTATTTTTGCACTGGCATGTCTTTTTCAATTTGTTCAGCAGTAATGAACATGTCACGCATTTCATATACTTTCGTGCAGATTTATAAGTAAGCTCATTTTTTTTTCGTATGGCTCTCCATCGAACAATGTTAGCATTTTATTCTATTTTTTACGTATATTGCGTGTCATAGTTTTTGCCTTTACCAGTGAGTTTTCCCTTTTTATAGTTGTCATGACTATGTCATACATGTCGTCCAATTTTGTGGAATATCTTGGTGCATACATGAGAAGCTCGTCTATATTTCGGTCTTGAGGGCGTCATATAAAAATCTTATTTTTTTGCTTGTGTGTGTACATGAAACGGCCTTCGCGTTTTCTAGCCCTTTCTTTTGTTATTTCACCGTCTGTGAACGTTTGTGTATAGTACTCTTGTATATGTCATGCACCTTTCACTTTTGCTGAATTTTTAAGCGTGTAGCACGTTCTAAGAAAAATCTGTTTTCGGAAACGGAGTCAATAAAGCGAGACCAAAGATCTCTTGGGTTGGAAGTGGAATTATTTTTATGTCCCGGCACATGCTGGTGTAATATAAGTATGGGCAAGACTGCGTGCATGCCAACGCATAGCCCACGGCGCACCACGCACCAGCTCGCAAGCATTGCCGATGCGCGGCGTAGCACGCGCATTGCTTGCGAGCTGGTGCGTGGTGCGCCGTAGCACGCGCGCGATAAGAAAAAAACGCGCCGCGTACAGGTAAAAACAAAACGTAAGCGGTGCACGCGGCATGGGGGAAAGTGAGCGGAGCGGGTCGGCATAATAAAAAAAAAGAAAAGAAAATCCTTTGGGAGTGGAGCCGCCGCGCGGCTGCTGTTCATTTTGCCATGACAACATAAGCAATGGTGTGCGCCGCCATTTTGCTTCTGCGTCACCCAGCGTTTAGAGCCGTAACTGAAGGGGACCTTGGCGCTAGCGTCGAAAGCGCGTCTCCTCGAAAACCGCCAATGGCAGCCATGCCGAGATTCACCCCCCTGCTGTGGCAACAGTATCTGCTGCAGTGGCATCACCCTAATACCACCAGAGGGCATTGAGGGCTACGTAAACCGTACGCCATCGTGCATCAGACCACTTGGCAGCAGCGGGGGTAGCGCAGACAACGTCTGAAAAAAGGTCTGCTCTGTTGGCGCCATATGAATGTAGCTCCGCAAAATATATATATATATATATATATATATATATATATAGTAGTGGGTAATATGCATGTGGCACTGTGCGGACTGCCACCGCTGCGGCGCGAGACCCGAGCTCAGGCAGCTGATGCGAAGCGCTAGGACTCGTGATCAAGAGCTACCTGCAATCCCTCGAACGAGCTGCCATAAACCCCATTTTATTTGGTAGAGCTGCGGGGTAACCTCGAAAACTGGAACTCCGAAGCAGGACGCTACCGACTGCTGGGACCAGGCATGAAGAAACCACCCAGGAAGATGCACCACAGCCTCCGACAGTCCTCGTTTCCGGTGCATTGCGCCAGTGTGATCCTGCCATCTTTAGCGGCACCGATGATCATGATGTGGAGGATTGGTTGTCATCTTACGAACGGGCGAGCCAGCATAACAAGTGGAACGACGTCACCAAGTTGCACAACGTGCTCTTTTACTTAAGCGGCGTCGCGAATCTCTGGTTCCAAAACCACGAACACGATTTCACAAGGTGGAGCACATTCAAGACAAGTTTCGCAGAAGTGTTCGGGCGCCCCGCTGTGCGCAAGCTTCGCGCAGAACAACGCTTACGGGGGCGTACGCAACATCACGGTGAATCGTTCACAAGTTACATCGAAGATGTCATAGACATGTGTAAGCGCGTGAATCCGTCAATGGCGGAGCAGGACAAGATAAAACACATTGTGAAAGGCATTCTTGAGGACGCCTTTCAAATGTTGTTAGCGAGGGATCCTCGTACCGTGGCCGAAGTTGCCAATTTGTGCCAAAGTTTTGACGAGCTACAGAAACAACGCATCTTTGCTCGGCGCCCACCGCCTACGGAAGATTCGTTAGCAGCATTGGTTATTGGCGACAACCACACAACTTTGCTGACGCAAATAAAAGAATTTCTGCGCGAGGAGGTCGCGCTACAGCTCTCAATTTTGCCGACCACGGATAAGCCTTCTCAATATTTGGCTCCAGCGATCCGACAGGTAATTCAAGAGCAAGTGACCGAAGCTCTTCCACCTCCGTGTCAGCCGGCTCCCTGGGCCACGCCTCTGACGTATGCTGAAGCCGCTACGCGGGCGCCTCGTCTGCCGGGATTCTCTCCTCCGCCTTCAGCGCCTCTCCAGCCGGTATTCTCTCCTCCGCCTTCGCCTCGCCAGCCGGCGGCTCCCTTTTTCAGCGCACAGCGGCAAGCTACAAATCCTTGGCGCACTGCTGACAACCGCCCAATATGCTATGCCTGTGGTACACGGGGGCATGTAGTGCGCGTCTGCCGCCGGCGGCCTTCGTGGGCACCGCGCGACCACCCAGCTCCGGCTTCCGACCATTCCGTATGCCTCAGCGACCACCACCGGAAGTCTACGCTGCTGATGACATACCACCACCGTCGTCACAGCTCTACAGTTCTCGTCGCTCGCCTTCCCCCGCCTTCACCCACTACAACTTCCCCTCGTCGGCGCTCACTCTCACCCATGCGTCGTAGGCCCAGTGCCAGTACTACTGAGGCGAAAACTGATTTCCGCAGTTCCTGAGGCACGAACTGCGTCATCATCGGAACATCCAAGTCCTCGTTTTTCCCCCGCTAACGTTATTGAAGTGTCCGTTGATGGCATCAAATGTCTTGCGCTCGTCGATACAGGTGCTGCTGTATCCGTGATTAGTGAAAAACTTTGTCGTGAATTACGGAAAGTGACCATGATGCCTTCGGTACCATTGCTTAGAACAGCCAGTGCACAACAAGTTCAGCCAGTCGCTATGTGCACTGCAGGGGGCTGATTCGAGACATTTTCTATTCGATTGATTTCTTTGTGTTAACTTGTTGCTCCCACGATGTGATTCTCGGTTGGGATTTTCTGTAACGCCATCACGCCGTCATTGACTGTCCACGTGCTGAGGTTCAGTTCTCCGTTCTGTGCGATTTGCCATATCACAACTTTCAAGTTCAGGATCTTTGCAGGATCTGTGTAGCTTCAGATACTGACCTTCCTCCTCACAGTGCTGTATTTGTACCTCTTTCATGCGCATCGGTTGCAGAAGCGACGTTCTTGTTTTCACCCGCTGCCGTCTTCATTCGCCGCCAGCCTATATTGTTGCCTTTCGCCCTCCTCACGGTTCACCATGGTGCTGCAGAAATACTGATTTCTAACCCAAATTCGTACACTTTGGCTTTGCACTGTGGCGAGAGTATTGGTACCACCCAGACTGTGGACGCTGACGTTATTGTGCATTTCCCTGTTCCCGACGACTTGGATACTGCCAATGTAACAGCACTGGCACCCCATGTGCCATCTAACCGAGTATCACCGGATGTTTTTTGTCGCTCTATTGCCGATGACCTCGAGCCTACACAACTTTAGCGGCTTATTACTCTTTTAAATGATTTTCACGCCTCTTTTGACTGCTATCAAGCATCACTAGGCCGCACAAGTACCGTCTCTCACCACATTGATACCGGACGTCACGCACGATTACGCAAGCGTCCGTACCGCGTGTCATCCACCGAGCGTCGTGACATCGCCGAGCAAGTTGAAGACATGCTTGAACGTGGTGTTATCAAGCCATCCTGCAGCCCTTGGTCGTCTCCCGTAGTACTCATTAAGAAAAAAGATGGATCGATTCGTTTCTGTGTGGACTATCGTCACCTCAACAAGATTACTCGAAAAGATGTCTATCCTCTACCGCGCATAGATGACGCCCTGAATTGTCTTCATGGTGCCGAATTCTTTTCTTCTTTGGACTTGCGATGGGGCTATTTGAAAGTGCCAGTGAATGAATCCGACCACTCGAAGACAGCTTTCATTACGCCTGAAGGCCTGTATGAGTTTACAGTAATGCCATTCGGCCTCTGCAAAGCGCCCGCGACATTCGAAAGTACAATGGACAATATTCTACGGGGCCTCAAATGGAAGACGTGCTTATGTTATTTAGACGATGTGGTAGTTTTCTCCCCTGATTTTACCACTCACATCTTTCGTCTACGCGAAGTCCTTACTTGCCTTACCACCGCCGGCCTTCAACTTAGCTTGAAAAAGTGCCGCTTTGGAGCCCGCCAGATGACCATACTTGGCCATGTCGTGTCCAAAGACGGCGTCCTTCTCGACCCTGACAAACTTCGTGCTGTCGCAGAATTTCCGCGGCCGACTACAGTGAAAGAGCTCCGAAATTTTGTCGGTCTTTGCTCTTATTTTGGACGCTTTGTGCGCAATTTTGCCTGCATCATCGCTCCCCTGACGAAGCTCCTGGCTGGCCCTGGTGACCTTCGCGACTGGACTCCGGCATGTGACCAAGCCTTCACCACTTTGCGTCGTCTGTTTACCTCACCGCCTGTTCTACGCCACTACGACCCGAGTGCACCGACTGAAGTTCACACCGATGCCAGCGGCGTTGGTCTTGGAGCCGTCCTTGCAAAACGCAAGCCTGGCTTTCCAGAATATGTGGCTGCATATGGGAGTCGTACTCTCACGAAAGCAGAATTCAATTATTCTGTCACGGAAAAAGAATGTTTGGCTATAGTTTGGGCCTTAAACAAATTTCGCCCTTCCTTGTATGGCCATCCGTTCGACGTTGTGGCAGACCACCATGCGCTCTGCTGGCTTGCGTCACTGAAAGACCCGTCGGAGTGTCTTGGACGTTGGGCTCTTCTGCTCCAAGAATTTGACATCTATCGATCCGGGCGCCAACATTCTGATGCAGATTGCCTCTCCCGTTCGCCCATGCGATCCAACGAAACGCCACCTTCATTCATAGAGTGCCGGGTTGCTACGCTTGATGTTACTGACATGCCGTCTGAACAGAGAAAAGATCCGAAGATTATGTCTCTCATTAACATTTTTAGCAGTTCTTCAACGTCTACATTCCCTCGAGCCCTTCGTCGCCAAGCCACCCACTTCGTGCTACGGGACGCCATCTTGTACCGCCGAAACCATCAGCAAGACGGTCGCACGTGGTTTCTAGTCATCCCTCGCCATTTGCGTTCCGACGTATGCACGTATTTCCATGCAGACCCACAACAAGCTCATGCTGGCGTCATGAAAACCTACGAGCGACTCCGCAAGCTTTACTACTGGCGCGGCGTGTATTCTTATGTGCACAAATACATTCGGTCATGTGCAGCCTGCAGCGACGCAAGGCATCTCATACGACAGGCCCTCTGCAACCTTTACCTGTTCCTGCACGTCCTTTTGATCGGGTTGGCATTGACCTTTATGGGCCTCTTCCGTGCACTGCTAACGGAAATCGTTGGATAATTGTCGCAGTAGACCACCTCACAAGATATGCTGAAACTGCGGCACATGCTTCGGCTGCTGCTCGCGACGTCGCCGCATTCATCTCACGGCATTTCATCTTACGGCACGGCGCACCGCGAGAACTGCTCAGCGACCGAGGCCGTGTCTTCTTGTCCGAAGTTATTAATGAGCTACTCGCTGCGTGCCGCACTATTCACCGCACCACTACGGCGTATCACCCACAGACTAACGGTCTAACAGAACGATTCAACCGCACTCTTGCGGATATGCTCACCATGTATGTTGCGTCTGATCATTCCAATGGGGACGATGTCCTCCCTTTTTGACGTACGCATACAATACCGCCGTTCAGGCTACCACAGGTTTCTCACCATTTTTCCTTCTTTATGGACGTGAACCATCCACTACCCTCGCCACCGTACTACCATATCACCCGGATGCCTCTGAATTCACCCCTCTTTCCGAAATTGCTCGCCCTGCTGAAGAGTGCCGCCAACTGGCTCGCTCGTTCACGTAGGATACGCAAGGAATCCAAAAGATCGCCACGACAACGATCAGCCCACACAGTCCTTCGCCGTGGACTCTCACGTCTGGCTTCGGCTGCCCTTCCAAGCTCCAGGCCTTAGCCCAAAGCTTGCTCCGAAATATCACGGTCCGTAGCGGATCGTCGCGTGTACATCACCTGTGAATTATGTGGTCGACCCGGTGACGCCATCTTCGGACAAGCGCCGCCGTGGTGGCGAGACGGTTCACGTCAGCCGCCTGAAGCCGTACCACGACCCCCTTATCGTATCATCACCTTAGGTCGCCAGGGTGGCTCGTCGCCGCGGGGGAAGTTGTAGTGGGTAATATGCATGTGGCACTCTGCGGACTGCCACCGCTGCGGCGCGAGACCCGAGCTCGGGCTGCTGATGCGAAGCGCTAGGACTCGTGATAGCTTCCTTTAATATGGCGGGAACAGTTAGCGGTTGTACGACGGAGGCGGATGAAGCCATTCGCGCCTCAATCCCACCAGCGTGGCGACAGGAGGACCCATTCTTTGCGCAGGTGTAACTGCCCCGTTAGGTGATAGTTCGTCAGGTCAGCCATAATGCATAGATTCAAAGAGAGTTTTCGCATTTGGCAATGGAACTGCAGAGGGTATTCTAACAAAAAAGCCCCTCTGCAGCAGTTTTTCATGTCTTTCTCTGCGAAACCTCAGGTCATTGCTCTCTAGGAAACATTAATCTCCACAGCCTCGCTCCAGGGATATAGGGCCGCGACCGGGCCGGTGGGCTAGACCTGCCGGTCCCGACGTGGGACCAGCCGGGTGCGCGACGAGTTCGCGTCCTCGCCGGACCTACAATAAAGTTTATTCACTCACTCACTCACTAGGACTCGTGATCAAGAGCTACCTGCGATCCCTCGAACGAGCTGCAATAACCCCCATTTAATTATATATATATATATATATATATATATATATATATATATATATATATATATATATATATATATATATATATATATACTTACAGGTGAGGAAAGAAATCAAATGATGCAAATCTAACATCGAACATCATTTGTGGAAGAAGTTTAGGGACTTCCCAGAACGTCTTGCTTCTTGAAGAAAGCACAGGGAAAATGGAAACACTGTATAAGAGAACGAAGCTCTCAAAAAAGGGGAGGCTGCCACTGAAAGAATAATGGGGTAAGGCTATAAAGCAGTTTGCAGATCATGGAACAAGAATCATAAATATATAGCTATAGTCTAGGAATTCCAATTGGGAAATCAAGGGAATTAAGGAGGAGAGAAATTAGAATCTGCAATAAATACTGAGTTGACTGGGCATAGCTCTGAATGAGCCAGTAACAGTAAGCAGCATTGATGTAACATCATAGTGTAAATTTAGAGCAGCTACAAGCGTGATACCTTTCTGGCCAAGGCAACGAAAGCTAGGCATTTGAAAAATGATATCGGTCGCTCAACTGATAAGCCTTTATTTAATAACGAGCGCCTCTACCGTATGCTTAAGAAGCTGCAGGGTATTGGA